>NC_083407.1:65578890-65886033 GCF_020745735.1 Hemiscyllium ocellatum
CTTCTTCACCCAGAGAGTGGTGGCTGTGTGGCATGCTCTGCCCCAGAGGGCAGTGGAGGCCCAGTCATTTGAGAAGGAGTTGGATAAAGCTCTCAAAGATAGTGGAATCAAGGGTTATGGAGATGAGGCATGAACAGGATACTGATTAAGGATGATCAGCCATGATCATATTGAATGGTGGTGCAGGCTTGAAGGGCAGAATGACCTACTCCTGCACCTATTGTCTATTGTCTAAGATTAACGTGCATGTTCAGTTTGTAATAGTGAAAGCAAATGGAATGTTGGCCTCAACGGAATGGAATATAAAAAGAGGGAAGTTGTGCTAAAATTATACAAGGCCACACCCAGAATAATGTGAATAGTTTTGGTCTCCCAATCTAAGGATAGTTACATTGACATTGGACAGTCTTGAGAAGTTTCATTAGGTTGATCCTGGGTATTGCCTTATGAGAAGGGGTAGAGTAGATTGGGCATGTACTTAATTGGAGTTAAGAAGAATAAGCAGTAACTTTTTGGCAGTGTAAATACAGTGAGTGCTCCATACCCTTGTGGGAGAGTAGGACCAGAGGGTACATCTCAGAGCAATGGGTATTCTGTTTAGGACAGAGGTGATGAGGACCTTATTTTGAAGGAAGTAAATCTATGCAATTCTTTGCGAAAAGGGGCTGTCAGGGTTGGCTTATTAAATATATTCAAGGCTGAAATAGACTGAATTTCTAATTAGTAAAGGAATTATAGGGGAAAAGCAGGCAGGTAGATTCAAGATTAGCAGATCAGCCATCATTTCATTCGTGGGCTAAATGGTCTCTTTCTGCTCCCTTGTCCAGCGGTCTTCTCTCCATTTTCAAATAGGATTGTAGGCACAATGTGCAGTTGTTTGAGTCCCAACAACATTGGGGAGAGTTTTTAACTTTTTGTATTTTAAGAACTTTTTTAAAAAAAAACTGAACAATATGCTCAGACAGGAATGGGTGCTATATAGTTGAGTTGTTGAGACTTTTCAATGTCAAGGCCTGGTGAGGGATTTAGGAGTCTTTCCTACCAGTGTTTATAATCGATGACTACCATGGAATAAATTTAATGGATTAGTCATATTATGTTGCAGTTTGAGATGCTTTAAAAATACTAATTTGACATGAAGTAAATGACAAGCCCACAGCCCTCTGAAGAGTGATTTCATGTTGTTCATTATCTGCAGCACGATTATTGCCTGCTCCATAAATTTTCTTCATTTGTTACAAATCCAAAGTAATCTCTTTAGAAGGATGGAGTGAACTAAATTAAAAAACCCTCAAAAGCATCTAACCAGTGGAAAATTACACCAGTTTAGAACATATTTCACAGATAATTTGTAGTATTACCTGTAGTACAGTGTTACATCTTTCATTAAATTTAAACACAAATCAAATGCATTGTGCTGAACACATCAGTTAAAATAACTTCAAGCTATTGAATTACAAGATTATACAGAATTTTGCCTCCGTTTGACATGCCTTGTAATAGAGTAACAACCTATTCATAACTGATCAATAATAAAAGGCTCAAAATTTCCATTTAAATCTATCAATAAGTAAGTAGATACTTTCTCCTTTGAACAAAACAGCATTCATTTTATGACTTCTAATCCTTTCTGCTGTCAACCCCAATCCCCCTAACAATGCACTTCAGGATGTTGAGGCCAATACAGTGAGACTCAAAGAACATGGACGAGACGTTTTGGTTTTGGAGAAAATACCAATGGGTAGCAGACCTTCCAATCAGGGAAGCACACAGACACAATACAAGTAGGTATTCCATAGCATTGCACTTTGTGCCACTTGAGATCTAACATAGGGAATGTTGCTTAAGTGTGTGGCTGTAGAGGTCTGAGTGATCACTTCATTTCATAACTGTTTCAGTTTCATCATCGTGAAATAAGAGGGGGAAGTACAGGGAGAATAAAAATGGATTATTAATATGACATCCAAAGAAAGTACTGCACAACTTAAAATAACAAGAATAATCGCCTGTGGAGGGGCTAGTCAGTAAATGTAATTGGAAGGATTTCAATCCACCAGAAGTGATTAAAATATGAACAGTTATATAGAGTTTGACATCTTGCACTTTTTCCCTAGTCCAGAATTTTCTAATAATTATTTTAAATTAGCTCTTACTTTTTGAAGTCATTTATAGCAGTAACATGTTTTATACTGTACGAACAAATTAAATTCAGCTAATTACTGTCTAAGGCAACATCTTGATTTTAATGATTCCTTTCTTTAATTATCTTGATAATCTGTTTAGTCCTTTTTAACAGCAGGTTAATTAGGAAGTCCATAGCAATTTAAACTGCATTTTCTGTGATTAATCAAGTCATTCTTTCATCCCTCCAGATACACAGTGATGGCAGGGACTCCTGAAAAAATATTAGAGCACTTTCTGGAAACTATACGCCCTGATTTGCCTGCTAATGGAATGACAGGTTTGATTTTTAAAAGACCAAAAGCATTAATTTAATAGGTTGCAACTTATTGCTTTTCAATATCATCTTAATATGGGAAAATGGTTAGGATCTTTGAATTTCTAAGTACTGTATTATTTCTGGAGTGCATTTTTAAGATTAAATAAAGCTAATTATCAAAATTTGTGTTTTGAAAAAAAACCCATTAAAATTATGGTCTTATGATTTTTTTTCTCTAATCTGAATTCTCAAATTATTTTCATTTAATATAATAGTTATGTCATCTAGATAATGGATTATTTTGTCTGAATTGATATGTTCCATGTAATTAAATTAAGTACGTGTACGGTCTGTGTATCTGAATTAGTTTGGCTTAGTTAGTAACACGCTTGCTTCTGAGACAGAGGATTCAGAATTCAAACTCCACTTGAGGAATTGTTAAAATAGATTTGCACAGTATTTTGCAATACTCCAACCTGTATTAGATCAATGTCCAATTTAACTGTTGTGCACTGTGTGGAATATTAAAGAATGAGAACAGGACCAGGATACCTTTCTAAAATAACACCAAAGACAGTTAACTGTTTGGCTTATTGATGTTCTTATGAACAGTGTGTACAAAATAACTGTTGCATTTGCTGAGAAGTGTCACTACATTTGGAAGTAATTTCATATACAGTGTAGTCAAACCATTTCCCAGGGTGATGTTCCTGGAAGATCTTGCAAATGACAAATTCACAAATGATGAATATGTTTTTAATGCTAGTCAATTGGATGAATTTAGACCATCTAAACTTTTGAGCGCAGTAGCAGATAAAATTCAGTTAATAAAATGTTTTTAATATGAAGATGTTCTATGAGAGAAATTGTGATTAAAATAAAATTATACAAAAGATTTGTCAAACTGCTCTAAGTTATTACAGCAATGTGAGCTCATGTGCAAGATGTTGCATGTGCAGTCATACTTTCCAATAATGGAAATATGGTTTCCTGTTTATCATTGCTTTGTTTCTTAGTTTGACATAAGCATAATTTCATTTATTGACGTTGCTAGCAAGTGGTTCTTATTTCTGTAAATCATAGGTAAGTGAACATTGGACCCACAGTGGATGAAATGGTGAACAGAATGCTCTGTGCGGATTCCTGAAAGGCCTAACTATAGGATTTCAGTGCACGTGAAGCATTGAGCTAATGATGAGGGTCTATTTAATACAAATTCATCTTTGGTGTTAAATCATGTGTTTATCATATTTTGGCTCTCTACTGAGAGCACTGTTTTTGACTTTATTGATATTGAATATCCCTTTCCTCGCTCTGTGAAGGAGTTTGCTTCACATTTTCCAGTGACTTCATCTGGACATAAGTTGACCTTAGTTTTTCTATCAGAGTTAAGATGTTATGGCTTTAAATCCCACTTTAGGTGAGGATATCGAGTTGAGGTACAGATTAGCCATGATCTAACTGAATGGCAGAAAGGCTTGATAAAAGTAGGTTCAAGCTGGAAATGGACCCTGGATAATGTCTACTCCTGAGACTAATGCTACATACTGTTCTTGAATTGATGCAAAGTGGAAATTTGTTTTCCATTAATGTATTGTGAAACATTTACTTCTATTGTATGTCCATTACAAATATTGGATAGCATCTTTATATATAATGAGACTATACTATTTTCAGTTTTTCAAACTAATGTATTAATTTTATTTAATTCAATTTTCATTGGAAATAGCTTATTGCTGATTCTGAGTGTATGATCCTAAAGTGTCCTAACCAGTTCAGCAAGTGATATTTTCCTAGCAGCCATGCACAAGCACAACCTACATACCATTTTTAATCTTCAGGGCTAATTTTTGTTTATGCAAAAGAGTGCTGAATGTTAATTTCTAATCCCTTCTGTCTGGAATTACATGAAGCAAGAACACTTGATTGAAATCAGAGAATAACTATCTTGGAGCGTGTTGAGTGGTTCAGGGAACTGTACCTCAGTATTAATCTAACAAATTGAAGTAACCCAAGAAAATTAAAAATCAGATATAAATACAATTGTACACCGACTTCAAGCTTATGTTTTTAACATGAAAATGTTCCACAAACTTCAAAATATAATTATTATTGAGGCATGAAATTAAAAATGTATTGTAATTTTCTGCCACATTTTGATGTACATATTTTTTTTCCTCTTCAGGTGTCCCTCCACCATGGTCCCTGACAGAGAGAAAGGGTGAGGGTGAGCACAAATCTGTTCCCACTTTCTACCACTGCACAAGTGTTCTAGCCACTAGTAGGGACATGAGCACCTCAGCAGGACACATTTTTGTTCTGATGTTTTAATATGGAGTTCCAGTCCTGTGTGAGACCTGTTTCCTAATTTCACAGCTATTGCTGGCAGTTCTGACAGAGGATTGAGAGTTTAAGTCTGTATCCTTTCACATCACTTCCTAGCATATTAAAGCATCTTTGTTGTCCTTAAACCAATTTACTTTTACTTTTGTAAAAAAAAATCTATTTTATTCTTTTAATAATTTATTTTTTATATATATACACCAGTTCAGTCCCAGCTTAATAACCAGCAGGAATCAGTGCAATGCTAGCTCAATCCATTAACCCCTGCTTTATCCTAGGATTAAACAATGGTTCTTTGAGGTGCAACCAATAATTACTGTTTATTAGTGCTCCATCATAGTCAAGGATCAAATTAAGTGTCCTGAACAAAACAACAATTTTTTTGAAATTACAGTTGTACATTATTAACTTTATTCAGTCTAGTATTGGGCCTTATGAATTCATCAAGACTGCTCCAACAGTACCTTCCAAACTAGAGATTTTCTTTACCTAAAAGGATACACCATCTCTGGCTAGGAAATATGATAGCGTCCCTTCACTGTCACTGGATCAAAATACAGCAACTTCTCCTTCCTAAAAGTATTGTATGTGCCCTTCCAACATAGGGAAGGCAGTTCAACACCACCTTCTCCAGGTCAGTCAAGAATCACCAGTGACATCCTATACGCTGAGTTAATAGAATAAAACTTTTTTTTGCATGTATAAGTGAATGGGCTTTGTGAGAGTTCAAATCTCGCCAAAAGTGTTAGAAACTTCCAAACACCAAATTGCATTTCTGTAAATAACAAGCACATGGAGATGGAGGCTCTTCAGCCCATTGTGCCTGTGCTAGAATTTGAAAGGAAAGTTGATTTTCATTTTTTTTTTGTTCTACTTAATCTTGCAAGTTCCTTATCCTCAAAGACCTGTTCAACTGCCCTTTTAAAATGATTTATAGAATCCTCTTCCATCACCTTTTCAGGTAATCTGTTTCAGATCGCAACCAATGACTAGAAAGACTTTTCCATCTCTGTCCTCCAGATTGATTTCTCTAATTAACAGACATATAGAGCTGAATCGTCTTTTGGTCAAGTCTGAGTTGCAAAGAGTTTATTGGAAGGATTTCCACTGGGAGGCCTAGCTAATTTTCTCACCATAGCTTACCAAACTCACTGCATTTACTAAAAAAAAACTTGCCCCTATTCCATCTTGCTGTTCAGTTCCAGCCCCATTTTACCCTCCACCATTTGCAGATCAGCTAATAATTCAGCAAATGTCCATCAAAATCCCTGCACCCTGTGCTCCCGTGCCATCTTTGAAAAGCTGATATGCATCTGGACAAGCATTGGCAGTTCATTCTTGTCCCTCCCTAGTTGCAACATGGCACAGCAGCCACAAAGCTACATTACCACATAATAGGATGGCTGACATTCCCTCACACACACACCCATTCTCTCACCTTCATTGCTTTACAAGTTGCTGATTCGTTTGGGCCTTTAATGTCCCAGCATCCAACAAACATGAATCCTGTGCTTTCACCATCAAACTGACACTTACTCTGCCCCCCGCCCCGTGTTGTCCCAGACATTTTCTAGCAGCGAACTTTGACAGAAAAAAACTGAGCCAGTGGATCATTTTAACTTTTAGAATATTGTGTGCAACTCTGGTCTCCCTGCTATAGGAACGATGTTGTGATACTGGAAAGGGTTCAGAAAAGATTTACAAGGATGTTGCCAGGGTTGGAGGGTTTGTGCTGTGGGGAGAGGCTGAATAGGCTCAGGCTGTTTTCATAGAATCTCCACAATGTGGAAGCAGACCATTCAGCCCATCAATTCCACACCAATCCTCATGACGAGCCTCCCACCCACACCCAGATCCATCCCCCTATCCTGTTCTTGTAACTCTGCATTTCCCATGACTAATGCAAGTAACCTGTACATCCCTGGACACAATGGGGAATTTAGCATGTCCAATCCACCTAACCTGCACATCTTTGAACTTGGGAGAATACCGGAACAGATGGAGGAAATCCATGCGGACACTAGGGGAACAAGCAAAATCCCCTCATAGTCACTTGAGGGTGGAATCGAACCTGGGTCACAATACAAGATTGAGAGTTTTTTTTTGTTGTTTATTCATTAGTAGGATGTTGGCATTGCTGCCTGGTCAGCATTTATCACCCATCCCTAGTTACCCTTGAGAGGGTGATGGCCTTCTTGAACCACCGCAGTCCACCTAAGTGGGTTGACCACAATGCCATTAGGGAGGGAATTCCAAGATTTTGACCCAATGACTGGGAAGGAATGGCAATAAATTTCTAAGTCAGGATGGTGAATGGCTTGGAGGTACCTTGAGGGTGGTGGTGTTCAATGTTTCTGCTGCCCTTGTCCTTTTAGGTGGAAATGGTTATTGGTTTGGAAGGTGCTGTCTAAGGATCTTTGGTGAATTTCTGCATTACATCTTGTAGATTAGCAGCTGTGTCCATTGAGCATTGCTGGTTGAGGGGTAGATGCTTGTGGATGCCAGTTAAGTGGACTGCTTTGTCCTGGATGATGTCAATCCTGTTGTTTAGGCTGCCATCACACTTTTAACTTGTGCCTTGTAGATAGTAAACAGGCTTTGGGGAGTCAGAAGGTGAGTTACTCACCACGATATTTCTAGTCTCTGACCTGTTCTTTGTAGCCGCTGCATTTTTGTGGTAAGTCAAGTTCAGTTTCTGGTCAATGGTAACTGCTAAGATGTTAATAATGGGAGATTCAGTGGTGGTAACACCACTGAATATCAAGGGGCAGTCGTTAGATTGTCTCTTATTAGTGATGGTTATAGCCGGGCATTTATGTTGCATAAATGTTACTTGCCACTTGTCATCCCAAGTCTGGATGTTGTCTTGATCTTGTTACGTTTGAACATTGGCTGCTTCAGTATCTGAGGAGTTGCATATGGTGCTGAACACTGTGCAATCGTAGGCAATTATCCCATTTCTTACCTTTATAGTGGAGGGAAGATCATTAATGAAACAGATGAAGATGGTTGGGCCAGGACACTCCTACGGGGATGTCCTGGAACTGAGATGACTGACCTCTAACTACCACAACTATCATCATCTTTGCCAGATATGACTCCAACCAGTGGAGTGTTTGCCCCAATTGCCAGTGATTGCAATTTTGGTCAGGCTTCTTGCTGCCACACCCAGTAGAATGCAACTTGACATCAAAGGCTGTCATTCTCACCTCACCTCTGAAGTTTAGCCCCTTTGTCCATGTTTGAACCAAGGCTGTAATGAGGTCAGGAACTGAGTGGCCCTGGCAGAACCCAAATTGGGTGTCACTGAACAGGTGCTGCTTGATAGTGCTGTTGATTACATCTTCCATCACTTTATTGTTGATCTGAGTGTAGACTAATGGGGCAGTCATTGGCTGGTTTGGATTTATCCTGCTTTTTGTGTGTAGGACATATTTGGGCAATTTTCCACATTGTCAGGTAGATGCTGGTGCTGTAATTGTACTGGAATAGTTTGGGTAGGGGAGTAGCAAGTTCTGGAGCACGAGTCTTCAACACCATTATGGTAGTGTTGTTGTCAGGGTCTGTAGCCTTTGCAGTATCCAGTGTCTCCAACTGTTTTTTGATATCACATAGTGATATCAGAAAAGTCAATCCCTTCAACAAGGGATGAGAGAGCGAGTACATTTAAGGATTTGGGCAGGCACTTCAGAGTGGTTGATATGAGAGGAAGAACACTTTATCTGCAATTAACTGAAACTTGCTGTTCATGAAGATATTGGAAGCAGCGATGATGATGGATTTCAGAAGAAAAATGGAATGGAGGGAAATAAACAAACAGGCAGGGGGTTGGGAGCTGGATGAGGTGTCCAGGATGTCACGTGACTGTGTTCCTGTGGGAATCCGCATTCGTGATGAAACTGAAAAGCGCTCCAAACCTCAAATTCTTGACTTACCATGCCCTTGGAAATGAGCTGTTCTGCATATTTCTTCTTCACTGCCTTTTGTTTCTTGATCTACTTGTACATCAGGGGCTGCATGAACATTGGCTTGTCCATCTCATTGTGGCCATTGTTGATAACAGTGCAAATCCCCTGGAGGCTGAGGGGTTATGTTATAGAGGTTTATAAAATCATGAGGGGTATGGGTAGGGTAGATAGACAAGGTCATTGCCTCTGAAAGGCATATGTTTAAGGTGAGAGGGGAAAGATTTAAGAAACCTAAAGGGCAACTTTTACATACTGGGTGGTATGTGTATGGAATGAGCTGCCGGGGAAGTGGTGGAAGCTGGTACAATTACCCATCCAGATGCCTTTTAAATGTTGTATGAATGGGAAGCATATAGAGGGATATGGCCAAATGCTGGCAAATGGGACTAGCTTTATTTAGGGTATCTGGTTGGCATGGACGAGTTGGACTGAAGGGTCTGTTTCAGTGTTGTACATTTCTATAACTCTATTTCTGAAAGCTTCCTGAAGTTGGTAGGGTTAAGGAGTCTCTTGGTGTTCGAGATCAGAAGGAGGTTACCCCTCCATAACTCAATAATGTCTTGCCTGGATCTGGAAACTAGAATGGGAAATTTGAGAAACAACACTTTACTGAACTGGAAGGCCACAGTCACAGTAATGATGGGTGAACACAGCCTGTTGACGATTAGGATACAATCTGCTAATTGTTAATTATTATGGAACAACTTCTCTGGCATTGAAAGTTGACAATTACAAATGTGAAGTCTCATTACTTCAGGTTATAATTGCTGTTAGAAACTTAACTAATGCCTACCTTATTTTTTTCTTCTAATGAAATCCTTTCTGTATCTTTTTTCTCTTTCAATCTAATTTTTAACTTTTTTGTATATCTATTAATTGTATTGAAATCAGCTACTCTAATTTGCGTGGTCTCCTCAGTCCTTACATTTAGTTTTACAGAGTTCCTTCTCCTACTCATTCAGGCCTCTGCACTCAATCTCCCTCACCATCGAAAATAAAAATAGGCTACCCAGACACATTAATGTTAAATGTGGAAGAGCTAATGAAACATTTACTACTGCCAGTAGATAGCTTGCTGCCACACAACCTGATCCAATTTCTGCTTTGTATCATTGTTAGCTATATTAAAGGTGCTCTGTAAATGCAAGTTTAGGTTCCCATATAGGTCATAGGAGTTCAATTTGTGGTGTTTATTCATGTTCCCATAAAAGTATTCCACTAAAACAAGTGCTGTGAAATGGGGAATCTGGGATCCATTAGAAAATGGTGTTGCTCCATTTTAAGTGTTCTGCTCCTTTTCTGCTAATTAGAGAGTTAATATTCCTCAGGTTACATTTTCCAACAAAGTACCTTTCAGAGGTACTTTATCACAGCCTTCCAGCACTGGCAGACATTTTCTGTTCAACAACTTGTTTTGAGAAATGATGCGATTGTTTGTACGAATCAACTCCATTTTGCTCCAAGCTCCTTCAGATTAGGAGGCTTGAATCCAATCTGTTGAGATCTATACAAAGTTCAATTTTTGCGAAAATACAAAAGCTTGATGCACACTTCTAAGGCATTAATTAAATTTAATCAGTTCTATTGTACAGTTCTGTGCTAATCAATTTGACTGAGTACAACAACTACAAAATGGACAATTTTCACAAGTCACAGTATGAGAAATTATTCCAAAAGGTTTCACAACATATTGCAAAATCACAGCCATTGAATTGTTTTAATGAATTACATTTTCTGGAAGAGTGGAGTTTTTTTATTAAGTTTCCATAATTTCTTGTATTCTCAAAAGGATGCTGATTTTTTTTTTTATTTTCAGCTTTTTTGACAGATCCATGCCTTGATGACTTTGTTCTGTTGCACTGCATTTTTATGCCACACAGCCAGCTTTACCCAGCTCTAATGGCTCAATATCCTTTTTTCTAGTGTTCCTTAAAATGTATTCTAATTTTTCAGGTATTCTTCCCTTGGATTATAACACTAATTGTTCAAAATGGAGTACTTTGCAAGATTTTTTTTTAAAATGGCGATGTCAGTCATAGTTATTACTCAAATGCTTGATTGAGACATTAAATTTTCAGAAAAGAATAAGAATTACAGGTGAGTGCTGTGCGCAAAATATCTGTATGAGCCTTTGATTCTGACAATTATGTGCAAGCTCTCAACATAATTGCAGCTCCAAAAATAGATTTCAGTGCGGGTGTTAACCCATTCCATACTAGTAGTATTTAGCAGCTAGGGTTTCTAGATCTGTTTTCTGTATTGAAGTCAGCATGTTTTTATCCTGCTGATAAATGACCTGGTTAAACCTGGAGAAACATCACAGGGGAATGTAAATGTCACTTGACACCTGCAGTTCAACATTTTCTCCTGCAGTCAAAAACATACAAATTCTACTACTGTGGGCGGCATAGTGATTCAGTGGTTAACACAGTGCCGGGGACCCGGGTTTGATTCCAGCATCGCGTGACTATATGGTGTTTGCGTTTCTCCCCATGTCTGCTTTAGTTTCCTGTGGGTGCTCTGCTTTCTTAAATCCAAAGATGTGCAGGTTACGTGGGTTGTCCAGGTTACGTGGGTTGTCCATGGTATTCATGAATGGCTAGGCTAGATGGATTAGCAATAGTAACTGGGGTTATGGGATATGCTGGGGAAGCTGGGTCTGGGTGGAATGGTCTTCTGAGGATTGATGCAGACTTGATGGGCTGAATGGCCGCCTCCTGCATTGTAGGGATTCTAAGATTCCATGGTCCTAGGCCAACATGGTTATTATCCATTCTCCATCTGCTCTTGTTTCCTTGCTACAAAGCTAATGTCTTTTTTTTTAGCTCTGCCTCCTGGGAAGAAAGTCAAATTAATAAAATGCATTTATATAGTAAAGTGTTTTCAGTATTCAAAAGTTACGTTGTCCCTTTTTTTCCTCATATAAAAAATATTCAAAGTCGGCAGTGATTATTCACATGAGTAATCTTAAATGAAACAGCATCTGACTGGGACCAAATTGACAGTTTACAACATTGCTTCAAAATGATGTGAATTTCCTTGACATATGTGCACTTACCATGCAGAAGCATTACAAGGTACAGAACAAGAGAAGCTTGACTATGCCCTCAGTAACAAGAGACGGGTCATCCGCCTTGTCCTACACTGGGCAAAGGTACATACAGATCTCTTACAAGAAGAAGACAGTGCTGTTGCATTTCTTGAAGTGAGTATTGCAATCCAAGATGGTACTATCCCCCACAACAGTCATCTAACCAAACCAGATTCAATTACTGACAAGTGAATAAATGTAAAATTTATTTAAGGAATTGTACAATATTTAACAATTTCAATAAAAATATTTCTAGTATTTTGTTGGTTGTAGAAACCATATCAAACTATATGTAAATATGTTGCTGATCTCCATTTCTGATCAAGAGTTCTGCAATGACTGACCGTATAATTGAGTAAATTTCCGCTGAATGCCACAGTGTAAAACCAGAGTTGTGAACTAGCATCTATTATAGAGACTGCCCAATTATCATTGCCGTTACTGTAATCCTCCTCTTTATAAGCTATGAATAAATAACTTGTAATTGTTTAATGGTTAGCGCTATTAAAAAATTGAGTAAGCTGCAATTTTTTCCTTTTTATTCCTTCCCCACCATTTGAATGATGCCACATTCCAACTTTTATATTTGTAATTATTATACTTACAGTACACATCAATAGTCTGCATGAGTATTATGTAGCTCTTGGGGAAAGAAGAAAGCAAAGTTAAGGTTTTTTATAATGTGAATTTTTTTCCAAACGAAGAGCTGAGTTCATGTTTACAATGTCAATGGTTTTCTCCAGTGTCTTGCTGTATGACATCATTAGACAAATGTGTATGAAGGAGAGGAATTGGGTGTTTCTGCACACACAAGCAAGAAGAATCCAAAGGAGCAGTAACTCTGATTGTTGTCGTCCTCCTGGTAGCTAAGTTGAGAGTGTGGGAGGTGGGAGGAGGGTGGATGATCACATAAGACTAGAAGACTGTAGGAGCAAAATTGGGCCATTCAGCCAATGGAGTTTGCCCCACATGATTCGCTCATGGCTGACCTGTTTCTGAACCCCATTCTCCTGCCTTGTCCCTTTTGATCCCCCTAATAATCAAGAACATATCTATCTTTGTGGGAATGGTCATCAACCCCAGCCTTCTTAGCACTTCAACAACTGGCCTCGCTGTCCAGTTAAGCCTGGTGGCTGGGCTGTTCGAGCTGGAGAGACAATTGGAGAACTTCCAGCTTGAAAGGATGACAGACTGCTCTATCGGGCAGAAAGAAAATAGTAGGACCATTATAGCTAGGGTATTGCTGTGTGAGCGATGAATTGGGAGCAACTCTTCCTACTCTCAAATGGGTTGAGAACCAAAGGGCAGAGGTTCACAATAGAAGGAAATGCAAGGTGAGAAATCTTTTCCACACAGCCAATGATTGGGGTCTGGAATGCATCGCCTTGAATTGTGGTGGAGTTAGGTTCACTTGAGGCCTTCAAGAGGTCATTGAATGACTATTTCACCAGAAACAATGTGCAGGAAAAGGGGAGAGTTTTCGCACTAAGTTAGAATGCTCTGAGAGCCTGTGCCCACATAATAGACTGAATGGCCTCCTTCTGTACTGTTACAGTTCTGTGATTATGATGGATTCAGCAGGGTATGGGTGGGATTGTCTTTTTGGTGCAGAGAGGCTACTTCCTTGAAACCTAACTGGTTTCCACCACAAGCAGACCTAGAAGTTACCTATAATTAGTTCTCAATAGGCTCTTAATGATTCTTCATAGCAACCTGAATGACTAGCTGGGTAGCCGTGCCACTCCCTCTCTATGCTGCCTGCACCGATGTGTCTCAGGATCAGAATGGAACTGGGGCACCCATGGTTCTTGTTGTCAAGTCCCTGCTGCTTTCCATTCACTGCACCAACCGGGTCTGAAAATCCAGCCCCATGTTGGATAATAAATGCAGCATTTATTTTGAATAGCTCATGCCTGCTGCCAAAGCCTGAAGAGCTATTCATAGTAGTTGCCAAGCTATTATATATGTTTAGCAAGCACTAATGACAGCAAGAAGGTAATGGTAGATGCTTCTACTTAAGTCCCTATGGTTTATAGTTTCTCTGTCTTCTTTTTGTACTTTACTGCAATAATTAGTTCAACTGGTGTTTTATGGAAGCCTATATTGTTTGACTCAGTTTTAAATGAGTAAAGGCTTGTTTTGAATTGCCTTTGAGATATTCATGAAAGGATGCAGTTAAAGTTGTTTGTTAAAGAAAAACCCAGAGAACCTCAAACTAGACACTTATTTTAAAATAATCTTTTTACTATTTGCCTTTATCAAAAACCTGAATGCTTTCTAATAGTTGACAAAATCGTTTTTCCCTTTTCCCTTATCTTTAAAATATAAATTTGGAATTCTTGTGAAACCAACAATCTTATAATGGATTATCCTTAGAATACATACAAGATAAACTAATAGAAAGTTGAAATATGTTGAATCTGCAATATTTGTTTGATTTGCATTTGTTTTATATGTTAATCCTGTGTGCATGTGTACAACTGTTTTAGTGAAAGGGGAGCTAAAACGATAGTGAACTGGGCTGTGAACCTGATTTAGCCATTTCATTTTGACAATATTCTGAAGAAATTAAAATTTTAAGGAAAAACTAACCAGTTAAACACTAGATGGTGCACATGTGTCAAATATGGAACAAATCTTATTCCATCACCAAGCTGTCATGTACATTTTATTTTAAAGCAAATGTGCAGACAAAAATTATCTGTTATGAAAAATATAAAGTCTACAGCATAAATCGAGCCAATAATGTCTCTTTAGAGCACACCCCAATGTTCCATGTGATCAGGTTTTATCATTTGTCAAGCACATGATTTGATGAGGGCTTATGCTGTCTTGTGATTTGAAGTGTGCCTTACTTTACTCCTGTAATACTGTGTATATAATAACTTGAATATAAATAAAATTGAAAGTACATTATTTTACATGTTTCCATCTTGTCAAAATTTAAGCATTATAGCTAATTCTCACTTTACAGGAGTACAATGCTTATTGATTGAGCAAATCTTTTCATCTTTTACTTTGAAAGGGGAAAAGAATTAGAAATAAATGAACATCTTTTACATTAGAGTCATAGTCATTGAGTCACAGTGTGGAAATAGACCCTTCAGTCCAACCATTCCATGCTACCCATGTTCCCAAACTAAACTAGTCCCACCTGCCTGCTCTTGGCCCTTATCCATCCAAACCTTACTTATTCATGAACTTATCCAAATGGCTTTTAAACATTGTAACTGTACCTGCATCCACTTTAAATCTTTCTCCTCTCACCTCAAAAATATGCTCCCAAGTTTTGAGCTCCTGTACCCTCCTAATCCTTGAGATTCACCTTTTCTATCTTCCAATAACAGTGCAACTAGGACTGCTCACAGCATTCCAGAAGCAACCTCAACATGACGTCCTAACTCTTGTACTCAAAGATCTGAGCAATGATGGCAAGCGTACTAAAAACTGCCTTAACCACCCCTTCTATCTGTGACACAAATCTCAATTATGTACCTGAACCCCAAGGTCTTTCTGTTGTACAATACTCAGGGCCCTGTTAATTAGGTGAAAGTGAGGACTGCAGATGCTGGAGATCAGAATCAAGATTAGAGCGGTGCTGGAAAAACGCAGCAGGTCAGGTAGCATCCGAGGAGCAGGAAAATCGACGTTTCGGGCAAAAGCCTTCCTGATGAAGGGCTTTTGCCAGAAATGCCAATTTTCCTGCTCCTCTGCTGCCTGACTGGTGTGCTTTTCCAGCACCGCTCTAATGTTGACCCTGTGTTAATTGTTATATTATTAAAATTAACATTATTGAGAACTGAATTTACACTAGCAGAAATGCAACCACCTTCCCATTAATTATGTTAAAGTTGCTACATTATATCAAAATAATCTTGAGTATAATTCAGTATGCTGGAAGGTGGGATTGATTCATGTTAATGGGCATGATGGTTACTGGCTATTTCATTTTAATACATCTCGCTGCCACCAGATTTTGGACAATGATATTGCAATAATTCAAATGGTGTCTGCTGTCCACAGAATGGAATAAGATAACTCTTCACTACCCAGTGATGATTACTGAACATTTAAAAAACACCATTTGCTCTATAATCTTATAACATTAATTGTCTGATTTTATAGGAATTTTATGTGTCAGTGTCCGATGACTCACGGATGATTCCTGCTTTGAAGGAACAGCTCCCAGAATTAGAGAAACTGGTAAAACAGAAGTAAGGATTTTTTTCTGATTACTTATTATTAATAAAGTTTGTATTTTGTATGCTAGAAGTAATTCGAACACTAGTACAGTACTTTAAATTTATTCAAATGTACAACCATTTAACATAATATATTTTAAGCTAGAAATATGTGTTGCAGACATTTCGTCCCCTGTCTAGGTGACATCCTCAGTGCTTGGGAGCCTCCTGTGAAACACTTCTGTGATGTTTCCTCCGGCATTTGTAGTGGTTTGAATCTGTCGCTTCCAGTTGTCAGTTCCAGCTGTCCGCTGCAGTGGCCGGTATATTGGGTCCAGGTCGACGTGCTTATTGATTGAATCTATGGACGAGTGCCATGCCTCTAGGAATTCCCTGGCTGTTCTGTTTGGCTTGTCCTATAATAGTAGTGTTGTCCCAGTCGAATTCATGTTGCTTGTCATCTGCATGTGTGGCTACTAAGGATAGCTGATTGTGTCATTTCGAAACTACACAGGAGGCTCCCAAGCACTGAGGATGTCACCTAGACAGGGGACGAAATGTCTGCAACACAAATTCCCAGCTTGGCGAACAGAACCACGAGCACCCGAGCTACAAATCTTCTCACAAACTTTGAATATATATTTTAAATTTGATAGATAAAGGCTAACAAATATTTGTGAAAAACACTGATTCATTTCAAAACTACAATTACTAAACCCTTGCTTCCTTTCCTATAGTTTTTCTGTCCCTACCACCTGAGCCATTTTCTTTCCTCAACATTTATGTGGCATCTTTGAGGTGATACCTAAGAGCAATCCAAAATCATAGATTTTCTATAGGTTTCTGAAAGCAAGCACTTGTCAGCCAGACTGAGCTGGTTGCACTATAGAATATCCATGAACATATCCAGAATTGGATTAAATGATCATTATCATCATTACCTGAGCCAGAAAGTATCAGTAAGGCCAATGTTAAATCAGGAATAGGAAGCAATTTAGGAACAGGAATAAACAATCCACTCTCTCTTTCTTGAATCTATGCTGCCATTCAGTTAGGTTATGGCTCATTTTGCGACCCAATTCTAGGAAAAGTCAGTTAATCGCAAAACTTGATCTAGCATCGATTACCATTGTGGAAATAAGTTCCAAAGTTCTATCATCCTTTACATGAAGTGTTTCTGAGTTTCACTCCTGAAATCTTTAAATCTATAGTCCTCAACTCTCCAAGTGGAAATAGTTTCTCCGAATCAACTCTAACATTTCTCCCTCAATATCTTGGAAGCACCATGTAATACTTTAAATTCTTGTAAACAGTTTGTTATCTCTTCTCCAAAAGTCAACTCTAGGAATTCAGATCCCAATCTAATCAATGTGTGTTGCATTCACTCCAAGGCCAATTTATCCTTCTCAAGGTGTGGTGCCTAGACTGCTCTCAGTACTCTACAAGTGTGGGTTAACCAGGGTTCTGTATAATATAATGGAACCATGGCTTTTGTCACTTGTCTTCTATTCTTTTGGGTTTAAAGAATAAAAGAGAGAAGCTGGCATTTAACTTGAGCCCGTAATAGCCACCAGATATTCCAAAACACTTCATAGCCAATGTAGTAATTTTTTTATTTGTAAGTATGGTCCCTATTCTAGTCTAGGAAACTCAGCAGCCAATTTGGGCACAGCGATTCTCTCAAAGAGTAATGTGATAATGATCTGATAATCCGACTTTTGTGACGTTGATAGAAGAGTAAATATTGAGCAGAACACCCAGGATAGCTAGTTTGCTCTTGCCAGGGGATCTTGCATATTCACCTGAGGAGGCAGATGGTGCTTTAATTTCTTGTATGAACAGTAGCAGGAGTAGGCTATTCTGTCCCTTGAGCCTTCCCTGGCATATAATACTATTCTTGCTGAACTGGAAATAAGCTGCAATCCACATTACTGTCTACCTCCAATAACCTTTCACCACCTTGTTTACTCAGGATCTATCCAAACTGCCTTAAAAATATTCATAGATTCTGCTGCCAGCACATTTTGGAAGGTGTTGTCTGTATTTGGGGTATGCAGAGGAACTCCATACTTGTCAATACATTTGAACAGTAAATCAGATGGCAGGAATTTCAAGGGAGAAAGTTGCATCTCAGCAATTTCTAGATTTCAGCATTTAACTGCGCGTGTGCTGTTGCTGGAAATTACTGTTCATTTTGCATGAAAATACAATGAACACCATTAGTCAGGCAAAAGCAATTTAATTTTTGTGATGTTTGGAGATGTTTATTATTCAAGATACCAACTTTAAAGGCACTGGTTCAACTGCATCAGTCATAATGAAACCCATTAGCATAAACCATAAACTGCTGAGTGAGCATCACAATACCGAAGATCAGTAAGACCTTCAGTAACCCATGATTACATTAGCATTGTAACAGGAGTAGGCAATTCAACTATCACAGCACCAGGACCCAAGTTCGATTCCAGCCTCTGGGGACTGTGTGTGGAGTTTGCACTTTCTCCCCGTGTCTGCGTGGGTTTCCTCCAGGTACTCCAGTTTCCTCCCACAGTCCAAAGATGTGCAGGTCAAGTGAATTGGCCATGCTAAATTGCCCATAGAGTTAGGTGCATTAGTCAGAGGGAAATGGGTCTGGGTGGGTTACTCTTTGGAGGGTCGGTATGGACTGGTTGGGCCAAAGGGCCTGTTTCCACACTGTAGGGAATCCAATCTAATCTATATCCCACCTTAGTCAATGGAACTTATACGGTTTCCATATTCCTTGATGTATTCCAAACTCAAAGGGGTTAGAAGTTTGAGGAGCAAATGAGAATGTTCAACAGGACTTGGACACATACATGAATGGGCTCAAACATGGCAGATGGGATGTAAGTGTGAAGTTCTTCAAACTAACCACAGCCATTACTGCCATATAACAGAGACCCCATCAGTGAAATGGTTTTCATTTCTCACCAGCTGTTAAACAAGTTGAGAAAAGGTGTACAAAGTGTGATAATTCATGGTTAGTTCAACACCAGTATGTGAGGACTCCATTTTACACCATTGAACCTGTGAATCATTGCAGCTGCTTAGTCCACAGTTACTGTGCTGCATGTAGCATGTCCCTGCTTGAGACATTTTTAACTAAAGAAAAACAGAAATTGCTGATGAAACTCAGCAGGTCTGTCAGCATTTGTGGGAAGAAAACAGTTAACATTTCTTCCCCAGTGACTCGTCCCCAGAACTGTTAGCAGCTAGGAAAAGGTGGTATTTATGCTGCAGACAGGGATGGGGGAGGGGAGCAAATAGGTGGAGCCCAGAGACTCAGTTTAAAGGGGTAGGTAAACAAGGAGGTAATGGAAAGCAGGCCAAGACACTAGCTGATTAAGTGAAAAGAACAAACATTTGGAGAGAATAGGCGTGTTATACTGAAAGCAAGCCACTTAATGTGGTGATAAATCTGGCAATAGGTGAAAATGGGTGACTGTGCTAAAGACAACCCATGTCATAACAAGGCTGGGTGTGGATGGGTAAAGAAGAAATGGAAGGATGCAATCCGGTTTTAAAGTTATTGAACTTGATGTCGGTTCCTGGAGGCTGCAGGGTCCCCAAGTGGAAAATGAGATGCTGTTCTTTGAGCTTGTGCTAAGCCTGCAAAGCCTCACTGGAGCCTGCAAACAGATGTTGACCAAACACCAAGGTGGTGTGTTGAAGTGACAGGCAATTGGAAACTCAGGCTTGTTTTTGTATACACAAATGTCTTCTGTTCTGGCTTGCTATCCACAATGACCTTGTCATCTCTGTGTCTCTACTATCTCTAATTATCCACTCCCCCCCACCCCCCCACCTCCCAAACTATTCACTCCCTCTCCAACTTGGTCTTAAGCATAAGTACCACTTTTTCGTTCTGCTAACAGTCTGAAGATTTGAAGAGTTTCTCCAGCAATTTCTGTTGTGGTTTCAGATCTCCAATATCTGCAGTTCTTTTGATATAAATATGTAACGAGACTGAGTGAGGAGCGTCAGTGGTGAGGGTGCCAGCTCAAGAAGTTATGAGCAGCCGGTGGTGTTGGTGAGGGAGGACACTGGGCAGGACGGTCAGAGCAGCCAACTGTCTGGAGAAAAGCGGGTCTTTGGGGAAGGACAATTCATGAGGATAAAGATAAGACAAAGGTCTTTCTAAACCAGATGTAAACCATAGATTTAATTCAATGTAAATCCTGTTTCCCTTGTTTAATCTTAATTTCCCTTCATGTTTGTCATGACCTGATGCCAATGGAATAAAAAAACCCTGCTAATGTTCATTGGGCTCTCTGTGTTTAAATCTTATGTCACAATAAGGCATTCGTAAAACAAGCTTTTGTCTGTAGATCAAGGAATGTCAAATTACCAGATTTAGATCTGATGTATAAATTCTGATCTAATATTGGCAATGTGTGGGCTAATGTGCAATACAAGGTATACTGAAAATTAAGTTGCCTACTTTATGCATATATACTTTGTCATCAGTAACAGTGCATTCTATCAAAAGAAACTATACTGACCCATATTTTTTGTTGTTGGCAACCCTTATTTTGCCAGCCACACTCGATGCTCTGGTGGTTTAAAGGGTTCAAGTGTTCACACTCTCTCCTCTTGTGGGGGAGCATCATTGTTTCAATCCTAATTGTCCTCGGCCACTGGTGAACTTAGAGCCCCAGTTAAGAGTGACTTAGTAACAAATGCATTTATACAAAACTCTATACTTCAATTATGCAAAATATGGACCTAGATGCTATCATCTAATGTAAATGAAGCAAAACTGCTTCCTGAAGTAGTTCTTGTAAATTGTCAATCAGAAACATAAAGGTTAATCAATTTGTGTGAAATAATTGAAGTATATTTTGTCTCAACAGTGAGACTTTCTTTCTAGCCTCATGGATTTTCCTAGTATAATACAATTTTATGGTAATGAGATTCATTAAAATCATCTTTTGGTATTTTGCAACCAGCTCATGCAGACTGTTAATGACTTATTAAAGTACAGTACTGTGGCGGAGAGTGTGCAGGCCTGATGAGAGAAATGAGGCTAAAATATATGTTATGCCCTTGTATCAAGTTAGGGGAAAGCAGTCAATCTTTGGCCCTGTCGAGTACATATGCACAACTACTAGTCAACTTCTGTACCTTTTTAACTTCTCTTGTTTTGATCAGTTGCATTGTGCAGGCTCTGACAAACTCTATGCTGGAAGTTCCTATTCTCTTAGTTTGCACCTAGATTTCAGAAAAGTTTGGGTTGAGAACTGTAACTTGTAAAAGCTATATTGTTTATCGAGAGTGAGAAATTACCAACATTTTGTAAGATGTGTAGTCACTTTTCAGTAACTAAGATGTGCAGGTTAGGTGGATTGGCCATGCTAACTTGCCCATGGTGTTCAGGGATATGCAGGTGAGATGGGTTAGCCGTGGCCAGTGCAGGGTTACTGGGATAGGGTAGGGTGGGTTTGGGTGGATACTCTTCAGAGGGTCAGGTGTGGACCCATTAGGCTAAATGACTTGCATCCACACTGCAGGATACCTGTGATTCTAAATATCTGTTTTATGCTGCAGAAGCTCAGATGTTATTTCTGCCACCGCTGGGCTCTTTTTTCTACTTTGCCTTTAGCAGCAGAGCTGAAAATGTGTTGCTTGGAAAAGCGCAGCAGGTCAGGCAGCATCCAAGGAGCAGGAGAATTGACGTTTCGGTCATGAGCTCTTCTTCAGGAATCCCAAAACGTCGATTCTCCTGCTCCTTGGATGCTGCCTGACCTGCTGTGCTTTTCCAGCAACACATTTTCTGCTCTGATCTCCAGCATCTGCAGTTCTCACTTTCTCCTTTAACAGCAGAGGCTAGAACACAAATGCATCAAACAGTCCCACAGAAATGGAATGCTCAAAACTAATTCTAATCATCCAACTCTTGTCTTGAGCAGCAGACATCTTTATGAATGTTACTAGGAAAATGGGAGCTTTTAATTTTGTATTTCAACAATGAGAGAAGGTGGTGTTGTCGTGGTAATGTTACTGGACAAGTAATTCAGAGGTGCAGCCTAATGTTGGGGCAGGGGGATCAAATCCCAGTATAGCCACTGGTGGAATATAAATTCAACTTTTTTTAAGTTAATTCCTGGAATGTGGGCATCACTGGATGGCCAGCATTTATTGCCTGTCCCTAGTTGCCCTTGAGAGGGTGATGGTGAGCTGCCTTCCTGAACCACTGCAGTCCACCTGCTGTGGATTGATCCACAATGCCATTAGGGAGGGAATTCCAGGATTTTGACCCAGCCACAGTAAAGGAATGGTAATTATATTTCCAAGTCAAGATGGTGAGTGGGAGGGAACTTACAGGTGGTCATGTTCCTAGGCATCAACTGCCCTTGTCCTTCTAGATGGAAAAGTCATGGATTTGGAAGGTGTTAACTGAGCATATTTGATGAATTTCTACTACGCATCTTGTCAACAGTACACTGTGCTGTTACTGAACTCAATGGTGGAAGGAGTGAATGACTATAGGTAAGGTACCAAACAAGTGAGCTGCTTTGTCCTGGATGGTGTCAAGCTGCTTGAGTATTGTTGGAATGGGGAGTATTCCATCACACTCATGGCCTGTGCCTTGTAGATGATGGACAGGATTTGGAGAGTCAGGAGGTAGTTACTTGCCTCAGTATTCCTAACTTCTGATCTGACCTTGTAGCCACTTTGTTTATGTGGTAAGTCGAATTGAATTTCTGGTTTTTGATCAGCTCCAGGATGTTGATAGTTGGGAATTCAGTGATTCAGTAGCACCATTAAATGTCAAGGGTTGGTGGTGAGATTGTCTCTTATTGGTGATAGTCATAGCCTGGTATTTGTGTGGCATGAATGTTACTTACTACTTGTCAGCCCAAGTCTAGAAGTTGTCTAGATCTTGTTGCATTTGAACGTGGACTGCTCCAGCATCTGAGGAGTCATGAATGGTGCTGATAATTGTGCAATTATCAATGAACATTTCCACTTCTAACCTTATGATGGAGGGAAGGTAATTGATGAAGCAGCTTAAGATGTCTTGGAGCTGAGATGACTGACTTCCACCAACCACAATAAATTCCTATGTGTCAGGTATGACTCCAATCAGAGGAGAGTTTGCCCCTGGATTCCCATTGATTCCAATTTTGCTAGGGCTTCTTGATGCCACACTTTGTCGAATGTAACCTTGATGTCAAGGCTGTTGCTCTCATCTCACCTCTGGAATTCAGTTCTTTTGTCCATGTTTCGACCAAGACTATAAATGAGATCTGGAGCAGAGTGGCCCTGGTGGAACCTTAACTGGGTGTCACTGAATGGGTTATTCCTGAGGAGGTGCGGGTTGATACCACTATTGACACCTTCCATCACTTTATTCATTTGGAGATGCTGGTGTTGGACAGGGGTGTACAAAGTTAAAAATCACACAACACCAGATTATAGTCCAACACCTGATGAAGGAGCGTCACTCCGAAAGCAAGTGTGCTTCCAATTAAACCTGTTGGACTATAACCTGGTGTTGTGTGATTTTTAACTTTATTCATTTGATAATTGACTTGAGTAAAGTCTGGAATATAAAGCTAATCTTAGTAATAGTGACCATGAATCAATCAATTCTTGTGAAAACCCACAAAGTTCACCAATCGCACATCATATGAAAAAAAATTGTTTAAAAATGCCGAAAACACCAGTGAAAAAGAATGCTTTGTGGATTTCAGCACTGAACTGAACTGAATGATTTCTTAAACAATACATATTTTGATCACCAGATGGCACTGTTCCTTAACACACTGACTTCTAGCCATTAGGTCTTCACAGTTGGGTGAACAGATGGCCATCCTTTCTCTGAATTTATTTCTACTGGGAGCCTGAATGAGTGTCAGAACAAAGCATCCTTTCTGTTGCTAATTTATTACTTCTTTTCTGAAGAAGCAGGGCAAATGTTTGAAAATGTTTGCAGTAATGTTTCACTCAAACTGACTTTGCATCTGTTTGATAATAAACCAAAAACAAGTTTATCATTTGTGTGCCAGGTTTACACTTTTATTTTTTACACGAATCCACATGGTTAAGAAACCATCTAAGATCCATAACCATTTCATGAAAAAAAAATGTTATTATGGAAGATTTTTTTCATATTTGACTCTTCTCTTTTGGTGCATTAACAAAATTAGTTTGAAACTTTTGTAGGTTAGGAAAAGCAAAGTTCTGGGAAACCACAGCAGGTCAGGCAGCATCCGAGGAGCAGGTGAATCGTCATTTTGGGCTGAAAATTAATCTATATTTTATCTTAAATTTAAGTATTATCAATAACAAATAAGTATTAAATATATTACAAGCACACACACACACAACTTACTTGGTTGTCTTCTATCAACAAACACATTGACTTGGATCCCAGGAAGAACAGGAAATTACATCACCACAGGAAACAGCATCACCAACTCAACGAAACCTAAACACATGAGTAAAACACAGACCACATCACCGGTGTTTCACTGGAGGTTCACTGATGACGTTACCTAGTATGGTGATAAAACGTCTGAAAATGAACCTTCCAGCTCAGTGAGCAAACTTACCTCGACTGACTTCTGATATTTTAATGTTGTAATGATGAGTCATGAAAATTAAATCCCAGTCTTTAAAGCCATGCTACCATTAGGGATGATGCTCCTTTCTCTGAACCAAATTTAATTGCAAGAGCTTTGTGGTCAGTTAACAGATTAAATTTCTTACAGTATAAGTTTTTGTGAACCTTTGTAACACTGATCACTAATATCTCTTGTGAGTAATTTTGTTTGGACTTAACAAATGTGAAGCATGTTATGCTACAGGCTTCCTTACACTTATTTCTGTTATGTGAAATAGCACCATACCTAATCCTTGAGACATCTCAAGCTTTCTTGGGATCATAGTGGATCAAAAACAGCATCGTGCATCAGTATTTTCTTCACTTTTCCAAATCGAAAAGCACCTGCCTATCCTGCTGCCTCAACCACCCAGAAAGACAAAAGGCAGCGAATACCTGGAAACTCCACCTGTTGCAAGTTCCTCTCCAAGCCCCACACTATCCTGATTAGAACCACATCAACTTTCCTTCATTATTAAAATCCTGGAACTGCGGCCTCCTTCCTACAATAGCAATCTGCGTGCACTTACACACAAAGGACTGCAGCAATTCAAGACGACAATTCACCACCACCTTCTCCACAGTAATTACTGATGGGCAATAAATGCTGACCTAGACAGTGACACCCATGTCTCCTGTTTGTTTAGGGAAATTCACTTTTGATTACATTTTGTTTGTAATCTGCACAAAACTAAATAGACTTGTTTGCTGTTTAAACCGCCACAATTGATACAGATCTCGATTTTTCTGAATTGTACCCATTCTTTCTATTCCATCCAATCCTGTACTTGCTGCTTCCAACTAAGTATAAAGCATTTGCCTAGTCTTGACTGTGTATAGTTCTTTCATTTCAGCTTTGGCCTTGTGATGCCTAATTTTAGTGTTTGATCATCCTCGCTCAAATGGCCACTTTGAGATATTGTAAACTGAGCAAAAGTATTGATTCCAACAGTAAACAACCAGTTTAATCATGTCTTAAGCCAATTCTCTTCTATCAGGAAGACTTAATTCCAATGGAATTTTCCTGCAGCTGAATACTTGATGTATATTGAGTGACAAGTGAATTAATCAACAAGCAGGTCTGATCTTGAAAGTTGGGTGTAACGTCTGGGTAGTGATGGCATCAATTTGTCTGTTTCCAGCATTTAGAGGAGAAGTTGTTTTTGAAAGGAAGTGCCCCTTTAAAACATGATGTGCTTTGCAGCATGTACCTCCAGGATGGTCCTGGGCTTCTGTCATGCCAATCCAGCAGCAGTATAAATCCACATTTTCCCTCCAGTTTCTAACCTTCCAAGGAACAAGTGATTCTTTTTTTTTGCACCTTTGTGCCAGAAGGAATTTCATCTAGTATTCTATCCTCTTTAAACGAGTTCATGTCTTGACACATTTTGCAGCAATCACGTGTTATTAGTAGTTTAGATCAACTTGAACTCTCAGCAGCATCCCTGCAATCCTACATGCAAATCTTTTAGGTGAAGTATAGAGTAAACCACAGCCACTGAATCCTGCAGTGGCCACTTTCTGTGGGTTTAAGGAAATTCCCAACACATTTATTCTTTGTTTTCTGCTTTGGTCCATCTTTTCATTCTTTGTTACCCAGACAGAGACTTTCTTTAACATGGTACCTACTCAATTACCTTCTGAAAGACCATACATACCAACCCACAACATTGCTCTTATTAGCTCAAACACTCAATAAATTTGGTTAACATAACCTTTTCTCAATCCATTTTTGACTGATTTTTGCAATGTTCTGTGTCTGGAAGAATGTCATTGGTGGATCATAGAGGTTTTTGAGGAGGTTGCCTCCAACAGGTGCTTGGCACTGCAATGTAGATAGGAGACTGAGAGGACACCATTGACAATGATTTCAGGGTTTGGAGAGGGTGGGGAATTAAATGAGGCATTACTAATTCTGGCCTCTTGTCACGTGGCTGTCTCTACAGGTTGCCTGCTCACCCTCTGAAAAATCTAGACCACATCTTTTCCTTTATTCATTTGGTCACAGGATGTAGGTGTTAGTTGGCCAGAATTTGTTGCTCATCCCTAAATGCTGTTGAGAAGGTGGTGAGCCAGTCTTCATCCAATTCATGATACAGTTCCAAGTCAGAATGGTATGTGATATGGAGGCAAACTGGCAGGTAGTGGTCCCATGTATCTGCTGCTTTTTTTTTCTTCTGCATGGTAAAGGTCACAAGTTTGGAAGGTGCTGTCTAATGAGTGCACTCAATAGAAATTATAAATGCAAATTTTTTTAAAGCACTATACATGAATGCCAGTCAACAAAGTACTTTCAAGAATCACACATAATAAAAGTATATGCAGCAATCACTTTGACTGCAGTAAACTCCCACAGCTGTTAAATGAGGAGAGGTTGGGAGGCTGAGCTTGTTCACACTGAAGGATAGAAGAGTGAATAGTGACTTGATTAAAATAGAGAAGATCTAGAATGTTCTCCATGATGTAGATGTGGAGAGAATGTTTCCACCCAGAGATGAGTCCAGAACTAGGGGTCACTGCTTTAAAAGGCTGACATCTAATTTTAAGACTGAGATGACAATGCTTTCATCTCCAAGGATTGTGAACTTTGAAACTTTGCCTTAGAAGGTGGTGGCGTCATGGAATATTTTTAAGTTGGAGTTGTATAGATTCTATTTAGGCAAAGGAATCTAGGGTTATTGAGAGTAGATGGGAATGTGGAATTTAAAAACACAGAACAGCCATGATCTTATTGAATAGTTGTGGAAGTTTAAGGGGTCAATCTTTGTACCTATTTCATACATTCTTACAAATGACAAGTTTAAAAATAACCAGATATCGGTTTTTATGATGGTCGAAGGAAAAATTTGACCAGGGCTTAAAGGGTAACTCCTCTCTTGATCAAACTATAAGCTGTTCTGCTAAAACGAGTGTTTCATTAATGCTAATCTGCTATAACATGATTGACGAATTGAGGACCCTTTTCCTAAAGCGCAAACGTTTAAATCGTATATGGTTATATCGCGATTCCAGCCCCATTGTTTAAGTATTATGCGAATTTCTTAGAACACAGGATTACATGAGAATGGAACTCCCGCATTATAGGAGAACAGTGTAATAGCTTAGGATCTTTTTACATCTACCTGAGTTTAAAAGCAATATTTCCAAAAGTGCAGCAGTCCCTCAGCAATGTACTGGAGTGTCAGCCTTGATTTTTTTTTTAGTTTTTTTGGAGTATTTGAGGTTAATTGATGTGGTTCCAAATATTGGAACAATTCTAGTTGGAACCAGCCAACAGGTGGTGTGTTGGAGCTAATTTGACTCCTTGCTCCTTCAAGGAGTCATTCATGGCATGAAGCATTGTTGATCAGCACACTTTAATGGCATCATTATCTAATGTGAGACACATGTTCTTACTCATGATTAACAACCTCCATCTTTGTCTACATTGTGTGATATCAATAACGTTATGCTTTCATTATTTTAGCTCCGAAGAAGGAAATGGCAAGGCATCACAAAAAAAGGTACCAACAATGAAGTCTAAAATTTGAGACTATTATTTTACTTTGTAAAAAGGATTTAATCAAAATCTTTACCATGTTCTGAAGGGCTATTATAGCTTATTCATGAACATTAAAGTAGTTGTTGAACGTTTAACTATAGATATAAAACATAACTGAATTTATATATCAACATCTTAGCATGAGATTTACATTTTCAGTTCTGACTAAATTAATGGAATATCACTCTATAATGTTATGTATTATTGGATTGGTAGATATTTGAACATTTTAACCCCAATAAAAATAAAGCCAATTTTTCCTTTTAATCTGCAGCACAAAGTTATTTTGCGTCAGTTCAGCATTGGTGAGGATAGACTCCAAAAGAGACAACCAATACGAAGTACAGATGAAAGTAAGTTCAAAGTGCTGCTGTTTTTAAAGCACTGCTGAAGGTATGGAGTCACACTTGAGTGCGCACACACCATCTTCAGACATGGGTTGTGGGTGGTTAAAATGAGTGCATATGTACTGTGTCTTTCAGTCTTAAGAGAAGGATATTTATTCCTACTTTTCAAAGCATGTGTCATTGACTTTGTCTCTTGACACCACCAAAAGATTCACATTGTGCAAATGGAAAATTCTGTATGTGCACACTTTGCCAGTAAAACAAAGTGTCCAAATAAACACACTAAAGATGACAAGTACAACTGAATAATGTAACTGGCAGTATTACCAGGGGCACTGCATGTGCCCATTTTGCACATACTTTGGGGGGTGTCAGTGGACATTCTCTTTGTTGGCAGTGGTCTCCTTTTGTTTCTAAAGGTCTCCATTTCTGGCGAACATAGAGCTATTTTTGTGCATTCTAAGTGGTTGTAGAATCCAATTGCATATGTTCATGGATTTTTACGCTGGGCAAGAATGAATTGTCTGATCTTGCACTGTCCAGTCTTTCAAGCTTAACTTTTGTTCTAGATGCAACTTTGCTCCCTGATGGGATGTTGTTTGGGAGTTTCTTACAACAGCAAGTTTTGGAACTGACTAGAGAATAGGTCATTATTAGACTTTGTACTATGAAATGAGACAAGATTAATTAATGATCACAGACTAAAGGTAGCAGCAACCACCATATGATTGAATTTTCTGTCCAGATTGAAAAGAAGGAGATTGGGTTGAAGACTAATATTTTCAATAATGACCAGTGGGCATGGGCACTTAGTAAAAGTGAACTGGCATACATGCTTTATTATTGAGGTTATTTCAGGTTACTCAATAAATATATTCCCATTTATATTAACATAAAGGAAAAAAGAAGGGACCTACCATCCATGATCAACTAAAGTTAAGGAAAGCTTCAAACTGAAGGAAAGTACTATAACTGTGTGCAAAGATGAGTGACTGGCCAGAATTAGAATGAGAATCCCTGCAGTGTGGAAACAGGCCCTTCAGCCCAACAAGTCCACACCCACCCTCCGAAGAGTAACCCACCCAGCTCCATTCCTCTACACTATATTTACCCCCCGACTAATGCACCTAGCCTACACATCCCTAAACACTGGGCAATTTAGTATGGCCAATTCCTTTAATCTGCACATCTTTGGACTGTGGGAGAAAGCCGGAGCACCCGAAGGAAACCTACGCAGACACTGAGAATGTGCAAACTCCACACACAGTCGCTGAAGACTGGAATTGAAATCCGGTCCATGGTGCTGTGAGGCAGTAGTACTAACCACTGAGCCACCGTGCTACTCAGAATATGAAGAATGGTCTGAATGAGTATAAGGAGACGCCAGTTAGGGATGTAAACACAGATGGCAAGAGTTTATGTATTTAAAAAATGAAAAAATAAGTAAAGATGGTGTCGGTCCTCTAGAGAGTGAGAACGGGAGGTTAATAGTAGATAATAAGGAAATAGTGAATGTAATGAACAATTATTTCACTTCTATGATCTCTAGAGGATACAAAAAACACTCCAATAATAGTTTTGTATCAGGAGGTGGAAGCGAGAGAAAGGAACTTAGTGAAATCACAATCACAAGGAACGTGGGTAAAAAGTAAATTCGTGGAGTGCAAGCTAACATGTCTCTGGGTCCAAATGGAGTTCTTTGAGATCTTAAAAGAGGTAGCTAATGAAGTAGTTGGTGAGTTGGTGTTAATTTGCCAAAATTCCCAAGATTCAGGAAAGGTTCCAACAGACTGAAAAGTAACAAATATAACTGTTCAAGAAGGGAGAGAGGGAGAAAAGAAGAAACTGTATACAAGTTGGCTTGACATCTGCCATGGGCAAAATGTTTGAATTGATCACTAAAAAGATTATAGCTGCAAACTTAAAAACTTCAAGGTAATCAGAAGCAGTTGGCATGGTTTCATCAAAGGGCTGTTATGTTTAACCAATTTATTGGAGTTCTTTGAAGGAGTAATGCATTGTGGAAGAAGGGGAACCTGTAGACCTGCAATACTTGGATTTCCAGAAGGCCTTTGATAAGGGCAAAGTGGTTGTGTCCCTACTCCTATCCAGGGAAACCCAGTTTCAAATCCCACTTGTTCCAGAGGTAGAATCCCTACAGTATGGAAACAGGCCCTTCGGCCCAACGAGTGCACACCAACCCTCCAAAGAGTAATCCACCCAGACGCATTGCCCACCCTATATTTACCCCTGACTAATGCACCTAACACTGTAGGCAGTTTAGCATGGCCAATTCACCTAACCTGCACATCTTTGGTATGTTAGGGGAAGCTGAGTACCCAGAAGAAACCTATGCCAATACGGGAGAATGTGCAAACTCTGCACAGACAGTTGCCAGAGACTGGAATCGAACCCGGGTCCCTGTCACTTTTGAAGCAGCATTGCTAACCACTGAGCCACCATGCCACCCCTTCTACATATGTTCAAAATCTATTAAAATGATTTTGATGTGGGTATCAAATGTAATACTTTCAAAATTTGTCGTTGACACAAAACTAGATGGAAATGAGTTGAGGATCATGCAAGAAGGCTTCAAGGGAATTTATTCAGTCTAACTGAATGGGCAAGAACATGGCAGATGGAATATAAATGAGTGTGAGTGCAAGGCTATACACTTTGAGAGAAAGAAAAATGGTATTTCTTAGAGAGGTTTGAAATGTCCAAAGAGCCAGAGATGTTGTTTTTCCTAATCAACCTATTCAGAGATGTGATTACACACCCCTGGAGCAGCTGGGACTTAAACCTGGGCCTCCTGGCTCAAAAGTGGGGACATTAACACTGCAGCACAAGAGCCCCATTCCTGGGTGTCCTTTCTTTTATTTAATCTATTTTTCTAAACAACCTGTTCAGCAATGTTATTATACACCATTGGAGCAGGTGGGACTTAAACTGGGTCATGTGTTTTTAAAAAAAAAAGTCTGAGCAGGTTGATTAGGAAAAAAGGTTAAATTTACAAAAGTGAGAGAGGCCCTCTTGGGTAGTGGCAGTGTCCCTACCCCTACGCTGGGAGGCTTGGGTTGAACTCCCACCTGTTTCAGCAGTGTGTAATAATATCTCAAACAGGTTAATAATAATAATATCTCAAACAAGTTACAAATAAAGAAGTGACAATGAGTTGACTGAAGTGTACGAGGTCTTTAATGTTTTTGACAAGTTGAACGTAGATATTTCCATCTGAAAGTGAGTGTAGAACTATGTTTTAAAATTAGCTATCACCTTTTCAGGACAGATGAGGAATGTTATCTCTGCACTGTGTGATGTTAGAACATTCTGGAGGTGGGGCCATGGTATATTAAGAGGGGAAAGAGAACTAAGGGGCAACTTTTTCACGCAGAGGATGATACGTGTATGGAATGAGCTGCCAGAGGATGTGGTGGAGGCTGGTACAATTGCAGTATTTAAGAGGCATTTGGATGGGTATATGAATAGGAAGGGTTTGGAGGGATATGTGCTGGGTGCTGGCAGATGTGACTAGATTTGGGTTGGGATATCTGGTCGGTATGGACAAGTTGGACCGAAGGGTCTGTTTCCATGCTGTCCATCTCTGACTCTATGACTAGGTAGTTAGCTTCTTTTAATAAGACCAAGGACTGTGAATGGTGGAAATGTGAATGGAAAAATAAACTCACCAGGTCTGGCAGCATCTGTGGAGCAAACACAGGTAATGTTTTGAGTCGAGCGACCCTTCATCAGAAAACCATCACTTCATGTTCGGCAGGGGATTCAAATGTTACTGGGTTTAGATGGAAATGTGGAATTTGAAACACACTGATCAGCCATCATCTTACTGTAGGGTGAGTAGGTTCAAGGGGATGAATGGTATACTTCTGCTCCTGTGTTTTACATTTGAATGAGCCACAATTCTCCTCAAACTTAGCTGGGAGGTTGAACATTTGTATCCTTGCAATTCTGTGTCTGTTCTCGTCTAATATCCTGCTGACAGGAGCTTCACTGGATTATGCCTCTTGATTTTCCATCAGATCATCCCAAACCTGAATCATTACTATTATTGAAGTTGAAAATGTGGTGCTGGAAAAGCGCAGCAGATCAGGCAGCATCCAAAGAGCAGGAGAATCGACGTTTCGTCTGATCTCCAGCATGTGCAGTCCTCACTTTCTCCTCTATTATTAGATTAGATTAGATTAGATTACTTACAGTGTAGAAACAGGCCCTTCGGCCCTACAATTCCACACCGACCCGCCGAAGCGCAACCCACCCACACCCCTACATTTACCCCTTACCTAACACAACGGGCAATTTAGCATGGCCAATTCACCTGACCCCGCACATCTTTGGACTGTGAGAGGAAACCGGAGCACCCGGAGGAAACCCACGCAGACACAGGGAGTACGTGCAAACTCCACACAGTCGCCTGAGGCGGGAATTGAACCCGGGTCTCTGGCGCTGTGAGGCAGCAGTGCTAACCACCGTGCCACCCACAGTGAAGCTACCTATCAGAATGATCTCCAGTGGAGTGTTTTGCAATAGTTGTGTCTACGTCCTCAGTTTGTCCTTGACATCCTCAAGACTAGCTGTTGGATTGTATGTATTGGTGTTTGTCGCATATTTGTTGACATAGGTTAGGCATGACGACCATGTGAGGTGATGAGGTGATCATTTATGCCCCTGGGGAGCATATCCAATCATTTTGCAAAGGCAGACTGGAGAGCATAGTGGACACCTGCCTTTCACTCTTTGACTGCCCATTCAGAAAAATGCATGGCCTCCTGACATCTCTGACCACTAGCTCTCTCTGTTAGGATGGTTTCACTTAAAATAGGAATGTCAATATAGCATTGCAGTTCTACTCTGGGGTCTGAATCTTTGTCATTATCAAGTAGAGGCATGTACACTTCAAAACCTTAAGTAAAGTGTCAATTTTCTTTTTAATTTACCCCACAGTGTACAGTATTTCTTGCATAAAACTAAGCTAGTACATTTTCCAGATGTAACTGATGTGCACATTATGTTTGATCAATCCGGGCAGGTTATGTACTTGAACTTGCATGATATGGCCCAGAGCTATGGGCTCTACTACTGAAAGAGTTTGCAAGAATGTACACGAGAAACCCTCTTGTGGGAGCTGATTAAGTCTTGATGGGTTTTACTTGGTCAGCATAATCTGTTTGTCACGTATGTTCCTGGTGGCTTGATGAGTCAAGATGATACAAGTTATGATCAGTACAGTGGGTGGTCCACAGCATCTTGTGCACCAGTGCACTTTACAGCTGTACTGCAGTACTATCAGAACTAGTGATAGAAAAACAGCTGTTTTGCTGCATCTTCAAGGTAGCTGCTTTTCGTGCACTTGAATAAGATTGGCTGGTCCTGATGACACTGTACGTTTTAGGTTTGTTTTGGAAAGGAAAAAGATGGTCTGCAACAAAGGTTTTGAATGGAGGAAGGCAGATTTTATTGAAACAGAGGTTTGTGTTCCTTAGAAACTAAATTATAGATTATTGCAGTAAAAATGTCAAAAGGGCCATTTTAATGTTGTGAAAATTAAAAGAATCAATCTGTATTAAATCAATGATAAACATTCACCCTTCTGGTAAGGAAGATAAATTTTGACAGTTGCTTTTTGCATAACAAATTATTACAGAACACCTTGGATTCATAGGGGCAACTTTCTCACACAGAGGGTGCTGTGTGTATGGAATGAGCTGCCAGTGGAAATGGTGGAGGCTGGTACAATCACAACATTTGAAAGGCATCTGGATGAATATATGAATAGGAAGGGTTTGGAGGAATATGGGTCAAGTGCTGTCAAATGGGACTAGATTAGGTGAGGATATCTGGTCGGCATGGACAAGTTGGATCAAAACGTCTGATTCCATGATATACATCTATATGACTCTGACTCTATATGCTTAACTATCAGTTTTGTTTCCAGAATTTACACCACCTAAATAATAGAATGAACAATAGAACCAAGAAATACTGAAGTATGGCCTTGGCTTTGTCTTTACCAGAATAAAATAAGATAAGAGGGAAAATATTTTCAGAATTGGGTGCAAGTGACTTAGACAGTTAAAAGGATTGCCAATTCTATTATTATTTTGTGGACAAGATTTATAAAAATACTATTGTTAGAAGCCTGTGAAGAATGGTTGACCTTTGATAATTTTAAGATGTATAGTCAGTCTATGGAAACATATATCCTGGATTTTGGTAGTTCATACTAAAAACTAAAATGATTTTTTCATCTAGAAATTCCGGAGTCTACGTTTGTATTCAAGTTCTTAGATTGTATGCAAATTTCTGATATGGATGGTCTTTTGGTTTTGACAGGGTTTTGTCATATAGAACAATTTCTCTTTTGGAACAAATGACTGCTGCCTGCAGACATCTTTGGGAAAACAATTGTTTCTAGTTGCTTTTATGTTCTAAACTGAAACACCATGAAAGGAAGGGGATCCATGTTGCTAACTTTCAAAATTGTTAGAAATTTAACTGAAAGCTGTTGATAAAAGAGCAGGTTACAGAAAGGCCTTTAAGGTGTGTTGTGCTTTGAATAGGCTTGTGAACCAAGACAAATGTAGCTAGAATGACATCTGAAAGTGAATGAACCCTAGAAATGTATTGGAAATGTTTAATAGGTGTTCTTATTGAGTCAAGATCTCATTATGCAAGGAATTGCCTGAAAACGAGGAGTTTTCAGTAACTTGTGAAATGTACAGTTTGTATGATGAGAATAAATGGCATGAAAACATTGTGTTGATTGCTGAAATCTTACATTGGGCCATGAGTATTTCAGCACTGAATCATTTAATTCTGAATTGGATGTGGCTACACCTCATTTGTGGATTCCGTTTGCTAAATTGTGTTACTTAGAATCCCTCGGTAAGACCAATAACCTTAGTGGTGAAGAATATGGTTTAAACTTGGAGGTGATGGAATATTTATTTTAAAAAGAATAGTCTATGTGCAATAGCAGGAACGTGTCATATCAGCCCCAAATGGCCTGAATTACAAGACAGTCATTGCTCAGTAAGTCTTTGATTTATGTAAAAAGATAACAAGTAAAATTGGAAATGGAGAACAATGAAGCATTTATCTTTGGTTAAATTTCACTGTGAAATTTTTTTTATATTGTGAAACTGTGGTTGAATTGGGAAAAGAATGGCTTAAACTGAAGGTTTAATGATGGATTGCTGCATCTTTTTTTTTAAAAAAAATGCATTAATGAGGCAGGCTAGGCAGGCATTTATTGTCCATCCCTAATTGCCCAGAGGGTATTTAAGTGTCAACCACATTGTTATGGGTCACATGTTGGCCAAACCACGTATGGATGGCTGTTTCCTTGCTGAAAAGATATTAGTGAACTGAAGGTTTTAACTGAAAATCCGATAACGGATTCATGGTCAATGTTAGACTCTTAATTTGAAATTTTATTGAATTCAAATTCCACCACCCTGTCATGGTGGGGTTCACACTTGGGTCCCCAGAACATTACTTCGGTCTCTGGATTAACAGTATAGCAATGACATCACTAAGCCAAAAGGCCACAAGATATAGGAGCAGGAATTAGACCATTCAGCCCATTGAATGGCAGAACAGACTCTATCTGATAAATTACTCAATTCGATTCTCCTACTTTCTCCCCGTAACCCTTGATCCCCTTGACAATCGAACCTATCCACCTCCATCTTTTATATACTCAATGACCTGACCTCCACAGCTTTCTGTGGCAGTGAATTTCATACATCATCTCTTACAATAGAATACTGGAGCTAAATGACTAAAGGGGTTTAAGCAGAGGAAGGAAAAGATGTGTATGGCTTATTTTTTTTCAAACATTTCAGCCTCAAATAAATGCCTGCCTAGCCAGTGATGTCCTCATCTCATTAATGCATTTTTTTTTAATTAAGGGGGATGCAGGATGACATGCACTTGGGCCTGACTTTTGAAGGGTACAGGGCATTTAGGAATGAGAGGAAGGAAAAGGTGGAGTGGTGGCTCTGTTGATTAATGATGGTATTAACACAATGCAGAGAACTAATTTCAGGAAACCAACATGTGAAAACCATTTGGGTATGAATTAGGAAGACAAGAAGTCGCTTGTACAAAGGACTCTTAAGATAGTCGGGTGTAGCATTAAGGAAAAAACAATTAGGTTTGTCCTAGCAATAGCATGGGTGATTTTACATGAGTCAGCTGGGGTAGTCAGGCCTGTGGATCTTTGGTAAGAGGTAGGAGGTTAAACTAGGCAGTGTGAGGTTCCTAAACTGAGGTTGGAAGCAGTGGATGGAAGATCCCATGAGGTGATGAGGTTGTGTACGGTCTGGGAGATTTTGGTTTGGTGATGGGAGATGAGGTCATGGTCGAGGGGGCAGTAGGAGGAGTTGTCTTCAACTTAGCACCTGGCTTCAGCGGTGTAGAGGTCACCACTCCCTAACCACCCAACGTCTAGAGGAAGAATACCTCAAATTCCGCCTCTGGACCTCCCAATTCCATGGCATCAACATGGATTTCACCGGTTTCCTCATTTCCCCTCCCCCCATCCATCCCAGATCCAATCTCCCAACTTGACACTGCCCTCATGACCTGTCCACCTTCCTTCCCAACTATCCACTTCACCCTCCCCTCTGATCTCTCACTATTACACCCCACCTCCATCCACCTATTACATTCTTAGCTACCTTTCCCACCATCACCTCCCCCCACCCCCTCAACTTCCCTCCCATTTATCTCTCCACCCCTAAGCTCCCAGCCTCATTCCTGATGAAGGGCTTTTGCCCCAAATGTCAATTCTCCTCCTCCTCAAATGCTGCCTGACCTATTTTGTGAAATTGACCAATTGCCTGGAAGAATAAAATGGAAGCACTTTATTTAAATAGTGAGAGATTGCAGATACAATGGGGTCTTCCTGGCAGAATCTGTTATGGCCCTGAGTGATGTGGGCAATGGTGAAAAAAATGGCAGAATCAAACAAAAAGTCCAGTAAGACCATCATCATGTGGGAATGACCTGTATTTTCAGACTGGGTTCAAGACAAGATTCTCACTCGGCAGGGGCAAGTTCCCTTTTAAAAGAGACTATTACTACTTAATGACCTTATTAAATACAGACCTCACCTCAATGTGCAGCTTTACATGCCTACTACCTAGCCACAAACAAACTATATGCGAGGAATCCTCAAAATGAATTCAGAGCAAGTACCTAGTGACTGCAGTTCCCTGCTTGCCCTGATAAAACTCCATGTTGGACACCATAGAACAAAAAATATTACAGCACCGTATCGGCCCTTTGCACTGATCTGTGAAACCAATGTAACAGAGACTATATTCCATTATCATTCATATGTTTATCCTACGACCATTTAAATGCCCTTAATGTTGGCGAGTCTACTACTGTTGCAGGCAGAGCATTCCACGCCCCTACTACTGAGTAAAGAAACTACCTCTGACATCTGTCCCATATCTATCACCCCTCAATTTAAAACTATGTTCCCTCATGTTAGTCATGACCATCCGAAAAAAGGCTCTTACTGTCCACCCTGTTGAATCCTCTGATCATCTTGTATGTCTCAATTATGTCACCTCTCAACCTTCTCTCTAATGAAAACAGTCTCTAGTCCCTCAGCCTTTCATCATAAGACCTTCCCTCCATACCAGGCAACATTCAAGTAAATCTCCTTTGCACCTTTCCAATGCTTCTGCATCCTTCTTATAATGTGGCAACCAGAACTGCACGCAATACTCCAAGTTCAGCCGCACCAGAGTTTTGTAAAGGTACTATGTGATTTCATGGCTCCGAAACTCGATCCCTCTACTAATAAAAGCTAAGACACCATACGCCGCCTTAACCCTATCAACCTGGGTGGCAACTTTGTGATTTATGCAGATAGACACTGAGATCTCTCTGCTCATCCACACTATCCAGAATCTTAGCATTAGCTCAGTACTCCGTATTCCTTTTTACTCCATCCAAAGTGAATCACCTCACACTTGTCCACATTAAACTCCATTTGCCACCCCTCAGCCCAGCTCTGCAGCATATCTATGTTCCTCTGTAACCTGCAATGTCCTTCTGCACTGTCCATAACTCCATCACCCTTAGTGCCATCTGCAAATTTACTAACCTATCCTTCTACGCCCTCATCCAGGTCATTTATAAAAATGACAAACAGCAGTGGCCCCAAAACAGATCTTTGCAGTTAACATCTCAGGGCATACTCCTTGGGCACTGGACACATGGATGCTACATTCACCAGTATTGTATCCAGCATGTGCCAGCGTCTAAGAATGCTCATGGCATGTCTCCAATCCACTTATAGGCCTTTCCTGGGTTTCACTGCTTCACAATGGCACAAAAGTAACCACTACTATAATGCTGCAACAAGGAGACTTGTGTTCAGAGAGACACACCCAATTCATGGTTTGGACCAGGCTGCATCTCCAGGTTGCTCCTTTGCCCGAAGTCACTCTGAATCTACCTGGGTGCTCAGAGCATCCCTGCCTGCCTTTTTGCTGCTTGCCCCTCTGCCAGAGATACCAGGTTCACAGCACTGCTAGTATTAGCTCGCTGTTTAGTGCACACACACAGCCCAGAGGCTTAAGGAAGTTGTCAACAGTCCTCAGTGAAATCAAGAGAGATCACCATCAATTGGAGTGTCCGAGCATTGTTTGTCAAAAACGAATCTTCGATCCCAGTTCAGGGACTTGGACATGAGCCATCAGCTGCTTGGGACAGTCAAAGTCTGCATTGCTTCTTCACTAGGGATAAGGAGCTGAATGTTGGACAGCCATCCATCCTTCTGGATTCTTTTTGTCCTTTTATGGGCTGATCTCCTCTTGGAATGAAAGCAAGGCAGGTATTATAGGAAGTGAAAATGTATGGCACAACTGTTGATGCAGGTGAGTTGGTATTCTGAGTGAGTGCCTAGGCAACGCAGAGGGCTTCGGGTGGGTGACAGTGAGTCAAGGAAGATGTAAGCAACAGTCAGCGTGATGCAGCATGAGCCTTGGTGGGAAGTAAAGGTGCAGTAGCAGAGAAAAAGTGAGAGGTATTAGAGAGACTATAGTAGCATGTTCCCTGGCACATTGGACCGTAGTGTTGTGCATTCCTCCAGATGGCTGAGACTGCATTAACCTGAGTAGCAACCTTGGTCCAACCACTGCCAGTCCAGGAGGAAGAGAATGTAACACCTCTGTGCCATTGGTCCAGTAGAATCTGAGTCACTTTCATGTAAAGCAGATCACCAATTTACCCTTACCTGCAATGTTCAGGGCCAATGTCAGGAAGCATGCAGGGCAGCTCCAGAATTCCGTCCATGTCTGGGAGCACAATGTTTGAAGCTTTAGTACTGATGTCAATGATGGTGTCCATTCTGTGTTTTTAAGAGTAGAACTGAATTGCTCCAGGTATGGTGAGTGACAGAATGGTGCTAGCATTGGGGAGGGGGGGAAGGTGCCATGTGGGCAGAGTGGACATTAAATGACATGGGTTTGGTAAGGTGCAGTGAAAAGACCTTGTTAGGCCTCGTGGAGAGAACCCCTGCATTAAACTCCTTGGAAATTGACACTTAGCCAGATATATGTACGGTTAAGCCCAAGTGTATGAATGATATCTAGTTAGTATGCAGGTACAGCAAATACTTAGGAAAACTAATGCAACATTATCACTTAATGTGAGGTGAATTGAATACAATATAGGATTATCATGCTTCAGTTATACAGGACACTGGTGTGACTGCATATGGAGTACTGTGTACAGTATTGATCACCTCCTCTAAGGAGTGATGTAAATGTGCTAGAGACACTTCAGAGAAGGTTTCCTAGAACAGTTTATTACCTGGAATGGGCAGGTATTCCTGTGATGAAGATTGGCTTGTGTGTAATATGGTTTATAACAGTAAGAAACTAATGTTGAAATGCAGGATCCTGAGAGGTCTTGACAGGTTAGATGTAGATGGTATTCTCCTCTTGTGGGTGAATCTAAAATTTGGGGTCACTGTATGTGTTACAGGGGTCACCTGCTTAAAACAGATGAGGCAATATTTTTTTCTCAAAGGTCAACAGTTTTGGAAATCACATCCTGAAAAGATAGTGGAAGTATAATCCTTGAGTGTTTTTAAAGCCAATATAAATTCTTGTTAAGCAAGGGGACAAGAAGTTGTCAGGGCTTAGTGGGCGTGACTTTATTCAGTGATGGAACAGGTTCGAGGGGCCAAATGGCTTACATCTGCTGCCAATGTGTGTGTTTGTGTATAAGCTATGTAATAGTATGAAAACGTTTTTCAGATCAATGGTATTTTCTTTCTCTGACCATAATTTTAGACCATAATACTTAAGCTCCATTTGTATCTTTTACACTGCATGGGGTTTATTGATTTTTGAAGTGTGCTTTTTGATATATCATATTTCTTTCTCATGAAAAAAAATCAAGCGGCAGCTGAGCTCTTCCAATCCCCATGATGGCAAATATCTCTCAATGGCATTAGAAGTTCTGGGAAGCTGATTTATGTCCAACTCAGAATGGGCCCTATGGGAGTCCTCACTGGTTCCATTTGAACCTGTCAATTCATAACTTGGCTCATACTAACACTTCTTTTTAAAAACTGATTTATTTGGAACTGTTCTTAGCTGGTGAAAAGCTTGCTGAGAAGTGCAGCTCTAAGTAAACCAGATGGAATGGCAGAACACTTTAGCATTACTTAGAAAGCCCCTTCCTAGTCAATGCATTCAAGACCAAAAATGATGCTCAACCCTTTTCCACTAGATCCTCCATCTCACCATCCACAATCTAGAATCCCAGGCTCCTCAGTTCAGCCAATGTTGATTTTATCATTTGTGACCAGGGTAGGGTGTGGTTGCAGTGTTGAAAGATCGGGAATTGGAAGCATTTACCTAGCATTGTCAGAAAGTGGTGCAAAGATCATTGTTGGGGTGTAATGATTATTATTGAGGGGATGAGCATTATAGGGAAGTGCAGGAAGGGATTAGCAGTGTAGTGGGGTCAGGGTGGAGGAATCTTTTAAAAAACAAAGCTTCATTTCAAAACCGTGGAGTCCAGTGAAGCTGGGGCTCCTCATGACCATGTCTTCAGCTCGTGTTGAGATAGAATGTGTGCTTCTACAGAATTGTGCTTTGCCACTTGACTTACCAAATCACCCTTTTTACTGGATCAAAGCTGGGGGTGGGACAAGAATGTCCAAAGGCTCTTGGATAAAAAGGCAAGGGTGTGGTTTTAAATGGTTCCACTGCTAACCAGAAGATTTGGCTCCAAAATAAGTTCCACTTTGCATTTGAAAGATCTTCTATTTGACTTTTGTCGTATGATCTTTTCCAGACACCACTGCCAGAACAGGAGGGCCCATCCACTGGAACTATGGCAACTTTTGAGTTAATGAGTTCTAAAGATCTAGCCTACCAGATTACAATTTATGACTGGGAGTTGTTCAACTGTGTATATGAGGTACAGTAAGAGCTTTAATATCACCATTCATACAATTTTTTTTAAATGAATTACTAAGTTATAAAATTTATTCTCTATGTAACCTTGATGTCCCCTTCTGGAAGCAGAAGACCCACTGGACCCAAGTATTCTAATAGGCCAAAGTAGCTATTTGCATAGACGTAACATTATTTTGTTGCCTTTTAAACAAAGGAACTAACATTTGTTTGTTTCCTTTTGTGACCTCTGAACGTTCTCATCAGTTTTCTAAACAGTGAGGTCCTTTTTGAAATTTAGTTGCTGTTGTCATGTAGGAAATGTGTATCCAGTTGGTGCACAGCAAGGTTGCAGGTCAATGTGATAATGACAAGTGAAATCTATTTTTGTCATTTGAAGGATGTATATTGATCAGCAACATAGAAAACCCCTGTCCAAGATCTCCTATTGAAGTAATATAACTTTTACATCACCTTTTAAGGGCAGGCAGGGTTTCCGATTAATGCTTCATCCATAAGACACACCTATGAAAGTGCAGCACTTGCCTGGTACTGTACTCATGTCCACCCAGACTACCAGCTCAAGTCCTTGGAGCATGACTTGGACCTACAATCCCCTGCCTGAGACCAGAATTATACCAAATGACATTTTTGTACTTGAGCTGCATTGTTAAAAGCCAGATCCATGTTCTGCTTCTGTAGTTTTAATTGACTACACTTGCTGATGCAAAGGAGCATGTGTCTCACAGATATATATGACATATTGACAATCACCAATTAATACAACTTTAATGAAATATTAGGTGAGAAATAAAGTGTTAAACAAAATAGAACTTTTGTTCTAAAATGCACGTTGCATTCAGCTATAATCAACAGTATGTTGGTGTCAGCAAACCTGGGTTTTAATAACATAAACTAGCCACTTTGAAAGATTTGCAGTTGGATTTCAGTCTTCTTGTTCATCAGCTCCTTTCAACGTTTCAGCATCCTTTGTATTTTCTTTTCCTTTCTTCATCTTGAAAGATGCATGAAATTTCTGATATAATTGTTTACATCCTTTCAAATCATAAAATATGCAGTTGTCATAACTCATTCCCTTAGTTCATATCCATGTTGCCATTATTCCATGGTGTGTGTTACTGGCATTGATGAACCTCCTACGCAGAATTTTATTAAATACGTCTAAATGAGATATTAACATACATACCACATAAATTGTCTTGTTCTATGCCAACTTTACATGTTCTAATGCGATTCTTAGGAAATGTCAATGTAAGTTGCCCCCAGCATAGAAATCAGCAGAGATTTCAGTGTGAATGGATGCTGAATTAATACTTCAATTGTATTTTGATTTACTTCTTTACACATTAAGCTAGAATTGCCACTGGTCTAATGCTTCTGTAACATGGAATCTGTCTAGTGTGACTGTTGGTAATGTTTTATTCTTGTCTTGAATTTACTGCTGTAGATGAGGGCCCACATGTAACTTGATATCCTTCTGGACTTACTGAACTTTCTTTGGAACTTGAAATGAAATAATAATGCAGCCACTTTATTCCAGCTACATTTCAGAGAGCAACTAAACCATTACAAAGCTAAGGAAATCAGCCACAGAGCAAAACACATGACCGTAAAAAGCTAAGAAATGTTGTATAATACAAAGGAGTTGTGCTGCATGTCAAAATGGGTGTGTGTTTCAAGCTGAAATTCTTGATGTGTTGCCAGGAACATAAATGCAACTGTTTCTGTTTCTATTTTTGGATGCTCTTTCCTATTAAAATGGAGAATTCTTCCTTTTAAAGTGCACCTAGTCATGTATTTAAACAGGGTCAAGTGGCAGGGTCATGATTTTTTAGTTTTACTCTAACCAGAAAATTACTATAAGACAATTAATGTACAAAAGTATCTTTACTTCATCTTCTGGTTTGCTGTTTATGATGCAATCTGTTTCATCTGCTAAGTTTCAGATAACAGAGTAACATTTACCAGGTTATAGATTAGACCATAAACGACTGAATTAGTTTTATTACATATAACAGAAAGGGAGTGTAAAAAGACACTCCTTTTTATTGCACTCTTACTTCCTCTTCGGATATATTAAAGTGAACAAGACTTTGCTAACTCTCTAAAACATACTCCATTGAGTAGAGGAGTTGGGACATCATGTTGGAGTTGTACATTGGTGAGGCCTCTTCTGGCGTAGTGTGTGCAGTTCTGGTCACCCTGCTTTAGGAAGGATATTATTAAATTGGAGAGAGTTCAGAAAAGACTTAGCAAGATGTTGCCAGGAATGGAGAGATTGCAATGGCTGTATAGGCTGGGACTGTTTTCACTGGAGCCGTAGGAAGTTGAGGGATGACCTCCAGAGGTTTATACAATTATGAAGGACATAAGATGAATAGCAAGGATCTTTTTCCTAGGGTGGGGGAGTTCAAATCAAGGAGGCATATTTTTAAGGTGAAAGGACAGAGGTTTTTAAAAGGTAGACGAGGGCAATTTTTTACAGAGTGTGGTTTGCATGTGGAATGAACTGCCAGAGGGAGTGTTGGATGCAGGTGCAGTTATAACATTTAAAAAGACATTTGGATAAGTGCATGCTTAGCAAAGGTTTGGAGGGAAATGGGCCAAACACAGGCAAATGGGACTAGTTTAGTCTAGGAACATGATTGGCTTGAACTGATTGGACTGAAGGATCTGTTTTCAAGCTATACACCTCTAAGCTGTAAGAGCAGGAGAAGGCCATTTGGCACATTTGAGTCTGTCCTGCCATTCGGTGCAATCATTGCTGATCTAATAATGTCCAATTCTACTTTTCTGCCTTCTCCCCATATGCCTTGATTCCCATATTGATTAAAAATCTGTCTCTCAGCCTTGAATATATTTAACAACCCAGTCTCTAGAACTCTGTGGTAAAGAATTCTACAGATTTATTGTCCTTTTTAGAAGAAATTCCTCCTCTCGCAAATGAATAACCCTAGATGTCTTGTGGACCTAAACACTCCTATGAGAGGAAACAGTCTCTCCATATCTACCTTGTCAAGCCTCACAGAATCTTATGTATTTCAAAAAGGTCACTTCTCATTCTTCAAAAAACTCTAGTAAGTATAGGCCCAACCTACTCAACTTCTACTCAGAAGAAAATCCCTCTGCAGCTGGGAGCACCGAAATGAACCTCTATGGCCTGCCTCAAATGCCAGTTCTTAGATAAGGGAACCAAAATTGCTTTCAGTATTTCAGTTGTGAAATAGTGCCTTGTATAGTTTTTGCAAGACTTCCTTATTTTTCTACTCCATTCCCTTTGAAATAAGGACCAAGTTCTATTTACTTTCCATGCTACCTAGTGAACTTCGTATACTAGATTTGTGATTTGTACACAAGGACTGCAGTTTCTGCATTTGAATAATATTCATCTCATCTATTGTCCCTACCAAAGTGCAAATTCTCTCATATTTTCCGATGTTGTATTCCATCCACCAAGTTTCTAACCACTCACCTAGCCTATTATATCCCTCTGCAGACTCGTTGTCATCCTCCACTTGCCTTCGACCCAATTTTTTTTTGAGTCATCCACAAACTTCAAAATGGTACATTCACTTTCCTCATCAGAACCATTGAACGATACTGTAAATAATTGTGACCTCACTGCTGAGCCCTATGTTCAGGCTGTTATCCTTATCCCAACTCTTGGCTAACTAATAGAAGACCAATCTTCTATTCATGCTAATAACCTTCAACATCATAAGCTCTTATTAAGTAGCCAAGCATGTGGGCTGAGAAGTGGCAGATGGAGTTTAATTCAGATAAATGTGAGGTGCTGCATTTTGGGAAAGCAAATCTTAGCAGGACTTATACACTTACTATTAAGGTCCTAGGGAGTGTTGCTAGGAGTGCAGATTCATAGCTCCTTGAAAGTGGAGTCGCAGGTAGATAGGATAGTGAAGAAGGCGTTTGGTATGCTTTCCTTTATTGGTCAGAGTATTGAGTACAGGAGTTGGGAAGTCATGTTGCGGCTGTACAGGACATTGGTTAGGCCACTGTTTGAATATTGCGTGCAATTCTGGTCACCTTCCTATCGAAAAGATGTTGTGAAACTTGAAAGGGTTCAGAAAAGATTTAGAAGGATGTTGCCAGGGTTGGAGGATCTGAGCTGCAGGGAGAGGCTGAACAGGCTGGGGCTGTTTTCCCTGGAACGTCAGAGGCTGAGGGGTGACCTTATAGAGGTTTACAAAATTATGAGGAGGATGGATAGGATAAATAGGCAATGTCTTTTCCCTGGGGTCGGGGAGTCCAGAACTAGAGGACATAGGTTTAGGGTGAGAGGGGAAAGATATAAAAGAGACCTAAGGGGCAACTTTTTCACACAGAGGGTGGTATGTGTCTGGAATGAGCTGCCAGGGAAAGTGGTGGAGGCTGGTACAATTGCAGCATTTAAGAGGCATTTGGACAGGTATATGAATAGGAAGGGTTTGGAGGGATAAGGGCCGGGTGCTGGCAGGTGGGACTAGATTGGGTTGGGATATCTGGTCGGTATGGACAGGGTCCGTTTCCATGCTGTACATCTCTATGACTCTGAATGCCTTCCAGAAATCCAAATATTGTACATTCACTGCTTCATCTCTCCTTCTTGTTACTGCTTCAAAGAATTCTAATAAATTTGTTAGGCACAATGTTTCCTTCATGAAGTCATGATGATTCTGTTTTTTTGTGTTGTTATTTGTTTCTAAATACTGTGGTTACAATCTTTATATTAGACTCTAATGTTTACCCAGTAACAAATGTTAACATAACCAGCCTACAGTTACCTTTTTCTGTCTCCTTCCATTTTAAAATAAATGTGTTACATTGGTAGTTTTGAATCTAAGGATTTTTGAAAGATTACTTCCAGTACATCAATCTCTGTAGCTATTTCATTTAATGTTCTAAGATGTATCCCATTATCAGCTTTTAACCCCATTACTTTCCCTCAGTACTTTTTCTTTTGCTTGCGTTCTCAATATTTCTTACAAAGTTTAATTTCTCCCTCTGCTGTGACCCTTCCACATGAAGGATTTATAATGAATCACAAAGCTCCACGTAACTTGTCCCACACTGAAGTTGTATGAGATATATCTCTGATCTATTATGGATTTGAGCATATAGCTCTTAATCTACCTTTATAAAAGCTAATATTATGGGGCCTTTCTTTAAGAAAACTGTGCTATTAACCAGGAAAAAGAATATTGATACAGTTATACATGTCAGTTAGTACCTGGAAGAATTACATGATATCACAAGTCCTGCCCGTCAGGATATAAAGGGCAGTTTCTAGGAGGAGTGAACCAGTTACCAGTTGCTGTTCTACTGCTAAAAACCCTGTAGCTAAATAGTAATGTGTAATTCCTCTATTTAGTCCAACTTGAGATCTCAAGAGAATATCAAGCAACCCTGACACAATTATAATTAGTTGTTAGGTACTATGTAACATCGATGACTGTATCGGCGCTGCCTCGTGACATCGATGACTGTATCGGCGCTGCCTCGTGCTCCCACGAGGAGGTTAAACAGTTCATCAACTTTACTAACACCTTCCATCCCGACCTCAAATTCACCTGGACTGTCTCAGACTCCTCCCTCCCCTTCCTAGACCTTTCCATTTCTATCTCAGGCGACCGACTCAACACAGACATCTACTATAAACCGACTGACTCCCACAGCTATCTGGACTACACCTCCTCCCACCCTGCCCCCTGTAAAAACTCCATCCCATATTCCCAATTCCTTCGTCTCCGCTGCATCTGCTCCCAGGAGGACCAGTTCCAACACCGCACAGCCCAGATGGCCTCCTTCTTCAAGGACCGCAGATTCCCCCCAGACGTGATCGACGATGCCCTCCACCGCACCTCCTCCACTTCCCGCTCCTCTGCCCTTGAGCCCCGCTCCTCCAACCGCCACCAAGACAGAACCCCTCTGGTTCTCACCTACAACCCCACCAACCTCCGTATACAACGTATCATCCGCCGTCATTTCCGCCACCTCCAAACGGACCCCACCCCTATCAGCGTTCCGCAAAGACCACTCCCTTCGTGACTCCCTCGTCAGGTCCACACCCCCCACCAACCCAACCTCCACTCCCGGCACCTTCCCCTGCAACCGCAGGAAATGTAAAACTTGCGCCCACACCTCCTCCCTCACTTCCCTCCAAGGCCCCAAGGGATCCTTCCATATCCGCCACAAGTTCACCTGTACCTCCACACACATCATCTATTGCATCCGCTGCACCCGATGTGGCCTCCTCTATATTGGGGAGACGGGCCGCTTACTTGCGGAACGCTTCAGAGAACACCTCAGGGACACCCGAACCAACCAACCTAACCACCCTGTGGCTCAACACTTTAAATCTCCCTCCCACTCCACCGAGGACATGCAGGTCCTTGGACTCCTCCACCGGCAGAACATAACAACACGACGGCTGGAGGAGGAACGCCTCATCTTCCGCCTGGGAACCCTCCAACCACAAGGGATGATCTCAGATTTCTCCAGTTTCCTCATTTCTCCTCCCCCCACCTTGTCTCAGTCGAATCCCTCGAACTCAGCACCGCCCTCCTAACCTGCAATCTTCTTCCTGACCTCTCCGCCCCCACCCCACTCCGGCCTATCACCCTCACCTTGACCTCCTTCCACCTATCACATCTCCATCGCCCCTCCCCCAAGTCCCTCCTCCCTACCTTTTATCTTAGCCTGCTTGGCACACTCTCCTCATCCCTGATGAAGGGCTTATGCCCGAAACGTCGAATTTCCTATTCCTTGGATGCTGCCTAACCTGCTGTGCTTTAACCAGCAACACATTTTCAACTATGTAATCTATTCTGCATAACAAGATTGAGCGGGTTCAGTTAATGACTTTATGTGGGCACCCTTCCCTATTTGTTATATGACGTATAACAATTAGAAGTGCTCATAGCAGTGAATCTACTCAAGGTATATCAGTTGGTTCCAGTGTACATGACTACTACACATTTGATGTGTATATTTTTCATACTGCACAAGGGGTTCGATTTAAACAGGAATTTCTACCCAGGAGATATTTTCTAACCAAGGTGCCTCACTTGCTGATTTAAATTAACTGTTTGGAAACATATGAGCAGAGAGAAACCTTTTACCTCCTGTAATGATTAATTTCTGAACAAAGCAATCCTGTTGGATGGTATTTAATTTGAGGTTTTTCTACTTTGAGTATCTAGTGATGCATCTCTATTTAGTAGCATGCAGTTTGATAAACTTGAAATGACTGACCATTTCTCATAGGTACTTGAAGGTGTGAAGAATGTTCTTGAGACTCAAATTATATTACTGTCTATTTATCACATCTGCATGTGAATCGCCAGTTTTCTATGTTTTCTGTTCCACTAATGTATACCTTCACTACTGTCTATAGGTGCCTATTACATTATTAATGCATGAGATTTTAGTTATCTAACATTTCGACTATGGTCAATTTCCACTACTATCCTCCCCAAATATCCACATGCTTTTCCAGCAGGATAATGATCAGGAGCTTGAACTCAAGGCAGTCACAGCTGATTTTTCTCTTTCTAAACCAAATTGTGATCCATTTCATTCAGTGTCAACTAATCCATACATTCTGGACATTGAATTCGCCAACCTTTCTGGTTTCACAGAGATATTCAGACCAACGTTATCCAAAACCTCCCAAAACTTGCTGAATAAATTCACTAAGCAATTGAGAGAACTTCCTCCTAAAATAATCTGAGCTTTAACATGCATTTCCCCAAGTAGTTTTGGTTCTCTGAATTAAGAAGTCAGACAAAATAACCTATGTGGCTTATGGCCTCTGCAAATCCCATACTGTGATTAGGACCTCATAAAAGATCAGCTACTTTGCGCTGTTCTTGATATTATGCCTGTTCACTGCAAGGGAAATACCCTGGTGTGTGCCATACACTTCTGCCTGATGCCCTGTTACATTGTTGTGGCATTGAATTTTCAAAATATTCACCTAAGGCACAGCAAGCATGCTTCAGATTAAAAGAACAGTATCTACTTTTGAACATTGCTAATACATTTCCATCATTATCATCTTCTCTTTTCCACCACCCCCTCCAAAAAAAAAAGCTGGAATTGATTTATCACACATTTGGAAGACATCATTTCAAGAAAACTACTGCCAACCTAGATCTATTTCTTCGAAGATTCAATGAAATTCAGTTCTGGGTTGTAACAGAAATCTGCCTATGTTCTCAGCTCAGCAAAAGAGTACAACTTCTGAAGAAGTTTATCAAGATTGCAGCTCAGTAAGTATGGATAAAATATATCTGCAATGCAATTATTGTTTAATGAGCTAATGCTTTATTAGTCCATCATAAGGGTTCAAAGTGTTCAGTTTTCAGTTACAATTGTCACCTATCTTTCTATACTATCTGAATATCATCAATGCATCAATAAAATAATTCCAGCACAAAACATTCTGATTAAAACTGTCAGCCCAATTGAATTGATGGGGAGAAAAGAACAGGAACACAAATTAAAGATTCATAAAATGCCTGAAAAAAGTACTAAGTTTTACTGTACAGCTGTTTTAAGAAAACTTTCTTAAAGAGCACTTTCTCAAAGTTTAGTTACTCATTTTAGAGAGAGAGATTGTATAACTGGGGATTTGCATTCAAGTGTAACTGTGGATCGCATTAATGCACTGAGTTGCAAACTGAGGACATTACTAACAGTTCAGAATCTGATCGAAAAATTAGAAAGGGTGTCCAATAATTAGAAATTTGGGATAACTGATCTCAGTGCATTTTAATTTGAAGCACTTTTTTGTGTACTTTATGACAATTGTTGTATTTTATTCTTTCATGAAATGTAGGCATCACTGGCTCGGCCGGCAATCCTTGCATATACCTAATTGCCCTCGAGCTAAATCTATCATAGTCTTGTTGTGTGCAGATTCATTTTTTATATGTATGTTCAGCCTTTTAATTATCTGAGCCAGCCACTGGCTGAGTGGCACTTTATATTTTTGAATCGGGTGAAAGGTGATAATTCATTAAGCCATGCTTTTCTCTGATCTTCTCGTGCAGAAGGGCCATTTGGCCTCTCCTCCCTATGCTACCTCTCTGGAAGATACTGAATCCCATGCCCCAGCCTTTTCCTAATAATTTTTCATCATAAATATTATAGTACAAAAGGATGCTATTCAATCTATCATTTCTTTACCAGTTCTTGAGAGAGCTGCCCAGGTATTCTCATTAAGCGACACATAGGAGCAGAAATTAGATCATACAGCTCATTGAGTCTGCTCCACCATTCAATCATGGCTGATAAGTTTCCCAACCCCATTCTCCCACTTTCTCCCCTTAATCATTGATCTCCTTGATAATCAAGAACCTATCCATCGCCATCTTAAATTTACTCAATGACCTGGCCTCCTCAGCTTCTGTGGCAGTGAATTCCATAAATTCATCACACTCTGGTTGAAGAGTAAAGGTCTTCCCTTTACTCCAAGGCTGTGCCCTCAGGCCCTACTCTCGCTTACCGATAGAAATGTCTTCCTAATATCTACTTGCCGAGGCCTTTCAGTATTCTGTAAGTTTCAGTTAGATCCCCCCTCATTCTTCTAAACTCCATCTAAACTCCATAGGTCGAGTCCTCAAACATAAGTTAACTTTTCATTCCAGGGACCATTCTTGTGAGCCTCCTCTGAACACATTCCAGACATATGGGGCCAATTCACCAATCTCCCTAGCGCTCTCAATTCATCACTTTGAAATAAATATGCAGATCTCTTTTGAATCCTTCTATGGTCTCCTAGACAGTACATTTCACATCCTAACAACTGAGTTCAGAAAGTTCTCCTCATTTCACTCCTAACACTCTTACTGGCAATATTGAAATTGTGATCCCCCTTAGTTACTAACATACCAAGTAGTGAAAACAGAATATCTTTCTTTATCCTGTCAAAATTGTTTATAATTTTGAATATCTCGATAAGCTCACCTCTCTTAATCTTTTTCTCTGTTCGAAGGCAACTTCACTAATCTTGTATCTAGAATTCCTCATTCCTGTATAATTTTAATAAAGCTCTTTTTGAACTCAGTCCAAGACCTTAACATCCTTCCCTTACTTAAGGGTATCCAGAACTGAACACAATATTCCAAACATGGTCTGACCAATGATTTGTAGAGGTATTGTATTACCTGCTTTTGTACACTCTGCTTCTATCTATAAACCTAAGGATCCTATAAGCTGCCTCAACAACTGTTTCAACTTGTCTGGCCACCTTCAGAGAATTATGGACATGATTATACAGGCCCATCTGCTCCCATAGTCCCCTGAAAGTTGTACCCTCGATAACAAGCTTGGTTCCCAATCGAGAAACTGGACATAAGGTAGGGTGTGCCTGCTGAGTGCCAGTCCTGTGCCTTTACTACCCCCCAACTCAAGAAACCCCAGTTTCTTTGCTCTTGGCCCCTCCAGCGTTCCAGGTGCCCTTCCAACAGTAGCCACCTTCCTTCGGTGGCACAGTTGAGTCAAAGAGCTGCAAGACTTTAATTCCCTGGCAGCTTCTGCTGTGTAGGACTTCTTCCCTGGCTTTTTAGCTCTGATGACCCTCTAATAGTTTCCACGTTACTGACATTAGATTGATTCATCTGTAATTACCAGATTGATTCCTTGCTCTTCAGTTTATAAATAAATTCTGTTTCCTTTCTTAAACTAATATTCTTATTTTGTTGTGTATTAAAAACTTTGTATCTTACCTGATCTTTCCCATCCTGACTGACGAGCACAATCTTTGTCATTCCTAACTGATAAACAAATTTACACACATTAATAATTAATTTACTTAACTTCAAAAAGCTGTAATAGCATATTACTTATTTTCTATCACATTTAACTTGCACTTCACCAGTGCTAAATATTGTGTACTTAAACTCTTAGCTGCTGTTCCCTAGTTTCCTCTAGATGTCTACTGGTTATAGTGCACAACATGTTATGGCATTTTATTTTCTCTCTCAAAAGTCAAAAGTTTTAAATTATTATTGGAATGTTTATTAGAATTTATTTATTAAAACATAACCCAGACCTTCAAAATGTATCAGAGCCAATGAATTCTCGGTTGAATTTCAATCACGATTATAATTTAGGAATGTGTAGCAACCAACTTGTTCAGTGAATTTCCAATCAGCAATGAGATATAGGACATAGAACAATACAGCGCAGAACAGGCCCTTTGGCCCCCAATGTTGCGCTGACCTGTGAACTAATCCTAAGCCCATCCCCTTACAATATTCCATCATCATCATCCATGTGCTTATCCAAGGTATTGTTTAAATGTCCCTAATGTGGCTAAGTTAGTCACATTGACAGGCAGGGCATTCCACACTCTTACCACTCTGAGTAAAATAAAGAACCTTCCTCTGACAACTGTCTTAATATGTAGCTAATTAAACTGTTTTGGTGATGCTAATTGTGGGAGTTGGCAACCAAGTCAAGAGAATGATGTTACCTTTCATTGAATATTGCTGTGGAATCTTTTTGTACCTAATTCACAGGGAATTCTGACTCTCGAGGCAGCATCACAGCCAAAAACAGCACTTTCCAAACAGTGCACAGTCCCTCAGTCCTGCACTTGAGTGTTCTTGAAAATTATACATTCCTGTCCTGGAGTGAAACATGAATGTATAATCTCCTGACTCTGGCAATACCACTGAGCTTGGATACCACTGGGCCAAGCACATCCAAGGCACTGGTTAATTTGGCTTAGGTAATTTCGCAACCTTCCTCAATACGCATAATACATGGCCCTTGTAATTCGCACAGTTATATTATAGCTGTTAGAATTTGTGCATGTTCCCTTTAAAACTGATTATCTTAAAAAGTAGAGTTGTCTGAATACCGTGTTTTTGTATTAAATTTTACTCAAAATGAATTTAGTGGACCATTCAGCTATGGGCGGTGTTGCAGTGGACTTGAGCATGTTGGTGGTAGAACAGTCATCTATCCTCTCACTCCAGTTCCCCTTGACCCCATTCGATTCAAATTGCCCGAAACACCTACGTAAAATTAAGCTTGACGTCAGTCCTCACAAATCCACTCTGTTAGCTAAAATAGGAAGGCATGTCATTACTTGAATGGCTGTAAATTGAGAGAGGAGGATGGTCAATAAGACCTGGGTGGCTCCATGCACCACTCATTGAAATTAACCATGAGGTGCAGTAGGCTGCAAAGAAGGCAAACAAATATGTTGACCTGCACAACATGAGGATTTGAGTACAGGAACCAGGATGTCTTGCTGCAATTGTACAGGAATTGGTGAGGCTACACCTAGAATACTGTGTGCAGTTTGGTTTCCTTATCTGATGAAGATGTCCTTGCTTTGGAGAGAGTGTCATGAAGGTTTATTAAATTGATTCCTGGGATAGCAGGACTGATATGAGGAGGCATTGAGTCAGTTAGGATTGTATTCACTGGAGTTCGAGGCATGAGGGGGATCTCGTGGAAATCTATAAAATTTTAACATGACTAAGCAGGTTAGAAGCAGGACAGTGTTCCTGATGGTGGGGTGAGTCTAGAACTAGGGATTACAGTTTAAGGATAAAGGGTGAGCCTTTCAGGACTGAGATGAGAAATTTCTTCACCCAGAGTGGTGAGCCTGTGGGATTGTTGACCACAAAGTGGTTGAGATCAAACATTTGTCTTTTCATCAAAGATATAACCCTTGTGGCTAAAATGATCAAGGGATGGGTGATTAGGTCCGAGGGAGTGTTGCTGAACAAAGAGACCTCTAAGTGCAGGTGCATTGTTCCTTGAATGTGGAGTCTCCGGTAGATGGGATAGTGAAGAAGCCATTTTGTATGTTTTCCTTTATTGGTCAGTGCATTGAGTATATTGGGAGGTCATGTTGTGGCTGTACAGGACATTGGTTCGGCCACTTTTGGAATACTGCGTGCAGTTCTGGTATCTCTGCTATTGGAAAGATGTTGTGAAACTTGAAAGGGTTCAGAAAAGATTTACAAGGATGTTGCCAGGGTTGGAGGGTTTGAGCTATAGGGAGAGGCTGAATACACTGCAGCTACTTCCCCTGGAGCGTTAGAAGCTGAGGGGTGACTTTATAAAATCATGAGGGGCATGGATAGGGTGAATAGCCAAGGCCTTTTCCCTGGGGTGGGGGAGTCCAAACCTAGAGAGTTTAGAGTTTAAGCCTAGAGGTTTAAGGTGAGAGAGAAAAGATTTAAAGGGGACATAAGGGGCAACTCTTTAATGTAGAGGGTGGTTTATGTGTGGAGTGAGCTGCCAGAGGAAGTGGTGGAGGTTGGTACAATTATAGCATTCAAAAGTCATCTGGATGGGTATACGAATAGAAAGGGTTTTGAGGGATTTGGGCCAAATGCTGGCAAATGGGGTTAGATTGATTTAGGACATCTTGTCAGCATGGGTGATTGGACTGAAGGGTCCATTTCCATGCTGTACAGCTCTGACTCCATGCAGCCTAGTTTTGAGTGTGTGCCTATATTTCTGTTGCATCTTCAAAATCTCACTTGTGTTGTGGGTTTGTGTGAATGTCGTTCACACCACCAATATGTTGGTTACTCTTGCAGATGTTGTTAAGCCACACTAATCCATCTTTTTTTTTACTTAAAAAGTCGTCATAATTTTGGAAGTAATCTCATCTTAAATACTTATTACTGGGCATTTAGGAAATGGGAAGTTCTTGTTGATCATAACTATCAACAAGATCATCACTGTTAAAGCATTCTGAACCAAGTTTAACTTTGTGCGTGTTATCTATTTTAAATAGGGCAGTAGATCATTAAAAATAAGCATTCATGAGCAAATAATACAATCGATAATTATGTTCTAAGCATGCCCATTGGGTAATCATTCATTGAGATGGCCAGTGCTGACCTTTTTATTGAAGTAATTTTCATAGCATTAGGTTGTGAAATGCTGTGAATCAGTAAAATATGTCTGGCTTGAGATAAATTGCTACTTAGTTAGTAACTCTTTGACGTATTTACTTGTAGTCGAAGTGTGTCAAATAAAAACAAAAGATTGAGAAATCTTGGTTTATATAATAACAATTCTAATGAATCTTCTTTATCCTTCCAGTTGCAAAGAGTATAGAAATTTGAACTCCTTTTTTGCGCTGGTAATGGGACTGAGCAATGTAGCTGTTAGCCGTCTCTCTCAGACCTGGGAGGTAGGTCATTTTCATCAACCATGTCAGCTAAGACCTTGTTTTTAATTAGGAACTCTGCATATTTTGATTAATAATAAAGCTTTGAAATTGCAAGTACAATAGAATGCATTTTGGAATGTTTTCTAATACTGCATCTGTTTGAGTAGTTAAGGAACATAAAGGAATAGTACTGCCAGCCATGACCACAGCCTTTGGCACCTCCATATCATATTAAAGCAATGTTGGACTGGGGTGGACAATGTCAGAAATCACATGACATTAGGATATTGTCCAATTGGTTTATTTGAAATCACAAGCTTTTGGAGGATACCCCATTCAGGGGATGTTTTGACTTTAGTTTAATATAGTTAGTAATGATAAAGCCCAAATCCCTACTGGACCAAAGGGCTGCGCTCTCATTAGGGGAGTGGACTGATGGTGGTTTAACCTGAAGATCACCGTGCCTCAAAAGGAGGTTGACAAGAACTCCTGCTGAATTGAACCCACGCTATTGACATCATTCTGCATCGCAAATTGGCCATCCAGCCAACTGAACTAACAGGTCAGCCCCTCACCCAGTGTCATTAGTAAACCTCAAGGAAATGAATACAAACTCTTGTTATTGTGCAATGATTGAGACTGGCTGTGCAGTTACTGTGAGAGTTACAATGGAATGAAGAGTGGTAGTTACTCAGCTAGCAGGACATGGCTGGCTCATATCTTTGAAGGAGCAAGCAAGGGTCAAGGTTCTCTTCTTGTAGGGGCTAGTGCATAGAATATTGGGCACCTCTCCACCTGTCCAGGCTCTTTTGGCCCTAAAGTAGACTGTCATCTCCTGGAATGAGAAAGAGGAGTGAATTAAATGAGATGAAAAGGGTTGTTCATGTTGGTGCAGGTGGGAAAAAGCTGGCGAAGTATTCTGATTAAGTAAGTGGTGCAGATGCCGAGTGGAGGATTAATGGTGTGGGAAGATTGAGGTCGGGGAGTTGCTAATGAGAACGAGCGACAGAAGATGTTGCTGGAAATAATTAGAGTAGCAGAGCATGAGCCCTAGTGTGAGGTGGGTGTAGTACCAGAGAGAGGATCTGTAGCACTTACTGTGGTGGAGATCATTGACAACCCTCCTTCAGCACTGGACAATTTAGCATGGCCCATTCAGCTAACCTGCACATCTTTAGACTGGGAGAAAACTGGAGCATCTGGAGGAAACACATGCAGACACTGGGAAAATGTGCAAACTCCACACAGACAGTCATCCGAGGCTGGAATTGAACCCAGGTCTCTGGCGCTGTGAGGCAGCAGTGTTAACCACGGAGTCTAGGATATCTGGTCAGCATGAACAAGTTGGACTTCAGGGTCTGTTTCTGTGCTGTACGTCTCTATGACTCAATGACTGTAAATTAAGTCAAATCAAGCCAGTCGCTATGCTCTTCCCATTTAGTGTAAATGTGTCATTCTCCTTAACATTGGTATTTTTATGCATCTTCCTGATGAGTGCAAGAGGAAAAGGTTCAACAAATGTCTCTCTTACCCCCCCAGTGGTACCCCCAAGTTCTGTATAACCAAAAAGTAATTTTGTTTCTTTTATAATCTTAAACTCCACTTGTAAAGCACTATATACCTTTTACTCTCTTTCATGATCGGCTCTGCCACTTTCAATAATCTGAAGACAAAAATCCCCAGAGTAGCGAGTTTTGAGAAGATTTGTAGCTCAGATTGAGGTTTTGGATGTAGGTTTGCTTGCTGAGCTGCAAGGTTCATTTCCAAACGTTTCGTTACCTTATTAGGTAACATCTTCAGTGGACCTCATGCGAAGCAATGCTGAAACTTCCTGCTTTCTATTTATATGTTTGGGTTTTTTGAGTTGGTGATGTCATTTTCTGTGGTGATGTTATTTCCTGTGGTGCAGTCACTTCTCAGGGGGTGGTAGATGAGGTCTAACTCTGTCTAACAAACCCACCAACACACTAAAACATCAGCTAATTAACATAAGACCCTATACAGACAATGAGCAAAACTAACGTCATTTACAAAATACTGTGCAAAGACTGTAACAAACACTACATTGGACAAACAAGCAGAAAACTAGCCACTAGGATACATGAGTAGCAACTAGCCACAAAAAGACATGACCCTCTCTCACTAGTATCCTCACATATGGATGAGGAAGGACACCACTTCGACTGGGACAATACATCCATCCTAGGACAAGCCAAACAAAGACACACACGAGAATTCCTGGAAGCATGGCATTCCAACCAGAACTCTATCAACAAACATATCGGGTTAGACCCCATCTACCACCCCCTGAGAAAAGGAATAGGAAGTAACTTCACCACAGGAAATAACATCACCAGCCCAAAGAAATCCAAGCATAAATAGAAAGCAGGAATTTTCAGCATTGCTTCGCCTGAGGTCCACTGAAGATGTTACCTAGTAAGGTAATGAAAGGTCTGGAAATGAACCTTTCAGCTCAGCGAGCAAACCCACATCCAAAATCCCCAGATTCTCTGTCTCACACCTGCTTTAGATTGTACACTAGGCTTCTCTCACTTGTTGTCATTTCTACCAAAATAAATTACAATACATATTTTATTACATTTCGTATTCTATGTGCACTTATTTCATTAGCTTTTATTCTCTTGATTTTTGTCATCATCTATTTCACAGTTCACAATGCATCCAAGCTTTGTGATAAATCTAAATGTTGAAATTGTGCTCTGTACTTCTAGATCTAAGTCATTAATAAATATAAGAAAAGCAATGTTGTCAAAACCTGTAATTTTCTTTCTGTTCAGGAGCCTCATTCCTGATGAAGGGTTTATGCCCGAAATGTCGATTCTCCCGCTCCTGGCTGTGCTTTTCCAGACCACACTCTTTGACCCAGATCACCAACATCTGCAGCCCTCACTTTCTCCTACATTCTTTCTGCTCACCACTACTGCGTCCTGTCACTCAACCAACTTTTATAACCATGTTACCACTGTCATTTAATTTCCTTGGCTTCAACTTAAGTGGCAAGCCTATTTTGCACACTTCATCAAATGCATTTTCTAAGTCTCTAGAGATTCCCCCCCCCCCCCCCCCCCCCCCCATACCATTTTCTTCATCAATCCCTCTATTGCCTCCAAGGAAAAATGAAGCCAATTGAACATAGTTTGCCTCAAATTGGTATTGGCTTTCTTTACTTAACTTCTTGACTTGTCCAAGTTCCTTTCAATTTTGTATTGTATCATCGCATTTTCAAATCTTCCTCACTATCAAAGTTAAATTGGGTGGACTGCAATCACTGGGTTAATCCTTACACCTTTATTTAAAGAAGAGCACACCATTCACAATTCTCTAGTCCTTTTGCGGGAAGCACCACCAAGAAGGTTTGAAGTTTGTGGCTAGTGCTGTTATAAGTTCCACCTTTATTTCCCTCCTTTAATCTTGGAAGCACCCATTTAGTCCTGGTAATTTATCAACCTAAAGAACTGCCAACTCTTCTCCTAACCGTACTTTGATCAATTTTTAGTTCTTCAAAATCTCAACTGTCCCTATTTCCAGTTTATACCAAGAGAAGCTGCTTCCTTGATAAAGATGAATGCAAAGCATTAATTTAGTCTCTCACTCAAGTCCTCTGTCTGTGTGTAGTTTTCTGCCTTTTTGGTCTCTCTAAAATCCTTTTATCATTATATGCTTTGGAAGGCGTTTTTACGTATTCCTTTTACATTAGCTGCCATATATTCAGTAAGTGAGGAAGGTAATATACAAAGTAGAGAGTGTGTGGTTCTCAACTGCCCTATCGATCTTGACTTTACCCAACCAACGCCTCTTTAATGGCCTTAATCAAGTTTTGCCTGCTAATCTTGTAACCCAATTCATCTGGCACAGGTCCATTCTGAACCCACTGAAATTGACCTTCCTTCAAATAAATCATCATACATCGATTGGTCTTTGCCTTTTCAATAGCTGCTCTAAGCTGTACGATACCAAGATCACTATTAGCCATTAAAAATGTGCATAGAAGAGAGGCCATTGTGGGAATTAAGGAAGATTCAGTCAGTTTGGTCCCAGGCATTATCATTCTGCCTAATAAAAGCTTGTTTTCTGTGGAGACAGTTGTATCAAAAAATAAATCCTTTGATTAAATCCACTTAATGATGCTTATTTTGTTCAACAAGTGAGATCTAGTATATCTTTTGAACAGAAGTCATTAAAGGTAACACAAGATTTGTGTCCACAAGAGAAAATAGTGTGCATGTGAAGCTTGTGTGAAACAAATCAAAGCAAATTGAATACCCTATGATAAGACTATGAAATTGGTGTAAATAATATATCTGGGAGAAAGTGAGGACTGCAGATGCTGGAGATCAGAGCTGAAAATGTGTTGCTGGAAAAGCGCTGCAGGTCAGGCAGCATCCAAGGAGCAGCAGAATCAATGTTTCAGGCATGAGCCCTTCCAGAAGAAGGGCTCATGCCCGAAACGTTGACTCTCCTGCTCCTTGGATGCTGCCTGACCTGCAGCGTAAATAATATATCTTCCAACATTCATGTACAGCCAACTAGTAGTCACTTGATTGTTGGTTTTGCTATAGATCATATTCAGTTTGAAACACAAGCAAAGAAAGCATTTTGCGTTCATATTCAGTTGAATAGATGCGACCGTCTTCCCATGTAGGTACATTTTTGTTTGTGAAAGTCAACAAGAATAGACTGTCACTATCATTGTAATATTATTGCTCCCTTCATTATGTTGTGTGATTATCCTCTCCCTTCTTGATTTCTTTTTTAGCCTCTGTAATACTTTGTTAATCGTAGAAAATGGGAATTGAAATGTGAGGATTAAGGGTAATTTGACACACTTTCACAGTTGCAGACATGAATTTGAAAGAATTGATGCTGAACATGTCAATCATTGCAATAATTAAACTTAGAAGATACATAATATTGAACGCTATGGCAGGACAGGAGAGACTGTTATTCTCCTATTTTAGTCTAGACATAGGTTTATAAGGAGCATGTAGAAAGAGGAATGAGTAGCAGCAAGGCTTTGAAAGAAGCAGCTGAATTACTGGTATGAGAGAGATTGTGTGGAAGAGGTAAATCTGAAACCTAGGAGATTAGACTGACTGGTGAGAATAGCTGCATCAACTGAGCAGTAAAACCAGGACTGACACTCTTGGTAAATACATGGAATAAATTTAGGACAGGGTGAACAATTTAATTTAAATAGCTATTCTAGTTGTGGAATTCTGTAGTTTTATATCTGAAATTATGAGCTAAATGACACATGGTCTAATGTCGCCTTTTTTATTTCGTTGTCAGATGACCAAAAGCATGATCAAAGATTTTAGATAGCTCCTACTACCTGCCAAGAATTCTGAATCCAACCAATTGCAGCCCTTTTCAATTCCTCATTGCGAGGCAAGCATTCACTTTCTTAAGCATTCCCTTAATTTCTAAATTTTCTATTGAACCCTCCACACAGTATAGGAGAAAGTAAGGAATGCAGATGCTGGAGATCAGAGTCAAAAGTGTGGTGCTGGAAAAGCACAGCAGGTCAGGCAGCATCCGAGAAGCAAGAGAGACAATGTTTTGAGCAGAAACTCTTCATCAGGAATGGGGGGTGGGGTGTATGGGTGACCCAAGGGGACTGAGAGATAATTGGGAGGGGATTGGGCTGAGGGGAAAGTAGCTAGGAATGCAATAGTTAATGAAGGTAGAGGTGTTGGTGATAGTCCAGAGTGTGGTGCTGGAAAAGCACAGCTGGTGATGCAGCATCTGAGGAGCAGGAGAATGGATGTTTCGGGCATAAGCCCTTCATTAGGAATGAGGCTTATGATGTGCTTATGCCCAAAATGTCGATTCTCCAGCTCCTTGGATGCTGGCAAAGCACAACCATACACACGGGGCCCTGAACCCCAGCGTCTGCAGTCCTTGCTTTCTCCTAGGTGATGATGATAGTGATAAATCGGAGTGGATAGGTGGGAAGGAAAATGGATAGGTAGGACAGTTCAAGAGGGTAGTGCCGAGTTGGAGAGTTGGATCTGTGATAACGTGGGGGAGAAGAGATGAGGAAACTGGTAAAAAAGACATTGATTCTGTGTGGTTGAAAGGTCCCAAGCCAGAAGATGAGGCATTCTTCCTCTAGTCATCAGGTGGCTAGGATTTGGCGGTGGAGGAGGGCCAGGACTTGCATGTCCTTGGCAGAATGGGAGGGGGAGTTGAAGTAGTCAGCCACAGGGTGATGGGATTGTTTAGTACATGTGTCCCAGAGATGTTCTCTGAAACATTCCACAAGTTGGCATCCTGTCTCCCCAATGTAGAGGAGCCAACATTGTGAGCAAGGACACAGTAGAGGAGGTGTTTTATGTGCAGGAAAATCTCTGCTGGATGTGGAAGGATCCTTTGGGGCCTTGGATGGAGTTGTGAGTTGTGAGCACAGGTTTTACACCTCTTGAGGTGGCAAGGGAAGGTGTCGGAGTGGAGGGTGGATTGGTGGGGAACGTGGACCTAACAAGGGAGTCATGGAGCGAATGGTCTCTGCGGAATGTTGAAAGGGGTGGGAAGGGAAATATATCTCCGCATCTACACACAATATATTTGCCTTGTCATTTAAGGTTCTTCTTGAAATTTATCTTTAAGACTCAGCTCTTTGAGACCTATCCCAATTTATTATTTTGTAAAGAAAAACTGTCACTGGGTTAATCTGGCTCTGGGATGTTATTTGAAAATATTTACTATTTAACAGTCCCTATATAAATGCAAGTTGTTACTGAGTCTAGTATTTTACATTTCACTTCAAAAGTCTATCATTAATCAATCATTGCTGGGCTAAAGTCTTGGAATTCTCACTGAGACAATCAATAATAATGTAAAGATGGTGTCAATTCCAATCTCAGTGCAACTCGGGATTTGGATTGATAATTTAACATTTCCAGAAGTTTTAATTAGCAACCCAATCACAAATGTAACTAATGATGTCTGTAATTTATAGCCTTTAGAAATTGACAGCTCAATACACCAACCCTCTGTGGAGGGAAATACAACACTGAGGTGAATTCTGGGTCATAATCCCACATCCACATTGCATCTCTCCTGCAACTTGATAATTGAATGTAAATATCCTAATTTGCCAAATGAATATTTGGTGCTTGATTAGAATCATGTGTGGCTCCAAGAGGCAGGAATCCCCTTCCTCTCTCCAGTAGCAAAGGTGGGCAGCGGCCATGTTGGGGTTTGCCATTGTCTTGCCCACTGGAGAAGAGAGTTTCTGGAAAAGCAATGGAGGCAAAATAAGCCAAACTAGTGTTATGTGACAATTTATTTCATATTCCTCATTGCTGTGGTGGTTGGTCTGCAGATTATTACCTAAGACATTTTATTTGAGCCTTGCAGCTAACCCAACAGTATCAACTGACATACAGAAGACTGTTTGTTTAGGTTCACCAGAGGAAACAAAATTGGAAAGTGCATTCTGACTGGCTTGATAAGAAACTATTCATTGGGGGCAAGCTCACTTTTCCCTATCAGTTCTTTGAAAACTCAAGTCTGCCTTGGAGGCATTTGGCTTATGAGGTGACCTCAAAGATATCTCTCCTCAGTGCCAACTATCGTAAGGACAGACTGATGGGCAGAGGGGGTGGGGTGGCCCTGTTGGTAAGGGATGATATTCAGTCCGTTGCGCGGGGAGACCTAGAATCAGGGGATGTAGAGTCAGTATGGATAGAGCTGAGAAATTCTAAGAGTAGAAAGACCCTCTTGGGAGTTATCTACAGGCCCCCAAACAGTAGTATGGATGTAAGGTGTAAGTTGAATCAGGAGCTGAAATTGGTCTGTCGCAAAGATGTTACTACAGTTGTTATGGGGGATTTCAACATGCAGGTAGACTGGAAGAATCATGATGGTACTGGACCTCAAGAAAGAGACTTTGTGGAGTGCCTCCGAGATGGATCCTTAGAACAGATGGTGCTGGAGCCTACCAGGGAGAAGGCAGTTCTGGATGTAGTATTGTGCAACAAACCAGAATTGATCAGGGACATCGAAGTGAAGGAGTCATTAGAAGGTAGTGACCATAATACAATAAGCTTCAATCTGCAATTTGAAAGGGAGTGGGTACACTCGGAAGTGACAATATTTCTGTTGAATAAAGGGAACAATGGAGCTATGAGGGAGGAGCTGGCCAAAGTTCAATGGTGCAATACCTTAGCAGGGATGACAGTGGAGGAACAATGGCATATATTTCTGCAGAAGATGCAGGATCAATTCATTCCAAAAAGGAAGAAAGATCCTATGAGGAGGCAGGGATGGCCGTGGCTGATGAGGGAAATTAAGAAACATATAAAGTCAAAAGAGAAAAAGTATAACATAGCAAGTGGGAAAACGGAGGACTGGGAAGCTTTTAAAGAACAACAGAGGATTACTAAGAAGAAAATACGCAGAGAAAAAAATGAGGTAGGAAGGTAAACTGGCCAAAAATATAAAGGAGGATAGTAAAAGCTTTTTTTAGGTATGTGAAAGGCAAAAAAGTGGTTAAGACTAAAATTGGGTCCTTGAAGACAGAAACAGGGGAATATATTATGTGGAACAAAGAAATGGCAGAAGAGTTGGATTGGTACTTCAGATCTGTGTTCACTGGGGAAGACACCAGCAATCTCCCTGAGGTAACAGTGGCTGAAGGACCTGAACTGAAGGGAATTTATATTTGCCAGGAATTGGTGTTGGAGAGACTGTTGGGTCTGAAGGTTGCTAAGTCCCCGGGGCCTGATGGTCTACATCCCAGGGTACTGAAGGAGGTGGCTCGAGAAATCGTGGATGCGTTGGTGATTATTTTCCAGAGTTCGATAGATTCAGTATCAGTTCCTGCGGATTGGAGGGTGGCTAATGTTATACCACTTTTTAAGAAAGGTGGGAGAGAGAAAGCAGGAAATTATAGACCAGTTAGTCTGACCTCAGTAGTGGGAAAGATGCTGGAGTCAATTATAAAGGATGAAATTACGACACATCTGGATAGCAGTAACAGGATATGTCAGAGTCAGCATGGATTTATGAAGGGGAAATCATGCTTGACTAATCTTCTGGAATTTTTTGAGGATGTAACTCTGAAGATGGACAAGGGAGATCCAGTGGATGGAGTGTGGACTTTCAGAAAGCCTTTGATAAAGTCCCACATAGGAGGTTAGTGAGCAAAATTAGGGCGCATAGTATTGGGGGAAAAGTACTGACTTGGATCGAAAATTGGTTGGCTGATAGGAAACAAAGAGTAGTGATAAATGGCTCCCTTTCGGAATGGCAGGCGGTGACCAGTGGGGTACCACAGGGATCAGTGCTGGGACCACAGCTTTTTACAGTATATATTAATGATATAGATGATATTAATAGTAACATTTAGCAAATTTGATGATGATACAAAGCTGGGTGGCAGGGTGAAATGTGAGGAGGATGTTAGGAGACTACAGGGTGACCTGGACAGGTTAGGAAGTGGACAGATGCATGGCAGATGCAGTTTAATGTGGATAAATGTATGGTTATTCACTTTGGTGACAAGAACAGGAAGGCAGATTACTACCTAAAATGGAGTCAAGTTAGGTAAAGGGGCAGTACAAAGAGATCTGAGTGTTCTTGTACACCACTCAATGAAGGTAAGCATACAGGTACAGCAGGTAGTGAAGAAAGCTAATAGCATGCTGGCCTTCATAACAAGAGGGATTGAGTATAGAAGCAAAGAGGTTCTTCTGCAGCTGTACAGAGCCCTGGTGAGACCGCACCTGGAATATTGTGTGCAGTTCTGGTCTCCAAATTTGAGGAAAGACATCTGGCTATTGAGGGAGTGCAGCATAGGTTCACAAGGTCAATTCCTGGAATGGCAGGACTATCATATGTAGGAAGATTAGAGCGACTGGGCTTGTATACCCTTGAGTTTAGAAGACTGAGAGGGGATCTGATTGAGACGTATTAGATTATTAAAGGATTGGACACTCTGGAGGCAGGAAGCATGTTTCCGCTGATGGGTGAGTCCTGAACCAGAGGACACAGCTTAAAAATAAGGGGTAGGCCATTTAGGACAGAGATGAGGAGAAACTTCTTCACCCAGAGAGTGGTGGGTGTGTGGAATGCTCTGCCCCAGAGGGCAGTGGAGGCCCAGTCTCTGGATTTGTTTAAGAAAGACTTGGATAGAGCTCTCAAGGATAGTGGAATCAAGGGTTATGGAGATAAGGCAGGAACAAGATAATGATTAAGGATGATCAGCCATGATCATATTGAATGGTGGTGCAGGCTTGAAGGGCAGAATGACCTACTCCTGCACCTATTGTCTATTGTCCTCCTCGTGGCCCTTACAAAGTCTCAACATCCCTGGTTGGTCAGTCTCTCCAAACTTACAATCCCACGATTTGGAAAGGGGGGGGTATCACGGGATATATGTATCATATTACCTTCTATTCTGAATTGTTTCATGATCAGTGTCCATAGCTTTCCATTGTTCAAGAGTTATCAGCTCTTCGAAGCTCATCACACAAATGCCTTTTAGGTTAACTACAAGTTCAAAATGATCTTCAGTTGAGAACTACTTGGCACAAATGTTCGCTTTATTTTTGCATGTAGAATAGATATTAAAGTATTTGAAAATGAGTTATCAAATGGATTTGACTCTAATACTGACTAGATTCTCACTGAGTATTCTGGAAATATGAAGAATTTGTTTTCTTTAATTATTAGTAAGTGATGTATCTTGGACTATCTTTTTGTTCCTGCTGCAATTTCAGAGGATCCTAGGGTGTATCCCACAGAACAGTCTTTCATCAGTTACTACAATGGATTTAGGAATGGCACATTCAGCCTTTGAATGACTTTGACAATAGTGAGGTAGTTGAAGTCAGCATGGAAACAGACCCTTTCTGTCCATGCCGACCAGATATCCTAAATTAATCCAGTCCCATTTGCCAACATTTGGCCCATATCTGTCTAAACCCTTCCTATTTATGTTCCCCTCCAGATGCCTTTTAGAATCATAGAGATGTACAAGATGGAAACAGACCCTTCGGTCCAACATGTCCATGCTGACCAGATATCCCAACCCAATATAGTCCCACCTGCCAGCACCTGCCCCATATTCTTCCAAACCCTTTCTATTCATATACCCATCCAGGTGTCTTTTAAATGTTGCAATTGTACTAGCCTCCACCAATTCCTCTGGCAGCTCACTCCATGTACATACACCCTCTGCATGAAAAAGTTGCCCCTTTAGGTCTCTTATTTCTTTCCCCTCTGACCCTTAAACCTCTGGTGCTAGACTCCCCTGAGAAAATGTGGTGAGAATGGGAATGAGGTTTTCTATGAAAAGGGAAGAGAAGTCCAATTTTTCCGTATAAGCTCTGAACAGCTACACTGAACAAATAGACCTTGGTGCGCAGGTTCATAGTTCCTTGGAAGTAGAGTCACAGCTAGGATATTGAAGAAAGCGTTTGCTATGCTTTCCTTTATTGGTCAGACCATTGAGTATAAGAGTTGGGAGGTCAAGTTGCAGTCAAGTGGCCATTGGTTAGGCCACTTTTGGAATATTGCGTGCAATTCTGGTCTCCTTTCTATTGGAAGGATATTGTGAAACTTGAAAGGATTTAGAAAAGATTTACAAGGATGTTGCCAGGGTTGGAGGATTTGAGCTATAGGGAGATGCTGAACAGGCTGGGGCTGTTTTTCCTGAAGCATCAGTGACTGAGGGGTGACCTTAGAGGTTTACAAAATCACGAGGGGCACGGGTGATAACAAAGGGTAAATAACAAAGTCTTTTCCCTGGGGTGGAGGAATCCAGAACTAGAGGCCATAGGTTTAGGGTGAAAGGGGAAAGATATAAAAGAGATCTAAGGGGCAACATTTCCATGCAGAGGGTGGTACGTGTATGGAATGAGCTACCAGTGGAAGTGGTGGAGGCTGGTACAATTACAGCATTTAAAGGTCATCTGGATGTGTTTATGAATACGAAGGGTTTAGAGGGTTATGGGCCAAGTGCTAGCAAATGGGACTAATTGGGTAAGGATATCTGGTCAGTGTGGGCAAGTTAGACTGAAGGGACTGTTTCCGTGCTGTACATCTCTATGACTCTAATTGTACTAGGGCAGCAGCTTTCAACTAGTGTACCATGACAAGGTGAGTAATGTGATGCAGAATTTGCAGGAGCACTTTGTTTCATGGCATCTGACACATCAACTGCGTGGAGATTTGTCACTTGTGCATGCACAGTTTCTTCTCATAACAAAGTTTTGGTCCTGTGTGCACAGTAGAGAGGTTTGCCATTAAAACAGCTGGCAAACTGACCTGCCTGCCTGGGCACATTTCCATGCTAACACCAGTTTTAAAATGAGTACTTTTGGAGTTTTTTTTCATTCTACACTTATCTAAATCTTCGATTCCAAGAGGAATTCGAAATTGCATCTTGACAAAATGGGTGATTCTTCTGCTAATTCAGTTGATGAAACATCTCGACCTAAAGGCAAAAAATGAAAGAACTGTTCAGAGACTAGCCTCTGGATTTAATGAACAGGAGATGCTGCTTACCCCTTAGCTGAATGTTTTATCTGCAGGGAGAAGTTGGCAAACATTTTGATGGTACCAATGAAGTTAAGATGCCATTTACAGATGACACATCCATCTCAAAGACTTGCAGTACTTCAAGAGCTTGAGGGAATAAAATCTCAAGAAGCGACTCTGTCTGTTGGTGTCTGTGCTCGTATCAGATGAAGTTCAAGAGTCTAGTTGCCTGGTGGCTGAACTTGTCCCGAAATCATAGAAGTTTCAGGCACATGCTGAAACCTAAGTCAAGCCTTAGGAGATAATGCCACAAAAGAGATCAACAAAATTCCACTCTCGGATAGTCTAGTTATACAGCAAATTGACAATAATCAGTTGATATTAAGAAGATGCTGCAAGAGAAGTTAACTACTAATGTGGAAGTTGTTTTTCAAATTCATATGAGCAGACACTGGCAAATGTTCAGTATGGTGATGGGAACTCCATTCAGGAGAATTATTCCCTTTATTAGGAGCTACTGAGTCATGTGACTGGTGAGTAAATATTTTGGGTAACATTCCTACTTGAGCGAAACCAAATTGTACACAATGAAGGTGAAGTTTGGAGAGGTGTCCTTTGTGTTTTGGGCTGAATGTGGTACATGAATATCTGACAATCCTTGACCAAAAGCTGTACGTTTGCTGTTTGCAACAACAAACCTCTGCGCGCAAGTATTTTCGACATCCGTGTACATGAAAAACATCATGGCATGTCTGACTCATGTAGGACACACTTCAATTTTGTACCAATATTTTTCATTGCAATCCTGCTGCCAGGGGACTTTGCCTGCATGAACAGACACCTATGTCAGGCATCTGAACAATGCATCTCAGGGCTCTTGGCTTGCTTTCTCGGCCCTCGGCTCATTTTATGCTTGCTTGGACGCTCACACCATTTCTACTTTTCATTGCCTTGCATTTTAGCGCAGACAAAAAGCTAGGCAGCTTATGTTTTTTTTAGCAATGATCAGTTAAGGAGCTGGACAGGTTATTTGATTAATTTATTGTCGCAGACATTTTGTTCCGAAATACAGTGCAAAATGTGGTATCACCGTGCTCCAGCACCAACTTAAAATACTGAAAAATAAACCAAAACACAGAATATAAAGGCAGAAGAATAAAGAAATGTTCACCTTTACAGTCCTTCTTGTTAAGTGCTCCACCATGAGCCATGGAGAGCAGCTACAATTTCTCTCTGCTGCATCACTACCACTTGGAACAAAAAGCACCGCTCTAGCGCTGTCTCGCCTTCACCAATGCCCTTGCCACTATCTGACCTTGCTGATGCTGTTGACCCTCTTACTCACCTCCCATTACTGCCTCCGTGAACCTGGGCTAGATACATCCACTGCTGGGGATCCAAACTCTCCTCTAACGTAGCAGACATGAGTCAGCACAGGACCACCTGGTGGATGCAGAAGCCACCAGGAACCTAAACACACTCCCGCACTGCTGTGAGTCCACACTGGGGCCTCGTCACTGCTACCACGATCGAGCTCTTCAAGAGGTAGGTAAAATATGATAAAGAAAAATAAATGAGAAGAGGGGGAAAAAAGAAAAGAAACAAAAAAAAAATGTGGACGGAGCGGATAAGCCCCAATCTCCGAAGCCCTACTCTACCACCATCTTACCGTAAGGTTACTGTGTGATGTCATACTACATCAATGTCACACCCTCAGTATATGCCAGCAGTTTACTGTAGCAAATACACTGTCCCTGTTTCAACACAATAGGCACCTCTAAGTCGAAGAGTCAAGGCGAACTATTGTCAGCAAAAGGGTGCCACCACAATCAGTGAAGGCATCATTAGTCCAGGTGGCTGGACACTGTTATTTGGTTGTTTGGAATGTTTTTGTATCATTGCAGTCTGAGGAGTGATCCACAGGCAGGTCTAGTGCAGGGATTAGTGGTAAATGAGTCAGGGAGCTGCACAGTCAGGGGTCTGGTCACTCCGGTTAGCCAGGCAGGGGTGGGCATAGTCTGTCCTGGGGATCTATTCATTGACACTCAAGGTGGGTTACGTGGAGCACTGCTGGGGAGAGGACATTGAAGAAGTGATTCCTGGGGTTTGGAAGCAACAGGCTGTGATGTAGCATGGAAGATAATTGTGACGGGCAGTAACTTTAACATATGAAGGTGGGAGATGATAAGAATATGGGAGGAAATGGGATACTATCGAAGAGACATTGGTTACCACCACCTTCAATGGGGAATTGTGCATCATGATGTTTGGAAAACTAAGCTGTAGGCGGAGGGTCCTGGTCTTTAAGTGAGGTGAAAAGTTAAGTGCAGTTGGAAGATCAAGGGGAGGTGAAAGCTGCATGGTATTATCACTGGGCCGTTAATCCAGAGACTTGGCTAATGTTCTGGGGACTTCGGTTTAAATTCTGCCATGGCAGATGATGGAATTTGAATTCAGTAAAAATCTGGAATTAAGTGTCTAATGTTGAGTGTCAATTGTCAGAAAAACCCACCTTGTTCACTAATGTCCTTTAGGGGAGGAAGCTGCTATCCTACTAAACTACACATGACTTCAGACCAACAGCAGTATCATTGACCCTTAATCTCAAAATGGCCACCACCACACCCAGAATAGACTTCTTTTTGTCTGAGGGAGCAGGCTCCATTCAGTGGTGTGAGGTCCTTCAAGGAGCAGTGGCATGCATAAGGCAGTCACGTTTAGGATAAAAATACCTGCACTCTGAAAATGTTCCATGTGAACCTCATGCAATGACTAACCATGTTGAAGAAAAAAAATCCTGGTCAGAGGCTATGTTTAGTCATGCCAGAGATCTTGACAAAATAATCCTGTAATGTCCGTGAAGCAGAAATAATGCCAAGTCAGCTGTAAAGTTTCAGTTCCAAAATTCACCAACACATTCAGAGATCTCTCAGCCTAGAGCTGCTTTCCTCACCCCTAGGATGATAAAGTTTTCAGATTACCAAGAAAGCCAGCTTTGTGTATAAGATAGTGGGAGAGGGGTGTGAGAGGTGGAGGGTGCAGGAATAGGATAGATAGGCTCACTTTTCTTACCACACTGGTCTCTGTGCTACACAGATTATGCACCATTCACCTGAATCAAGATCCATGTAGAGACATCCTGCTGCCCTACTTGTTCGGGCCTCCATGTCAAAAGGATTTGAGGATGTTGGTTAAATGTTGTTCGTAGGTGCTATGGCTAATGACTGATCATGTGACTGAGGAGCTGCTTTATTTCTGATCTTGCCAGGCTCAAAAGCTGTTGTGTCAGCGTCAGCTATACTGAAACATGTACCTGGAAACCCAGGACCAGCAGCTACCTCCAGTAGATGTGGAGCAGCCTCCTAATGAGTTTCCAGTTATATGTTCCTTCATGGTGCAGAAAACATGTAGGAAACTAGTCATTTGTCTAGCTGGTCCATGACCTGAAGGGATTTGTGAGCATACAGTAAAGGATGAGAGTTTAGAAAATCTACGTACTCAGGCAAAGTAAATTATACTTCAATTGAAGTTTTCTCAGTAACAGTTTATGATGCATTGAATTAATAACATCACTCTTGAAATAAGCATTTGGAAATGTAATGTAGATTTTGCAGTTTGTAATATAGATTTTACAAAAATATATTGCTGCCCAAGGCATCTTTGGTTAAGCACTGAATTTTTAATACAAAATAAAATTCTCCTGCCTATTTTTTACAGAAACTTCCCAGTAAATTCAAGAAAATCTATTCGGAATTTGAAAGCTTAATGGTGCGTAAGCTTTAACCTTTATAGTTATTTCAAGTGTATTGATAAAGATAACCAAGACTATTATATTCAGGTATCACAGAGATCCCGAAACTTTGTCGTCAATTTATATCTTTAGTGCTTCTTTAAATCCTCAACTCAGATCATTCCATCCTGTTAGCTCAAGTCCCCTCATCTCAGTTGCTATTATTTCGAGATTGTTCCCATTGTGCCTTTCCCTTGCCACTGCCCCATGTGTATCCACCCTGCTTCCATGCCACTTAATGCCCCCACACTCCCAAATTGATGCAGACTTTATTCTGCAAATCATCTGATCCTGATCTGTGTGCATTATATTTATGAATTAATTATGTTTGTTGCATATTCTCTACACATATACACACCCATATATATAAGTATGAGTCTATAGATAAGGAGCAGGAGTAGGTCACTTATCCCTTCAAGCCTGCTCTGCCATTCAATAAGATCAGATCTCAACTCTACATTTCTGTCTATCCCCATTATCTTTCATCCCCTTAGTAATCAAGAATCTATTTATTTGCATTTCACTTTTTTTTTTAACATCTTCATCATGCCTCAAAATCTTTCACAATCAATGAATTATTTTTGAGGTGTTCTTTAAGCATATGTAACTGCAAATCGTCATGTAACTATTTACCACAAACAGTAGTCAGATGGCCAGATAATTTGTGTTGGGATATTGGTTGTATGTTGGTGAGACTTTCTGAAATAGCATATTAAGAACTTTCACATTCATTTGTAAACTGATGATGCTTATTTATTACTTAATTAGGGATGACATGTTTGATAATATCCCATCTGCACTGCACTAGTTGAAAGCCTGGATTATGTCCTGTAGTCCTGAAGTGGGACTTGAAATTTTCTTCATCTGTTAAGTGTGCACAAAGTATTGTTTCTAACAATCTTTTTGATCAAGCATAGCAAAAACTGTGCTGCAAAAATCAGGTGTAGGTATTTAATTTTCTCAATAAATACAGGCTTTTTAAAAATGAATATAGCAAATTTTGGGGGTGGGGGGTTCTACCTCCTGGAAATCATCATTGTTTTGAAAATTCATCTTTGTTTAAAGCTGTGGTATTTATTTTATACTTATGTAAAAAATTGTATTCCACTTAACATAAATCTGTTGAGAATACTTGCTGCAGTCAGTTAATCAATATGACTATTAAATACTAAAAAAAATTTCTGTAGGATCCTTCCAGGAACCATAGGGCATACAGACTTACAGTAGCTAAACTGGAGCCACCAATCATTCCCTTCATGCCTTTACTTATAAAAGGTAATTCAATCATACTTCCTTCCTTTTGCATTGCAAATGTTATTTATCAAGCTGTTAAGCATAGATTGTTTTTATTGCTTTAATAATTTCATCCACAACAGTTAAATAAGAATAAGCAATAATTATAATACTTAACTAAAGCTGGTTAAGTCATGTTCCCTAATTAATTTAATCAGTTCAGGAATGTGTGAAGAATGTAATGCCAGCTTGAGGTCTTTTACAATTGGAAGAAATTGTTTGCTGATTGCTTCTTTCTTCACAGACATGACATTTACCCATGAAGGCAACAATACACTCAGGGATAGCCTTATCAATTTTGAAAAAATGGTAAGCTTCAAGATATATTTTTGGGGGAAAGCACAAAGGAATTTTCACTTTCTTGCAAATTATCTATTTTGACTCTTTAAAATTGTTTTTTTTTAATGTGTTTTTTAGTGTTCTATGCTATTATTTATACTAAATGGTGTAGCATAGCATTTCATTCTTTAGATGGGATATTCAGTATCTAATATTGAAGATTCTATATTCATTTTTCAGTTTACTTTGTACCTTCTGCTACAGCTAACTTCACAAACACCTTTCTAGACTTTGCAAATTGGATATACTGATGGGAAAAGATGAAGGGGGATGAGAGGAGGCCAGTGCAGAATACCTGTGTGTCATAAAAGTCTAGGTGCATAGGTTGTTGGATCACATTTTGTGTAATGGGATATGGGAGAATTCAGCTCCTAGAGTTTCAGGCTACATGTTCATGCAGTGCCAATCAGGAATAAACCTATCTGGAATTTAATAAGTGATTCCTCTTCAGGAGTTGTCCGTAATTTACAACATGAGTAATATTTAGTATTTAAATCTGCTTATTTTTCCCTCCTCTCCTGCCACTCCCTTGCTGCATTCTACTATCTATTAAATTAGCAAGCAGCACAAAGTTTAGATGCTTCCTACATCAAAAAGAATGTGCACAGGTGAATCAGACATTGAAATTCCTTTGCTCTTGCTTCATGTTCCATTAAAATTTGTACTGATTCCAAAACCAGTTTTTTTCGAAGATGAGCATCCATAACAAAATGGATATTCAATAAGATTTATATACATTAGTGGTTCTCATGATTTAAATTTTTCTTTTTATTTTTGTTTCAGCATATGATTGGCAACTCAGTAAGGACAGCCAGACACTGCAGAAGTCAGCCCTTCAGTAAGTCAATATTTTTGAATATAAGCTGAATGCCAGGTATTCAGGGCCTCATGTTCCTGCTCTCTGATTTGTTACTCTTCTAACTTTCTGCTTGAGGATTCTTGGAGCTAGAAGTGAAGAGATCCAAACCCGTAACCATGAATGAAATGATATTTATAAATGCTGTTAAAACTGTGTACTCCAGCTGGTGGTGACTAATATACTTATTCCACCAGCTGTGTGAAGGGATCCTATATTTTGAGAAGAAAATAGTCTGCTTCTCCGTTCCAGAAGGACTTTACAAGTTAATTTCACAGTAAGGAAGCAGGAACAAATGAACTCTTCCACCGAATCAGCTCAACAAACCTTTAGATCTTTTCTCCTTTTAATCTTGGGATTAATTTGGCAATCCAATTTGTCCATGCAAACCATTTTCTTCTTCATGAAAGGTGCCTTATGATTTTACAATCTTTTGTCATTTCTCATATGATTCAGCAAATGAATATTTTATCCCCTTCACTTTATTCTTATTGTGGCCTAATGACTAATGTAATTCATACCAAGTTCAGATACCTGCAGTTCCCAATTTTATAAGTACCCGGAATGCACTTTGGTCCAGTTAAATTTATTAATTTCAGCTTACTTAAATGTTTTTGTAATATACGTTTATGTAGCTTATTGCGTTTCTGGGATAAGTGTGGTCTGGAGGAGAATGGGCTTCATGCACCATTAATTTTTATCGGATACTTTGTTTCTTTTCTGAGCTCGTACCAGTCTGTCAATTTAGAAAAAGATGTAGAAAGAAATTAAATTATAAAATAGTATTTTGAATTTCTACCTATTGGCCTTTCTTCAGGAGAGAAGTTATAAAAAATGGCACAAATCTCGTTCAACTGTTTTATATCTAAAGGGAGTTCTAAGTGTCAGAAATGATAACACTATACTCAAAGGTGATATTCACTTTGTGTCTACTTGACGCAAGTGATGGAAGGAGAAATCTGTCCACTGGTAATCCAGTGGTACTAGTTAAAGGCCCCTCAGCAAATCGTCCTTGCTCAACAATCACTTATAGGCAGTTCACTACTGATCAAGTGTTCAGGGAGATCCAGCTCTACTCCATTGAACCAAGTCAAAGTAAGGGATTAAATGAGGGAGGACTACTAAACAACTGAAGCAGGTAGAGAAGACAATTGTATTGGGAACCAACAGCTTTGGAACCCTAATTTAAATATTTCAGTAAGGCTTTCACCTGTTTTCAGTGAGATTGCTCACTTAATTGTGGTCTTTGAATGTTTGAGCTAAATCACCTCAGCAGGCAGTGACCATTTTTTAAAAAATCCTCTGCCAATTCTTCCATTTTTCAAAGTGAAAAGGAATGCTAAGCAACTGAAATATTCTTTATTCAATCAGTGGAATTCAGAGTGTAATCATCTCCTTCATTACGACATGGAAGGTCCACAGCAGCCACTCTGACAGAAGCAAATATACTGTTTGTGCTTCTAATAATAGAAGTATTATATAGTGGATAATTGAAAGGATAATATACAGGATTAGAAAAATCTAATACTTTCCATCCAAGCCAGTCCCAATGATGAAAAAAATATACTTGTACTTTCTTATACCACTCAATCACTTCCTTTTACTTAGTTTTCCTGCTGCTTTAATTTCTTGCAAATATCTGCCTGATTCTAAGTGTTCTTTGTCATTTTGTTCAACTAACAATATTTTTATTTACCAGATCCAGATTCATCACTTGCAAACAAGAACCATCAGGATGTCCGTGTATATGTTCGACAGCTTAATGTAATTGACAATCAGAGAACTTTATCACAGTTGTCTCACAAGTTGGAACCACGGCGATCCTAATAGCCTTTCACTGCCGTAAAAGAAAATATTTATTGAATTTCAGCACAATGGGCGCTGTGTGGTTTGTAATAAAAGTAATTATTGAAATTGGATGGTAAGTTAGCTTCCTTCATTCCAGAGGAAGATCATTCTGAATGCTTTAGTCCATGTTACAGTTATTATACCTGCCTTTTCCAAGATTTGGAATTCACAATGTGTTTCACAATGACCAAAATATCTTCTCTATTAAAAGAACAGTTCTCTTTTATCTAGATTCTTATGTGTACAATGCAGAAGAATTTGTGCAAAGAATTTCCCTATTTAAGCACACTGAGTTGATCCTTAAATCTTTAAAACAAGTTACATTTGTTCAGATTCTATAAGCAGATTGTTTTGTTTCAAAATGATGGCACAAAATATTTGATATTTTCACTAATTGTTACTTTTTAAGGTATTTCTAAACTTTCCACTTTAGGTCAAAACTTGGAAAACAGCACAAACTGCACAAGATAAAATTGTGGAACAAATCCAGCATTTCTTGTAACTTTTTTTGTTAGTATTATAAGCAAGTTTTAGTCTTTTAATATAAAATCAGTGTAACCTTTAAAGCTGAGTGAATATAGGCATGTCCTGTTTGCCTAGAAGGTGCTACCTCAAAGTATTAGTTGCCCCAACCAACTCTCGATAACATGGTGTTGAAGCCTACTGTGCTTGTTAGTATCACACTCGTTTAATTAAGCACCACCCAACTAGTTAACTGCAAGCACACCTCAACACCAGAGTTTTATTCTTTTTAGGATGTTTTGTAACTTCTGCTCTCAAAATTATTTTCAACTAAACAAAATTGGATTTAGAAATTGAAAAATGTGTCCAGAATGCACCAAATTTACTTTATAAAATTCTGATCATATCTGTCCATCCCCATCCCTCAACCCTCAGGGAAGCATGCCCCCAGACACTTGAAAAAAAGTATCAAACATCATGTTATTGTGACACACAGCCACCCTGTTACAGCAATCTGTGGAAATTCCTGAATGCTGATTTTTGTTTAGCACTATTAAGCAAGTATAAAATTGTTTTTTTTAAGAAAAGCTTAATACATTTATCAGTGACCGTTCTTTAATTAATACTGTGCCAAAAGTGTTGCTATATTTAATTTATTGTTTCAGTTTAATTTATGTATGTTTATACGTTTGTCAACTAACTATTACATCAAGTTACATTTTTGTTAGAGTACAAATGTTCACTGCCTTGTATTCATTGTTTATAAATAATGTTATTACGTGTACAGCAAATGTCTCTAATGTTCGCACGGATAAAACAAATGTGACAATGGTATGTTTCCTCGAATCAAATAAAAATTAAGCTGTTTCTACAAAATAGCTTATTTTCTTGTAAACCAGTAATAAACCGTTGCTTTGCCATTTATCAACACTGATTTAAAATGTTAGGCCAATTAAATTCTCCTATCTAATACAGAAAATATACTGATTTGCCTGTCTTGAATTCACTTTATTTTAGCAGTTCAAGGAATATGGAACAAAGGCTTGTGGAGTTTTTTCCCTTTTGCACATTTCTTTTTAGCAGTTCATATATACCACACTTACATAGAAGTTTAATTATGATACAAGAATGGTATAGTGCACTACTATGATTTAATGATTTATTTGCCTTCCAAACAATTCCAGTGTAAACAGACATCCTGATTTTCCAGATTTTGAATAGGAACCAAAAGTGAGTTCAAATTTCCAACAAGGTTATTTCAGCTGTTTTCAGTCTTAAAATCTTGTGTAACTGTTCTTTCCCTTGTCAGTGTTAAAATACTGATAAGCTCTGGCCTCACCATTTTGTTTCCATCCAGGCATGCAGAAATAATGCAATGGAGACTGTGCAAATGGCATTAGAGCAAAAGCTTCTCTCAACAACTTGTTGTAATATCACTAGTTCATTCACCATCAAACAATGTCAGGTTCTGGGCTGTACTGGCACTTGTCTGAAAATTCAAGGCGACCTATGAAATCTCCTTTCCCCCTTTTTTGTTTGTATCCTCTTAATCCCAGTTTATTTTTGTGGCAAAATGTGCCACTGTACATCATTTCAAAACATTTCTTCTTTAGTTTTCCACACCATATTCTGATATTTCCTTTTTAATTATTCTTGTCGCATTAAGGTTCGCAAACAGAGAATGTCCTATTCCTGTTGTAAAGTGCCCCATGTTCCTGCCTGAATTTGAGAGTATAATTATGCAAATCAACTGAAACAAAACTTTGCACATTAGTCTTAATAATAAAATGTACCAAATCTTAAGCATTTTGACATGATTTATATTAGTGAATGAAAACAGCTCCATGTTTGTAAAAGTTTTTTAAAAACACATTGCCTTCATGTTGTGCAATTTTACTGGTCAGCTACAGTATTGATTTACAATTACAGAAAAATAAACTTTTAACTGAATACAAGAAATGTTTTACAAAACTTTGACTTTTCTGCATGTCCTCGTAAACTGCTGTTTATCTGTCATGTCCTCATATTCAGGTTGGCTGTATTTAAAAACTAATAAATAGTTCGCCTGATTCTCCAAACTTATGCCAGTGGCAATCTCCAAAAAAAGAGAGAGAATCTGACTATCGCACCTCGAAATGTAAAGGTTTACCATCACTGAATCTCCCCACTATCAACATGCTGGGAGTTGTCATTGATCAGAAATCACCTGATTGATCCAAGCCAAAGCAGTTAGTGTTCACCAGTAATGTTCATTGCTAAACCAGATGGGTTGATGTACATTTTGCATAGAGAAGTAAATGGAGTAATGAAAGCAAATTCATACTTGATTCATCAAGGAAATCCCTGGAGGTTTACAGGGAATTTGAGACTTTACTGAAGAAGGAAATCAGGAAGGTGAAAAGGAGGCATGAGACAGCCTTGGCTGAGAAGATTACAGTGAATCCAAAGAGGCTCTTTAAGTATATTAAAAGATAAAGAATAACTGGAGACAGATACAGTGCCTTGAGGACCAAACTGGACATGTATGTGTAGAACCGCAGGAGATAGGCAAGGTCCTCAATGAATATTTCTCCTCTGTGTTTAACATGGAGAAAGACATGAAAACTTGGGGACAGTGCATATCGCCGAGGCGGTGTTGGATGTATTAGAATGTATGAAGTTGGATAAATCTCCTAGTCCTGACCAGATAGATCCAAGAACAGTGCAAGAGGCTAGAGAAGAAATTGCGGGGGCCCTGATGTTTTTGTATCATTGTTAGCCTCCAGTGAGGTCCTGGAAGACTGGAGGTTAGCAAATGTTATACCATTATTCAAGAAGGGCTACAAATAAAAGCATGGGAACTATTGACCAGTAAGCTTAACATCTATGGTGGGTAAGTTACTTGAAGATTCTGAGGGATAAAATATACCTGCATTTGGAAAGACAGGGTCTGATTAGGGATAGTCAGCATAACTTTGAGAGTGGGAGATCATTCCTCACATATTTGTTGGAATTCTTTGATGAACTGACCAGGATGGTAGATGTAGTCTATATGGATTTCAGTAAGGCCTTTAATAAGGTTCCACACGGTAGGCTGCTGTGGAAGGTTAGATCACATGGAATCCAGGGGGAGCTGCAAATTGGATACAAAATTGCCATGAAGGTAGGAAGCAGAGGGCAGTAGTGAAAGGATGCTTGTTGGACTGGAAGCCTGTGACTAGTGGAGTGCCTCGAGGGTTGGTACTGGACCCATTGCTGTTTGTTATCTATATCAATGATTTGGATGAGAATGTACAAGGCATGATTAGTATGTTTAAAATCTGATTGAAGATTTGTAGCTCGGGTATCCGTTGTTGTGGTTCTGCTCGTCGAGCTGGAAGTTTTTGCTGCAAACGTTTTGTTCCCTGGCTAGGGAACATCATCAGTGCTGTTGGAGCCTCGTGTGAAGCGCTGCTTTGATGTTTCTTCCGGTATTTATATTGGTTTGTTCTTGCCGCTTCCAGGTGTCAGTTTCAGCTGCAGTGATTTGTATGTGGGGTCCAGGTCGATGTGTCTGTTGATGGATGTTCTTGCCGTTTCCGGGTGTCAGTTTCAGACTGAAACTGACACCCGGAAATGGCAAGAACATCCATCAACAGACACTTCGACCTGAACCCCACATACAAATCACTGCAGCTGAAACTGACACCCGGAAGCGGCAAGAACAAACCAATATAAATACCGGAAGAAACATCAAAGCAGCGCTTCACACGAGGCTCCAACAGCACTGATGATGTTCCCTAGCCAGGGAACGAAACGTTTGCAGCAAAAACTTCCAGCTCGGCGAGCAGAACCACAACATTAGTATGTTTGATGACACTAAAATAGGAGGTATCATGGATCATGGGGAAAGTTATGTAGAGAAGTGTGAGGTCTTACATTATGGAAAGTCAAATCAAGGTCGGAGTTTCCATGGTGAATGGTAGGGCCTTAAGGAGTGAAGTGGAACAGAGGAATCTTGGAGTTCAGGTTCACAATTCTTTGAAAGTAGAGTTACAGGTAGACCGGGCGGTGAAGAAAGCTTTTGGCACACTAGCCTTTATCAGTCATGGCATAGAGTATAGAAATTGGGAATGTATGTTGCAGTTGAACAGTATGTTGGTGAGGCTACACTTGGAGTATTGTCTTCAATTTGGTCACCTTGTTATAAGAAGAATGTTACTCAAGTGAAAAGCGTACAGAATAAATTTACAAATGTGCTTCCTGGACTCAATGGTCTGAGTTATAAGGAGAGATTGAACAAGCTAGGACTTCTTTTCTGCAGGAGACTGAGGGAGGGACCTTATACATTTCTATAAGATCATGAGAGGCATGGATGGGGTGAATGCAGTATTTATGGAAGGAAAGATGAGCTGCTTTTCATATTGCAGAAAACTGGGTTTTTTTTGGCTGCTGTTGGCCTGATTTATCTTCTGGTCTGACTAGTCTCTCTCACTATCTTGCTCACAGCCCAAGCTGTTCAGCTACCTACCAACAAATCACCTTGTTTTTTTTTCTCTTTTTTTTTGCACACACTCACACTGATCCAGCTCAAGTAAGGGGAAAACACCCGAGTGGTCCAGTGACAAAGCAGTGCCCTTCACGTCAAAGGGCCAACAATCCTGTTTTTTTTTTTATATATAATTAACCCCCACACTACCGCCTAACTGCGGTAGTGCTTATTTTCCCCAGCACCCATGGTGTGCGTGCAGGTGTGAGACACAGTGCACAAATCTTTATTTAATTTCCACCACCAGGAAGAAAGGAAATACCCGAGTGGCCAGTGACAAGCAGTGCCCTTCACGTCAAAGGGCAATGCTGTGTGTGATCAAAACAGTGAAGGTGAGGGCAGGGACTAAATCAAAATAGAGTTGGAGGGGGAAATGATGCACTCCACTCCCTGCGGCGCCCACCTCTCCCTGAACAACTCCAGGGTGTTGGTGGACACTGCGTGCTCCTTCTCCAAGGACACCCGGGCCCTAACGTAACCGCGGAAGAGGGGCAGGCAGTCGGCCCTAACGACCCCCCCAAATCACCTTTTTTTTTTTTGTTTGTTTTTTTATTTTTTTTTCTTTTTTTATATTTTTTTTTCTTTTTACCCCCACACTACCGCCTAACTGCGGTAGTGCTTATTTTTTTCCAGCACCCATGGTGTGTGTGTGCAGCTGTGAGACACAGTGAGAGACATAAAGTGCACAAATCTTTATTTAATTTCCACCACCAGGAAAAGTAGGAAAACACCCGAGTGGCCTGTGACGAGCAGTGCCCTTCACATCAAAGGGCAATGCTGTGAGATAAAACAGTGAAGGGGAGGGCAGGGACTAAATCAAAATAGAGTTGGAGGGGGAAATGATGCACTCCACTCCCTGCGGCGCCCACCTCTCCCTGAACAACTCCAGGGTGTTGGTGGACACTGCGTGCTCCTTCTCCAAGGACACCCGGGCCCTAACGTAACCGCGGAAGAGGGGCAGGCAGTCGGCCCTAACGACCCCCCCCAAATCACCTTGTTGACAGGTATAGAAGCTTTGTTATTGGCTTGTGGACCTGGGACCAATTATCAACCAGCTTCACTTGTAAACAATGCCTCTGTCTGCATATTTTAGAATCCACAGCTAAACAAAAAGAGTTTACAATAAATATCAAATTCTTCATTTTCAAAACATGTACTCATTCTTGTAAATCTATGGTCTTTAAAAGCACTCTTTTTTCATTTGAGTCTGTAGTTTTTAACAGTTTTTGTTCTTAAAATTAAGTCTTTATAACCCTTTCTAAATGTGAATTGTAAAATGCTACTGATTTGGAAGTGGGTACAGTCTTGTTGGGTTACCCAGAAATAAAACTGGTATCAGAGGAAGAACTCTATACTGGAAAAGAAGACTTTGTGATTATTATTGGGTCTTTAACATTTTGTAGTCACTGTCTGTCACAACTACAAATAAACATTAATATACACAAACTATAATCTCTTAGCCTTTATAGGGGATGTTAAAGCTCAAAATGCAAGACTATTTTGGTGGAGTTTACTAATTCAGTTTTATTGCATCAAATTTTTTCACACTGCTGGACTGGACACTGAGAGGGCCATATCAAAATGCTGCAGAATTCATCAACATGAAGGAGTTCCAATCCATTAATGTTCAGGTGATCTGTGATCACCATTATCACTTTCTGGATGTTATCCTAGCTGCTTCATGATTCCTCCATACTGGAACACTCTAAGTACCTGTTGCTTCTGAGGGTCCAAGTACCTTCCAAGGCAGGTTATGGGGGTCAAGGGCTATCTGTGCAATCATGGCTCATGATTCAATGCAAAACCCCTTTACTGATGTGGAGCATAGACAAAACATGCCCATGCATTAACAGGGACTTGGTGGAGTAGACAAAGCAGCTATTGAAGATGGTATTCTACTGCTTATATCTATCCTGTACAAGCCTGGAGTGTGTCCTCCAGTGTAATCTGGTAAGGGTATGCTGCATGATCCTGGCATGCTCTGCTCCGTACAATTGAAGGAGGCAACAAGTCGGCATGTTGGATCCTAGGAGAAAGCAAAGACTGCAGGTGCTGAAGATTTGAATCAAAGAGTGTGATGCTGGAAAAGCACAGCTGATCAGGCAGCATCCAACGAGCAGGAGAGTTGATGTTTCGGGCATAAGCCCTTCATTACCCGAAACGTCGATTCTCCTGCTCCTCGGATGCTGCCTGGCTGCTTTTCCAGCACCACATTGCTCAACATGTTGGATCCTGAAGATTTGGGGGGTGGGGGGTGGGGGGAAGTTGTGATGGGGGATAAGGTGTAGTCCTCTGAGGAGAACGAGAATGTTGGGAAGGAGGAGGCTCCTGCTGTTCATGAGAAAGGTCAATTGCTTCAGGCACTATAAGCCAGACAGGGCTTCATTAATACCAATTGCAATGTCTGAGAGATAGATGCAGAAGACCATCATAGACTGTAAAGTATTCATTGATCATGATGCCAAAAATCTTGTCTCCAATGTGGGGATGAACTTTAACCTCTGTTGGTTTTATTTGCTTTTTGCTGTCTGTAAGCAAAGGTTCATGTTTGCCTTTGTCCAACTGCTTGTCTGTATATGATTATTCCCCACTGAACAATGATAACTCTGTGTCTACACAAATCATTGGGGATAAGGTAGTGCTGTCTTAGAGGGTGTACAGACAGGATGTGGCTTTGGCTCCAAAAACAAAGAAGTTTGACACATTTCAGAACCACATCCATAAACATTCGTTCCCTCCACCAGCAACACTCTGTAGCAGCAGTGTGCACGACCTACAAGATGCACTGCAAAAATTCACCAAAGATCCCTCAACAGCACCTTCCAAACCCACAACCACTTCCTTCTAAAAATGCAAAATCAGCAAATACACATGAACACTGCAAACTGCCCTCCAAGCTATTCACCATCCCGACTTGGAAATATATCACTGTTCCTTCACTGTTAATGGGACAAAGGGCCGTTGGGTCACCCTACAGCACATGGAAGTCAGCTTGCCACCCCTTAGTCAAGGGCAAATGGAATGAACAATAAATGCTGGCCAGCTAATGACATTCACATTCCACAAGTAAATTTAAATAAAAGGACAGGCAAAGTGTCGAGTCTGGTGGTTGAAGTGTGACTAGAGTGAGAGAATGGGTTTGTACATGCATGGGAGTGTCAGTTAAGTGTCATAACAGCAAGCATTTGGGACTGCTGTGCTATGGTTTTACCAGTGAGTGGCAATGCTGATTGTCAATTTTTGTGTAAGTGTGTAGTAGCTTTTCACTGATGATGTAAGTGTAATAGATGTAACTTTTTCAGCAAATACCTGTTGAGAAATACGCGAAAGGCATATGATAAGATGGGGCTGCAATTGACCATGAGAGATACCAAAGAGGTGGAGTTGGTAATTAATACAGGACTTTTGATGTATGACAAGAGAAATCCCCAGATCTTGCAATGAAAAGCTCTCCAAAAACTCAGTAGAACTCACACTTAGTCAAAAGAAACCTTAAGATTCAGCTCCATGTTTTTTGCAGAGCAGCAAGCAGGATTCTTTGAGAGATAATGTGGCACTAGGGTAAGTAAAGGAAAAAATGCCATCAACAAACTTTTAGGTTTGCTTTTCAAGTTGCAATTTCACGCTGAAGGCACCCAGAGACATCCAGAAGCCTCCAAATAAGAAACATCTTTCACCATCTTGGTCTGTGAGTGGAAAAAAATTCAACAAAACATCTAGAGGCTCTGAATAAAGGACTTCAATTCAGAGAAATATCTAGGTCCACCTGAATCAAAGACTGAACATTGCTCCACAGTCAACCTTGTGTCAACTTTGTCAGAAACCTAAAGAACTGTGAGAATTAACTCATTCCACCCTTCTGGTCAGAACTGAGCTCTTTGTGCACCTTCTCTGCAGCTATAACATTGTATTCCTCATTCTGTGTTATTACCCTATGTAATTTATATTGCATGATTTGCCTATATTGCATGCAAACAAAACATTTCACTGTACCTAGGTACATAGGACAATAATATTTTCCATGTCTATATTTTTCCACCCATCCTATTTCTATCAAAACATTATTTTTGTTTTATTTGTGAAAGAAAGTCTGTGTTTATGCTTTTAAAAAATAATCATAGCTTAAGTTGCTAACTTAGTAATAAATCAGTAATCCATTTGTTTTATAATTATTAGAGAAAAGTTTGTTTCCAATAAATAGAGTTAATGTTAATGTTAATGATAAAACCAGATATGAATTACTTTTGTCCCAAATAGCTGTCTGTTGGGCAAATTGATCACCTTAGTAGTTTAATTGTGTAGTTATACACGTGATGTTTTTGTGGAATAGTGGCATTCAATTCTTGGTACAATTTTCACAAGTGAATTACAATAAAGACATTACGTGATCATTCAAGGTTGAAGAATCAGGCTGATACTAAAAATCACAGAGGACAAGTGGAAAAGGAACTAAAATAGGGAAAGATACAATAGGAGAATAAATTGTGGCTAACAATACGGAAGTCAAAGTCTTCTGTATGCATTGTAACAGTAAAAAGATTGTCAGAAGGTTGGTGGGGATAACTGAAGAGTGATGAGGACTTGAGATTATATGGTATAAGTTCAAAACATGCCAATGACATGAAAGTTGGAGATACAGTAAACATGAAGATGATAGTAATGGGTTTCATGGGGACATTGACATGCTGGTGGAGTGAAGGGATTTATGGCAGAGTAAATTAAATATAGAAAAGTGAGGTGGTGAATTTTGGCAGAAGGAATGAGGAAAGATACAGGCTAAATCATACAATTACAGAGGTGATGCAAGAAGAGAGAGATCTCTGAGTATTTGTGCACAAATGTCTGAAGGTGGCAGAGGAGGTTAGCAAAGCAGTAAATAAAGCATGTGAAATCCTGAGCTTTATTAAAAAGGTGTAGATTATAAAAGGTTGGACGTTTGCCCCCAGCTGGAGTACTGTACCCAGTGCTAGAGACCACGCATATGGAAGAGGAAGGCTTGTGAGAAGATACATAAGGGATTTAACAGAATGTAATCCTTCATCCCTGGAGTAAGTCACATGGACAGTCTAAAGTAACTTTGGTTTGTTCTCCTTGAAACAGAAAATTCTAAGTGGAAACTTAATATGGATGCTATGAAAGAAAGAGGAACTGTTTCCAATCTATGAAGGAAAACAATTTTCTGATTCAGTATGTGGATGTACCTACTAGAGAAGGTACAAAACCTGACCTACTCTTGGGAAATAAGGCAGGGCAGATGACTGAGGTGTCAGTGGGGGAGCACTTTGGGGCCAGTGACCATAATTCTATTAGATTTAAAATAATGATGGAAAAGGATAGACCAGATCTAAAAGTTGAAGTTCTAAATTGGAGAAAGGCCAATTTTGACAGTATTAGGCAAGAACTTTCGACAGCTGATTGGTCCCAGATATTCGCAGGTAAAGAAACGGCTGGAAAATAGGAAGCCTTCAGAAATGAAATAATGAGAGTCAAGAGACAATATACTCCTATTCGGGTGGAAGGAAAGACAGGTAGCTGAAGGGAATGCTGGATGACTAAAGAAATTCAGGGTTTGGTTAAGAAAAGAAGGAAGCATATGACAGGTATAGACAGAATAGATCGAGTGAATCCTGACGGTGGTGGGCAAGTTGTTGGACGGAATCCTGAGGGACAGGATGTGCATGTATTTGGAAAGGCAAGGACTGATTCGGGATAGTCAACATGGCATTGTGTGTGGGAAATAATATCTCACAAACTTGACTGAGTTTTTTGAAGAAGTAACAAAGAGGATTGATGAGGGCAGAGCAGTAGATGTGATCTATATGGACTTCAGTAAGGTGTTCAACAAGGTTCCCCATGGGAGACTGATTAGCAAGGTTAGATCTCATGGAATACAGGGAGAACTAGCCATTTGGATACAGAACTGGCTCAAAGGTAGAAGACAGAGGGTGGTGATGGAGGATTGTTTTTCAGACTGGAGGCCTGTGACCAGTGGAGTGCCACAAGGATCGGTGCTGGATCCTCTACTTTTTGCCATTTACATAAATGATTTGGATGTGGGCATAAGAGGTATAGTTAGTTTTCAGATGACTCCAAAATTGGAGGTATAGTAGACAGTGAAGAGGGTTACCTCCGATTACAACAGGATCTGGATCAGATGGACCAATGGGCTGAGAAATGGCAGATGGAGTTTAATTCAGATAAATGCGAGGTGCTGCATTTTGGGAAAGCAAATCTTAGCAAATCTTATACATTTAATGGTAATGTCCCAGGGAGTGTTGCTGAACAAAGAGATCTTGGAGTGCAGGTTCATAGCTTCTTAAAAGTGAAGTCACAGGTAGATAGCATAGTGAAGAAGGCGTTTGGTATGCTTTCCTTTATTGGTCAGAGTATTGAGTACAGGAGTTGGGAGGTCATGTTGCCGCTGTACAGGACATTGGTTAGGCCACTGTTGGAAAATTGCGTGCAATTCTGGTCTCCTTCCTATTGGAAAGATGTGAAACTTGAAAGGGTTCGGAAAAGATTTACAAGGATGTTGTCAAGGTTGAAGGATTAGAGCTATAGGGTGAGGCTGAACAGGCTAGTGCTGTTTTCTCTGGAGCGTCGGAGGCTGAGGGGTGACCTTATAGAGGTTTACAAAATTATGAGGAGCATGGAAAGGGTAAATAGGCAATGTCTTTTTCCTGGGGTCGGGGAGTCCAGAACTAGAGGGCATAGGTTTAGGGTGAGAGGGGAAAAATATAAAAGAGACCTACGGGACAACTTTTTCACACAGAGGGTGGTACGTGTATGGAATGAGCTGCCAGAGGAAGTGGTGGAGGCTGGTACAACTGCAACATTTAAGAGGCATTTGGATGGGTATATGAATAGGAAGGTATTTGAGAGATATGGACTGGGTACTGGCAGGTGGAACTAGATTGGGTTGGGATATCTGGTCTGCGTGGACGAGTTGGACCAAAAGGTCTGTTTCCATGTTGTACATCTCTATGACTCTATGACTTACTGACTGAAAATAGTTGATTTTTTTTATTTCGAAAAAAATGCGTGAACAATAAACCTGGAATAAAGAACATTAAAAATAGTATTTGAACCTTTCTTTTTTTGTTTAAACTATTTTCTGAAATAATTAATGTATCAGAAGTAATATAAATAATTAAGTGTTTTAAAGCATTAATAATGATGGTTCACAAATGAATTACCAAGATTTACTCCTGGCAGTTGCTGCGTAAAACACATACTGTTGGTTAAAAGAAAACAGATTATGTCATTGAATCAGCCAAATGCAAACAATTGTACTTTACTCAACCAATGAAAAACCTAAGCAATTTCTCAGGATATGGGAGTGTACAATCCTAAATTGCAAAACAAAACAAAAGCTTTAGTCAACTTCCATTGTGGTAGTTCATATCCTTAACTGGAGGTTTATTCTCTAATCCCAGTTAATTATCTTTTTATTGTATCCTTTGACATTTTTTCTTTTCAAATCCATTCTTAATTCCTCTTTAAATAATGTAAATATTTTCCCGTGCATCATCACTTGTGTTAAAACATTGTACATCCTATTAACACTGATTTTTTTCCTCCTAAGTACACTGCCCTTGAGCTAAATCATTGAATGATACATTACAGAAAAACATTCAGCCCATCATGTCAGTACTGACTCCTTGAAACAGCTGTTTAGATGAGAGTGATGCTGGAAAAGAGCAGCAGGTCAGGCAGCATCCGTGGAGCAGGAAAATCGCCGTTTTGGGCAAAATCCCTTTATCAGGAATGGAGGCAGGGAGCCTCCAGGGTGGAGAGATTAATGGGGTTGGGGGGAGGGCGGGGTACGGGGGGCTGGGGAGAAGCTACTAAAGAGAACAATAGGTGAATGGAGGTGGGGGTGGAGGTGATAGGTCGGAGAGGAGGATGGAGCGGATAGGTGGGAAGGGAGAAAGGCAGGTAGGACAGGTCATGAGGATGATGCTGAGCTGGAAGGTTGGAACTGAGGTAAGGTAGGGGGAGGAGAAATGAGGAAACTGGTGAAGTCCACATTGATGCCCTGGGGTTGAAGTGTTCCAAGGCGGAAGATGAGGTGTTCTTCCTCCAGGCATCGGATGGTGAGGGAGTGGCAGTGGAGGAGGCCCAGGATCTGCATTTGACGGATTAGATTACTTACAGTGTGGAAACAGGCCCTTCGGCCCAACAAGTCCACACCCACCTGCCGAAGCGCAACCCACTCATACCCCTACATTTACCCCTTACCTAACACTACGGGCAATTTAGCATGGCCAATTCACCTGACCCGCACATCTTTGTACTGTGGGAGGAAACCGGAGCACCCGGAGGAAACCCACGCAGACACGGGGAGAACGTGCAAACTCCACACAGTCAGTCGCCTGAGGCAGGAATTGAACTCGGGTCTCTGGCGCTGTGAGGCAGCAGTGCTAACCACTGTGCCACCGTACCGCCCGTGGAAGGCTCCTTTGGGGCCTTGGATAGAGGTAAAGGAGATGGTGTGGGGGCAGGTTTTGCGATTCCGGCGGTGGCAGGGGAGGTGCGAGGATGGGAGGATGGGTTGTAGGGGACCATGGACCTGACCAGGTAGTCATGGAGGGAACAGTCTTTGTGGAAGACAGAAAGGGGTGGGGAAGGAAATATATCTCTGGTGATGGGGTCCATTTGGAGGTGGCAGAAATATCGGCGAATGATGCGATTTATGCAAAGGTTGGTAGGGTAGAAAGTGAGGACCAGGGGGGTTCTGTCCTTGTTCCAGTTGGAGGTGCAGGATGTGGGTGAGATGCGTTGCTGGGCATCTTGAACCTCGTGGGAAGGGAAATTGTGGTCTCTAAAGAAGGGTGGGAGATCTCCTGAGGTGATAAGGTTCTGTATGGTCTCCTTCTTTAGAAACCGCAATTTCCCTTCCCACGTGGTTGAAGATGCCCTCCACATCCATCAAAGTTTCATCTGCACATCGACCAATGTCATTTATTGTATCCGTTGCTCCCGATACGGTCTCCTCTACATTGGCGAGACTGAATGCCTCATCACAGAGCACTTTAGGGAACATCTCTGGGACACCCGCACCAATCAACCACACCATCCCGTGGCCCAACGTTTCAACTCCCCTTCCCACTCAGCCGAGGACATGCAGGTCTTGGGCTTCCTCCACCGCCGCTCCCTCACCACCCGATGCCTAGAAGAAGAACGCCTCATCTTCTGCCTCGGAACACTTCAACCCCAGGGCATCAATGTGGACTTCACCAGTTTCCTCATTTCCTCTCCCCCCACCTTACTCCAGTTCCAACCTTCCAGCTCAGCCCTGTCCTCATGACCTGTTTGACCTGCCAATCTCCTTTCCCACCTATCCGTTCTGCCTTCCTCTCTGCCCTATCATCTTCATCCCCACCCCCATTCACTTACTGTACTCTTTGCTACCTTCCCCCACTCTTCTCTCTGACCTATCACCTCCAACCCTACTCCCATTCACCTATTGTACTCTTTGCTACCTTCTCTCCAGTCCCTCTACTTATCTTTCCACCCTGGAGGCTCCCTGCCTCTATTCCTGATGAAGAGCTTTTGCCTGAAACTTCGATTTTCCTGTTCCTCGGATGCTGCCTGACCTGCTGTGCTTTTCCAGCACCACTCTAATCTAAACTCTGGTTTCCAGCATCTGCAGTCCTCAATTCTGCCTCCTTGAAACAGCTAGCCACTTCATCCAAGACCACTGCCATTTCTCCATTTCCCACATTCAAATACGTATAAAATCTACTTTTACAAGTTAGAATGGAATCTGCTTCACCGCCCTTTCAGGCAGAGTATTCCAAAGTCTTCAATAACAACTTAATGCATATTTCTTTTGCCTCATGTTCCCTTTGGTTCCTATGCTATTTCCTTTGTGTCCCCTGGTTGCTAGCCTTTCTGTAACTGGGAGCAGTTTCTCTACTTGCTTTATTAAAATACTTCACAATTTTGAACACTCAGTTCAACCTCCCTTTAATTTTCCCTGCTCTAGGAACAACAATCCTAATTTTTCCAATCTGTCACAGAACTGAAATCTTTCCTCTCTGTTAACATTCAGGTAAATGTTGTTCATATTTTATTAAGGCCTGGATGTCATTCTTTTAGTGTGATACCCAGAATTGGCCACAATACTCCAACAATGATCTAACCAGTATTTTGGTAAAGGTTTACCATTATATCTTTGCTTTAGAACTCTGTGTCTCTGTTTATGAGGCCAAAGTACCATAAAAACTCTTCACAATTTTCTAAACTTCTTTCACCTTCAAAGATTTATGGATTGTAAATAGATCCCTGGTCTCTTAAAATGGTACCACTCAGTTTATCACAATCCCTCCCATGAAAATGAATACTTAACACTTCTGTGCCTTAAATTTTATCTGCCAAATATCTACTCAAATCTCCAGTGTATCTGTATCCTTCTGAAGTCTGTCACTATCTTTCTCACTGTGTATAACATTTCTAAGTTACGGTGTTTGGCATATAGACTTTGAAATTATGCTGTGCACACTCAAATTGAGGTCATTAACGTAGATCAAAAAGAATCATGGTGTCAACTTTGACCCCTGAGGGACCACTGGTGCAATATACAGCACCGCTACATACTCACCTCCAGTCTGAAGAATATCACTCACAAGTACTCTTCCTGTGTCTTATCATTGCATATCTACATTACTATTAACCCTTTAATGACATGGGTTTCAATCCAAGGTTATTGATTACACATAACTTCTTCAGAACATTCTGAAGAGACATATTGGACTTGAAATGTTAATTATGTTTTTCTCTGCACATAATTCTGCCAGACCTGCTGAGTTTCTCGAGTATTTTCTCTTTTTATTTCAAATTTCCAGCAACTGCAGTTTATTATTATTTTTTGAGTGTTTAATTCACGGCCACTTCTCTTCCAGGAGTGTCTACTTTGAAGGAGTTCTGCTCGTCTCTCTGACGGGATTTCCATTTTAATATTTTCATTTGTATACCTTCTTTGATTTCTATTTTCCTCCTGGTCTTTGATAAAATATTTACCAAAACTCTCTTTTATAGCCACATCTCCTTCCTCAGTGACTGTCTCCAACTCCATCTTACTCACACAAATTCCAGCTGAAATTCCATCCTTCATGTTTTCAATCCACCTGGAATTACAGGTATCCTTGGATAGCTGTTCTCATCACATCCTGAGCCCAAGCTGGTTGCCATGCACACTCTCACTTCTCTCTCCACCAGCAGTACCTCACACTAACTTAAGGCAATTCCTCTCCACCTGTTCCACCTTATTATTATTCTTATTTGAAGCTTTCACAAGAAACTTTTTCTCTTCCTTTAAGGTGTTAAGGCTTGCAAGCTTGAAAAATAATTATACACCCCCACCCCCTCTGTATTCTTGCCCCCTCCTTCCCATCTCTCCTTTTAATCTCATCGCTTTCTGTGTATTCACTACACTCTCTGGTCTTCTTATACTGCATGATCTGTACTCAGCAAAGCATTTCGTTTCATCCTTTTATACTCCCACCTCAATGAATTATAGGCACAACATGGGATTAGATTGGGTTCCCTACAGTGTGGAAATAGGCCCTTCGGCCCAGCAAGTCCACACTGTCCCTCCAAAGAGTAACCCACCCAGACCCATTTCCCTCTGACTAATGAGCCTAACACTATGGGCAATTTAGCATGACCAATTCACCTGACCTGCACATCTTTGGATTATGGGAGGAAACCAGAGCACCCAGAGGAAACCCACACAGACACGGGGAGAATGTGCAAACTCCACACAGACAGTTGCCCGAGGTAGGGATCAAACCTGGGACCCTGGCGCTGTGACGCCACTGTGCCACCCCCATTGTCTTTTGTCATTGTCTTCACTTCTGTGCCCACTTCTTTGACAGACTTCCTTCTCTCAAATAATAATAAAATACTGCAGTTGCTGGAAATTTGAAATAAAAAGAGAAAATACTCGAGAAGCTCAGCAGGTCTGGCAGAACTATGTGCAGAGAAAAACCTAATTAACATTTCACCATCACACAGAGCCTTATATCCAGCTCCTGTACTCTCACCTAAACATCTCCCTCTGACCTTTTACCTGCACTTGTTCTCTTCATTGAGAACTGTTGACACGATGTTGGTGCTCACCTCATGCACTCCAATTGTCTCCCTTTGAACTTGCTACTCTCTGTTTTCTCAGGTCTAACTCAACCCTGCTGATGAGGGTTATGATGTTGTTATCAGGCATGGTGATCTCTATCTGGCAGAAGTTGAGTGCCTACGCTCATTTACTTCCTCCTATCTCCCCCAGACCATGAATTCATAACTGAACATCAAACAGTTTTGAAGAAGAGCCATATCGGATTTAAAATATTACTTCTGTTTCTTTCACCACTGATACTGCCAGACCTGCTGTGTTCCTCCAGCATCTATTTCAGATTTCCAGCATCACCAGTATTTTCCATTTCATTATGTATGTCTCCCCTTGTTACAGATCTGGAAATAAGCCATCACTACATATCCTCACAAACACCAGCTATTGTATTTGAAGTTTCCATATTCACATAATAGGGATAAAAATCCAACTGCGTACCTTTTGTTGTAAACAGAACCTAATTTTTTTGCATATAAATGTAGCAAATTTTGTCAGTTACATGGTGAGGTTTAATGAGATGCTCAATGCCCTACAATATAATGCTAGTGTTGGTTAGCTCTGACAGTGCAGCTCACCAGCAGGAGGCTTTAGTTATCTTTGATGGCACGGCTCACCAGCAGGAGGAGAGGGTTCTGTCTGATGGTGCAGCTCACCAGCAGGAGGTGCTGGTTCTCTCAGACAGGGTGGCTCACCAGCAGGAGGTGCTGGCTTTCTCTGACAGAGCAGCTCACCAGCAGGAGGTGCCGGTTCTCTGATGGTGTTGCTCACCAGCAGGAGGTGTTGGCTCTCTCTGACAGGGTGGCTCACCAGCAGGAGGTGCCGGTTCTCTCTAATGGTGTAGCTCACCAGCAGGAAGTGCTGGTTCTCTCTGATGGTACAGCAGGAGGTGCTGGTTCTCTCAGACAGGGGGGCTCACCAGCAGGAGGTGCTGGCTTTCTCTGACAAAGCAGCTCACCAGCAGGAGGCACTGGTTCTTTCTGATGGTGCAGTTCACCAGCAGGAGATACTGGTTATTTCTGATGGTGCAGTTCACCAGCAGGAGGTGCTGGTTCTCTCTGACAGTGCGGCTCACCAGTAGGAGGTGCTGGTTCTCTCTGACAGGGTGGGAAGGAGGGACGAGGAAGGGGCGGTCTTTCGGTGTTGGTCACCTTGTTTGCAGCGATTTTTGCCCAGCGCTGTTTCTATTATACTCCCAGTTGGAAGCTGGAGTAAGTGCATTAGGAGGTAAGAAATGATCCTGAACAGAATGTCGACGTTGTGTTTGTAATGTTCATGGTCATGTATTTTTTTAAACTGCAGACAGATGTGATTACTTCCTGTGACTATGTCTGGAGTAACTGCCGGTTGTACTTTTCATGGCCTTATGTAATCGTGTGGTTTGTATCACTGGTAAGGCTCGGAGTCCTATGAACTTTGCTGGTTGGAGTTTTTTTTCACACATTTACTCTGGGATCCGCAGCATTGCACAGTGCTCTCACGTGACAGATTGCGGCAAAACCTCCTCCCACTTCCCAGAAGTGTTTTTACTTCAGGAAATAGCCATTAAGTTTTGCGAAAGTTGCTCCTTTTTAGGAAGTCATCGGTGGAATTTTTTTTAAAAAGTGTCTAATTTGTACGTAAGAGCGTTGTAGAGGGACTCTGCCCAATCAATGTTACTCGCTGCTATTTTCTCTGAAGCGGAGAGTTTGCGTATATCACATTCCAGAGCAATGACCCAGTCTCCAAGTTGACAGCGCTTCCCCGTCACGATAAGTTTCCCTGGAAGCTCAGCGGGCGCAGGGGCTCTTGTAAAAGCAACAACTTGTCTTGATATAGCGCCTGCATTGGTCTCGGGACGATCCAAAGTGTTTTGCAACCAGTGGATTACTTTTGAAGTCATCATTGTGGCAACGTAGTAAGGCTAAGCGTTAAAATGGAAAATATAGCTTGGTGAAAGCCATCCATGGACGTTATTCTGATCATTAAAACATTAAAAGCATAGTTGTTCTCCAACCCTCCTTCCCAACCGATTACAGAAGTTCTGTTTTTTTTGGGACCTGTGTTTTCGTTTGCATTTTAAGTCACTTATCTGGTGTGTTGAAACCGATCAGTTAGTTTAATTTAGTTACAGCATGCTGATTTTGGTGGCATTTTATTTAACTCATTGTTTTTATATTTTTCAGATTCTGAAATTGTCAGTATGCAATGTTGTCCTTCAGTCCATCGTTTTTGCAAATCAAGTTTGATGATTTACAATTTCATGAAAACTGTGGCGGGGGAAGTTTTGGTAGTGTGTATAGAGCAACATGGTTATCTCAAGACAAAGAGGTGGCTGTGAAAAAGTTGTTAAAAATAGAAAAAGAGGTAAGGTTTGTGCTATGTGTTGTGTCGTTCTCCTTCTGATGACTTATATTCATGTTTTATTAGACATTACAGACACAAGGATAAGAACAGACTGATTTCCAGAAGGCCTTTGACAAGGTGCTGCCCAGGAGACTGCTAAATAAAACAAGAGCCCTTGGTGTTGGGGGCAAGGTGTCAGCATAGATAGAGGATTGGCAGAGAGTAGAGAGAAAGAGTTTTTTTTTCAGGATGGCAACCAGTGACTAGTTGAGTTCTGTGGGGGTCCATAGAATCCTTCCAGTGTGGAAGCAGCCCATTTGGTCGATTGAGTCTACATTGACCCTCTGAAGAGCATCCCACCCAAGTCCACATACAAACCCAAGTTCAGGATTCTGTTAAGGTTTACATGCAGGTTCAGTTGGCAATTAGGAAGGCAAAAAGCAATGCTAGCATTCTTTTCAAGAGAGCTAGAATGCAAAAGCAGAGATGCATTGCTGAGGCTGTATAAGGCTCTGGTCAGACTGCATTTGAATATTGAGAGCAGGTTTGGATCCTGAATCTAATGAAGAATGTGTTGGTATTGGAGGGGGTCTACAGAAGGTTTTCAAGAATGATCCTGGGCCTTGAGATGTGAGGAGTGGTTAAAGATTCTGGGTCTGTACTCAGTAGAGTTTTGAAGGATGGGGGAGGGGAACCTGCTTCACTTCTTTTACTCCCGCAGGAATTATTTCTTTCTGCTTTGCTTCAAAGTAGTGAATTACAAAAAATGATTTGAGCAAGAGGGATCGAGGATGTGAATTATTTCAGCATGTGGATCAACATGCTAAATGGCTTCAGGTTCAGTGTTATCAAAGCTCAACTGTAGGACAGATATTAAGAGGTGTTCCTTTAAAAATCTAATCTAGTGAGTAGCTTCTAGCAAGGGCACTTGAGACTTAAGAAGTAGTTGGATGCTGAAATGGTGGTGCAATCTGCAGTTTGCATTTTGGGATGATGATTAAGGTCTTAGTTGTCTTTGTCTTCTTGTATTAATAAACAGAGAAAGGCAGCATAGTTGCGAATCCAGAGATGTGGATGCACTAGTTTGAATCCTGCAGGTAACTGCATTTCAATCAGTCTTCACATGAGTTGGAACTAATTGTTCTTTTTGGACAGTCCCTCAAGATCAAGGATGACTTTCTTCCACTCTGGAGTTGTGGTTTGTGAGGTCATTAAACTGTCCAATGTCTGGATAAACACACCCTGCCACAGGTTGGGGGGTGGGCTTTTGAAACGTTGGGAGGGTGGGATGTGCAGATTTTCATACTGTTGGTGTTTGGCCTCTACTTGGATCTATTGAAGATGTTCAAAATAGTTGGCATGTAAATGATAATGCTTCTACAGTTTGAGTGGTCTCAGGCAAAAGATTCTCTCAAGTTAGTGGGGATGTTGTATATTCTAATAGATGCTTTGAGAACATGTTTGAGGGCATGAAGTGTTTTCTGTGCCCTCCAGTAACCTCTTGCCATGATTAAACCTGGGACTAGGGAGCCTGATTTTGAAGTCTTGTTTCCACGCACTGCAGCTGACCGTAACCAGTGCCTTTATTGGGTATATTGACCTGAGAGAGAAAACACTGAAATTGAAGCATCAATCCTGCCAGTGGATTTGCAGAAGTTTTGTAGTAGGAGCTACTTGGTTAGGACCTTTGACTTCCCTGATGTTTAGCCTAAAGCACAATCTCCCATTCCCTTGTGAATCCCCATCATGTTGTGGAATTCTCTTTCTAAGAGAGTGTATATGCAGGCATTCTTTGCTTACTACAGCTAAAGACAAAGGTCCAGGTCGCCTTGGTTCAGGACTAGAAGTGATGCAAATTGAACTGTTTCCCACGTGTCCTGTAGAGATGCTCCACTCCGATAGGGAAACTTCTTAGATAGGGCGGAGTTTTGAGAAAAAGAGGATAAAGAAGAGCATTGGTGCAATGACACAACCCTGCTTGATCCCAGTTTGCAATTGTGCTGGGTGTCTGGTGGGTCTATTGGTGAGGATCAAGGTTTGCATGTTGCACAGGAGGTGGAGAATCATGATGGCAGCCAAATTAAGGAGGATGCTCCAAAGCCCCTCCCAGGGGATAGAGTCAAAGACCTGTGTGAGGTCAAAGGACATGTATGAAGATTACAGCTGCCTGCTGAACTCCTCATTCTGTGAGGCTCATGTCCACTGTGCCTCCTGATGAACAGAATCCACATTGTGATTCCAATAGTGGTCCCTCAGCCACTGGAAGAAGTACTTGAGTTGGATTCTTGTAATTTCCCTGTGGTGGACAGCAGGAACACTGCTCTGTAGTTACTGCAGTCACTTCTGTTTCCTTTCCTTAAGAGAGTCACAGTTATGGCATCTTGGAGATCTTCTGGCATGCTCTCCTTCCAGATGAGCAAGACAAGGTCATGTGTGTATAATATATCAAAAATGCATCCCTTCTTTGCTTTAGCATTTTGTCAGGCTAAGCCTTAAAATGGAAAATATAGCATGGTGAAAGCCATCCATGGACGTTATTCTGATCTTTAAAACATTAAAAGCATAGTTGTTCTCCAACCCTCCGTCCCAACTGATTACAGAAGTTCTGTTTTTTTTTTGGGACCTGGGTTTTCATTTGCATTTTAAGTCACTTGTCTGGTATGTTGAAACCAATCAGTTAGTTTAATTTAGTTACAGCATGCTGATTTTGGTGGCATTTTATTTATCTGTGTGGGAAGCCTTGTTAGATCTCAGCTGTTGCATTACCTTTTCAACTACATATCGGGTCAGGATTATGCTGAGTTAATGGTGGTAAGATAGTAAACTTTTGGTTGACTACTATTAGTCTGGAACACTGTATATGCTGGATGCTGTTACAACAGTTCAATTACCCATGTACTGTGGATATTGTTAAACAAACAGTGTTTGGGAAACTCAGCAGGCCTAGCAGCATCTGTGGAGCTACTAGACTCAACATTAACTCCATTTCTGTGCACAGATGCTGCCAGATTGCTGACTTTCACAGGGTGCTCTGTTTGTTTCAGATTTCTGGCTTCTGCAGTATTTTGCTTTTAACCTGTAGATATTGAAATGCATATGTATTTATACAGTATTTGAAAAATACAGTGCAGTTTGTTAATAGCCTATGCACTTGAGTAATAGTCAAAATTTTTAGACTACTTTCTAAGGTTACATTTATGGGGTCGACTATTACATGGATACTACTGTTGAGGGCCTGAAATTCATGCCCATCAAAATTCATACTATATCATTAACTGATCTCTTAAATGAATAAAGAAAAACAAATTACAGTAATTGCCGGATAAAGACAATGGAAACAAAAATGAATTACTGGTAGTAAGCCTTTATTTATATGTAGATAAAAGTGAAGTAGAAATATAATACGGCTTTTAAATCACAATTACCAGTACATGTTACATCTTAAATTAGACATGTCAGATTCAAAAGTTCATTCAAAATCCTGCAAAATCCCACTATTCAGCATCTTCAGCACCAAATAAAGCTTCATAGTCATCAGGATGAATGATATCATTGTCTGGATCATCTTCATTTTGATTGTCTATAGTTAGCAATACCATATCATCCTCTTCTTCTGTGTCATCTCATAGATAATCATTCTCAGTACCATCCAATGCATTTGAAATTCCACATTTCTTGAATGATTTGAAAATGGTGTCAGCTTTTATTTCTTTACATGAATCAATAATTTATTCTCGGATCAGTGACAGTGATGGAGCCTGCAAACTGCCTCCTTTCGTGGATGTTTTTTTCTCTGTCAATCATCGAGTTATTCCACTTTATTCTCATTGTGTCTTTAAATGGCTTATTGATACCAATGTCTATTGATTGCAACACGCTTGTAAGTCCACTGGAAATTACAGCTATGTCAGTGATATATGATCAGATGTTATCAAAAACATTTGGTATGATCTAAACTGGTCCTACACAAGTAAACTCTTTTTCTTGTGTAGTCCACCAGGTCATAAATTCCAAATATCCTTTATCCATTTTGTACATCCACTTCATCTATCTAGCCTTGTGGATTTAAATGGATGACAATTTCTTTGGGTATTTCTCCTTTGGCGAAGTGTTTCTCTGAGAAAGCCATTGGTTTTAACTTAATGTCATCAGCCATTCAAGAAAGAACTAAAGTAACCTACTTTTCTCATGGCCATTGGTTCTCACCAATACTGTTTTTCCTCCTTTCTGGTTGACAGTTCGATTCTAGAGTCAGAGAGGTGTACAGCATGGAAATAGACCCTTCGGTCCAACTCATCCATGCCGACCTGATATCCTAACCCAATCTAGTCCCACCTGCCAGCACCTGGCCCATATCCCTCCAATCCCTTCCTATTAATATACCCATCCAAATGCCTCTTAAATATTGCAATTGTACCAGCCTCCACCACTTCCTCTGGCAGCTCATTCCATACACGTACCACCCTCTGCGTGAAAAAGTTGCCCCGTAGGTCTCTTTTATAACTTTGCCCTCTCACCCTAAACCTATGTCCTCTAGTTCTGGACTCCCCGACCCCAGGGAAAAGACTTTGCCTATTTACACAATCCATGCCCCTCATAATTTTGTAAACCTCTATAAGGTCACCCCTCAGCCTCTGACGCTCCAAGGAAAACAGCCCCAGCCTGTTCAGCCTCTCCTTATAGCTCAAATCCTCCAACCCTGGCAACATCCTTGCAAATCTTTTCTGAACTCTTTCAAGTTTCACAACATCTTTCTGTTAGGAAGGAGACCAGAATTACAAGAAGGGGAGTAGAGACAATACAGGTAATTATAGATCAGTGAGCCTTACTTCAGTTGTTGGTAAAGTGTTGGAATAGGTTATAAGAGATAGGATTCATAATTATCTAGAAAAGAATAATTTGATAGGGATAGTCAGCACGGTTTTGTGAAGGTTAGATCGTGCCTCACAAACCTTATTGAGTTCTTTGAGAAGGTGACCAAACAGGTAGATGAGAGTAAGCCAGTTGATGTGGTGTATATGGATTTCAGCAAGGCGTTCAATAAGGTTCCCCAGTAGGCTATTGTACAAAATACGGAGGAATGGGATTGTGGGAGATATAGCAGTTTGGATCAGTAATTGGCTTGCTGAAAGAAGACAGAGGGTAGTGGTTGATGGGAAATGTTCATCCTGGAGTCCAGTTACCAGTGTTGTACCGCAAGGGTCTGTGTTGGGTCCACTGCTATTCGTCATTTTTATAAACAACCTGGATGAGGGCATAGAAGGATGGGTTAGTAAATTTGCAGATGACACTAAGGTCGGTGGAGTTGTGGATAGTGACAAAGGATGTTGTAGGTACAGAGAGACATAGATAAACTGCAGAGCTGTGCTGAGAGGTGGCAAATGGAGTTTAATGCGGACAAGTGTGAGGTGATTCACTTTTGGTCGGAGTAACCGGAATGCAAAGTACTGGGCTAATGGTAAGATTCTTGGTGTAGATGCGCAGAGAGATCTCGGTGTCCAAGTATACAGATCCTTGAAAGTTGCCACCAAGGTTGACAGGGTTGTTAAGAAGGCATACAGTGTTTTAGCTTTTATTAATAGAGGGATCAAGTTCTGGAACAATGAGGTTATGCTGCAGCTGTACAAAACTCTGGTGCGGCCACACTTGGAGTATTGTGTACAGTTCTGGTCACCGCATTATAAGGACGAAGTGGAAGCTTTGGAAAGGGTGCAGAAGAGACTTGCTAGGATGTTGCCTGGTATGGAGGGAAGGTCTAACGAGGGAAGGCTGAGGGACTTGAGACTGTTTTCATTAGAGAGAAGAAGTTTGAGAGGTGACTTAATAGAGACATATAAGATAATCAGAGGGTTAGATAGGGTGGACAGGGAGAGCCTTTTTCCAAGAATGGTGATGGCGAACACAAGGGGGCATAGCTTTAAATTGAGGGGTGATAGATATAGGACAGATGTCAGAGGTAGTTTCTTTACTCGGAGAGTAGTAAGGGTATGGAATGCTTTGCCTGCAACGGTAGTAGATTCACCAACTTATGTCGTCATTGGACAAGCATATGGATGTACATGGAATAGTGTAGGTTATATGGGCTTCATATTGGTATGACAGGTCGGCGCAACATCGAGGGCCGAAGGACCTGTACTGCGCTGTAATGTTCTATGTCCTTTACATGCAATATTCCAACAGTGGCTTAATCAATGTCCTGTACACCCACAACAATGACCTCCCAACTCCTGTACTCAATACTCTGACTAATAAAGGAAAGCATACCAAATGTCTTTTTCACTATCCTATCTACCTGTGACGCCACCTTGACGGAGCTATGAACCTGCACTCCAAGGTCTCTTTGTTCAGCAACACTGTTTAGGTCCGATTCTCCAGCATGTCAAGAGTAATAGGCGTGATAACTTGTAATCTTCCTGCTGATTTCTGATTACTAACTGGTGAAATTGTAATATCTTCTAGTTCAACAGGCAGCTTTTTTTCAACCTTAATTCTCTACTGAAGCACTAAGTCACACCTCATGAACCTTGTGCACCATACAGCATTTGCCGTAAAATCCAAAGTTTCATCCTTCTTTGATTCATTTCATGCATGGATTTGGCTGGCTTCATGATTAACACATTTTCCATTGTGACAATTTTTAAGTACCCACTCAGCAACTTTTTTCTCCAGTTGTGGCCACTTGCTAGGTTGACCTCTGTTGGCACACTTTTTTAGCATCATCTGAAGTTGGTGCAATGTCATTCTCCAGTCTCTCTCAAATTTCTCCGAAACACACAATTCTCTTGTTGCTACACAGTTATTTGTCTTCTCTGCAACTTCAATAGCTTTCAGTTTAAACTGCTGTATATTTTTTATATTTTCTGGAGGGCATTTTTACACAAAATGAAGAAATTTAAAAACCTCAATGAGGCATACGACTGTATTCCATGAGGTCACCTGACTCTTTTGTACCAAATTGGTGTGAATTGTACATCTAATCACATAACAGCATGAAAAAGAAATGCATTCCCCCATCGTAACATTTATATACAGGATAATACTTTAACTCACCTGTGAAGAATTAATGTTGACCTTTACATGAGATATATGGAAAATTCCAGATTTTTTTGGCCAAAAATATGGCATCAACTTTTACATGAGATCAACTATTAGTTGAGTATTTATGGTAATTGCAATTTGGATTCCTAGAACCGGCATAAAATAAGTAACTTCACTTGGGATAAATGATGTGTTAGAGGCACCTGCTCAGCATGAGATAATCAGCTGTGCTGAGTAGGAACAGGCAGCTCAGGAAATGGCTTGATGTAGGAGAAAGTCAGGACTGCAGATGCTGGAGATCAAAGTCAAGAATGTGGTGCTGGAAAAGCACAACAGGTCAGGCAGCATCCGAGGAACAGGAGGATCGATGTTTCAGGCAAAAGCCCTTCAGGAATGAAGCTGTGAGGGAGTGGTGAGATAAGTGGGAGGGGGTTGGGGCTGGGGGGGAAGGTAGTTGAGAGTGCAATAGGTAGATGAAGGTGAGGGTAATGGTGATAGGATGGACTGGATAGGTGGGAAAGAAATTGGACAGGTGAGACCGGTCATGAGAGTGGTGCTGAGTTGGAAGGTTGGAACTGAGATAAGGGAGGGGGAGGGGAAATGAGGAAACTAGTGAAATTCACTCTGATGCCATGGAGTTGGAGGGTCCCGAGGGTTCTTCCTCCAGGCTTCGGGTGGTTATGGAGTGGCGATGTAGGAGAAACCTGTCTTTCAGCTCCACTAAAGAGATGTTGATCTTAGGGGCTCAACAATCAGAAGGAATTTATTTTCTAAATGGGGAGAAAATTCAGAAGTCTGAAGTGCTAAGAAATTTGGGAGTTCTAGTCCAAGATTCTCTCAAGGTAAACTTGCAGGTTGAGTCAATAGTTAGGAATGCAAATGCAATGATGGTATTTATTTTGGAGGACTTGAATATAAAAGCAGGGATGTACTTTTGAGTCTCTATAAGGCTCTGGTCAGGCCATATTTGGAGTATTGTGCGCAGTTTTGAGCCCCATATCTCAGGAAGATATACTGGCCTTGGAGAGTGTTCAGAGACGGCTCACTAGAATGGTTCCAGTAATGGAAAGCTTAATGTGTGAGGAACATTTGAGAACTCTGAGTCAATACTCTATGGAGTTCAGAAGGATGAGGGGGAGATCTAATTGAAACTTACAGAATACTGAACGGTCTGGACAGAGTTGATGTTGAGAAGAGGTTTCCATTGAGAGGAGAGACTAGGACCTGAGAGCACAGCCTTGGAGTAATGGGAAGACTTTTTAGAATGGAGATAAGGAGAAATTCCTTCAGCCGGAGAGTGGTGAATCTATGGAATTCATTGCCACAGAAAGTTATGGAAGACAGATCATTGAGTATATTTAAGACTGAGGTAGGTTCTTGAGTATCAAGGGGATCAAGGATTTTGGGGAGTAAGCAGGAAAATGTGGTTGAGAAACTTATAAGCTATGACTGAATGGTGGAACAGTCTCCATGTGCTGAATAACCCTAATTTCTGCTCCTGTGTCTTATGGTCCTATGAATTTGTTTTCTGGTTACCAACTTGTTCAAAGGCATCCTGGCTCAAAGATAAGGGACATGTCTGAAAGATGTTGGAAAATGATGCAACAACTCTGCAGTCTTTGTGTTGTGTTGGGCTCGATGGATACTATAATCAAGCAGTCGTAACAGAAGTCTATTGCAAGAGCTTGTTCAGAATTCAACATTGATGAAATTGGTATCACTTGGTGTTGCAGTAGTCCACTTTCTATACACTTCAGTTGTACTCTGGACCATCGAAACACTGCTTTACATTAATTCACTTGGATTGTAGAGTTACATTACCCTGTGGTGGGGCACATAACCTGATCTTGTGTATGACCATAAAGGAGACATTATGTTGAAGGGTTTTGACTTGCATACATCAGGATAGAATGAGAAGAATACCAAGTTTCAAGTGGAACCAAAATTTTATACCACATTAGAAGAGGGTTCTGATTGGTTGGCAAGTGGACTCTGCTTGATAGAGGCATTACCATTGAGAATGCACCATGGAAAGTTAGCTACAAAGGTTTATATAAATTGATGCAAAGCAAGTTAACTCCGTCAAAACATTGCCATGGGGAATCCACCAGGGACTAACTGTTCCCAAAGTTTTTGCTCAGTTGAAAAAACACAATGCATGCACGGTATATGTTATTGCTGCCCTAAATGTGAATACATGTAGCTTCTAGTCTAAACTGCCTTTTCACCAGAACTGTAACTCTCCCATTTTCCCAGCCTTTTTTCGGTTGACTGGGCAAAGTAAACTGTTAGGAGGGCACAAAGTAGTTGCAAAGGGAACTGCAGGTTAAGGGCGTGGGCAAGAACAAGCCAGGTGGAATGTAATGTTACAAAGTAACATTTTCCACTTTGTTAGGAAATTTAGGAATATCTGGGTGTGTTTGTACGTAAGCCACAGAAAGTTACCATGCAGGTTTATCAAGCAATTAGGAAAGAAATGGTATATTTTCCTATACTGTAAACAGTTTGGACTATAAGAATAATCAAGCTTTCGTGCAGATGTATAGGGCCTTGATGAAATCCTTTCTGGGGCTGCAATGTAGGGTTTTGGTTACCATGCCTAAGGAGAATAAACCTGCCTTTGCGGGAGTCCTGCGAATTCTTGAAATAAACAAATTATCTCTGAAGGCTGATTGAGAAGATCATGCCTACATGCCCTGGACGTTAGAAGAACTGAGAGCTGATCTATTTGAAACATAAAATTCTTAAGGGATGTGATAGCAATGATGCCGAAAAAATGTTTATATTAGCTGCCTGGGGAACCAGGAACACAAAGTCACACTCTCAGAATAGCAGGTCAACCACTTGGAACTGAGGTGGGGAGAAACTTTATCACTCTACACCAGAGAACACACTCAGTATATTTAAGATGAGGTCACTAAATCCTTAGATAGTAAGGGAACGTAGAGGTACAGAAATGGTGTTCAAGATAGATTTGAGGTGGGAAATGAGCCCTGCTTCTACTGGATTACTGACTGGCGTTAAGGTCCAAGTGACTATCTCGGACTTAAGTATTTATGTTATGGAGTGATAGTTCCTTTTTTATGTTTTGTGTACCTCTTCAGCACATTGAGTCTGCACCAGTCAAAAACAAGGACCTAACTATTCTAATCCCATTTCCAGCACTTGACCTATATCCTTGTTTGCCTTGGCATCACAAGTGCACATTTACATACTACTTAAATGTCATGAGGGATCCTGCCTCTACCATCCTTACAGGCGGTCAGTTCCAGATTCCCACCATCCTCTTGAATAAATGTAATTCCTCATATCCCCTTGAAATGTCCTGCCCCTTACTTGAAATCTGTCATTGATCCCTCCACAAAGGAGAAAAGTTTATTCCTGTCTATGCCCCTCATAATTTTATACATCTCAGTCATATACCCCCCTCAGTCTCCAATTTATTTTCTCAATTTGAGCTATTAATATGGAGCTTTTGAAACAATCATTTTGCACTTAGCTGCAATATTGTATCTTTTAATATATGTAACTTCTGAAGACCCACAATTACTGCAGTTGAATTGTAATAACCATTTATTAATTAAATACCTTATTTTTTATTTAAATGATGTATTTTCTGATTTTGAACTTAGGCTGAAATTCTGAGTGTTCTCAGCCATAGGAACGTCATTCAGTTCTATGGAGCTGTTCTTGAGTCACCCAACTATGGCATAGTAACTGGTAAGTTTTTAATAACTTTCCACATAATTGAGCTGCAGTGAAATGCTATTGATAGTCGTCTTGCAATGTCATAATCCATAAATTAATGTTTGCTTTAGTTTGTCTGTTCTCTTTACAATGTGATAAAGAATGAAATAGATTTTTTTGGCATGCATTTATGTTTAAAAACATGGCCTAAATGTATACAACAGGAAATTCCATTTGTACAAAATTTGCTGCACATCTTAGCTTGAATGAATGATGCAGTCAGCAATATTAGCATCAACATTCTCAGTTTTGTAAATCAATTTAATAAGACTACCTAGTTATTCTGCTTTATCTTGATCTCAATAGAATTTGTTTTTGAAATTAAGTAATCATAAACAGAAGAAGGCCATTTGGCTGCTCCACAATTCAGTATGATCACGATTGATCTGATTTGATTGGAAATCCACTTGGCTGCCTGCATAATATGTAGCGTGTTTCCATATATTCATATTTTCTCCATGCAATTGTGCACGTATACAAGTACATGTTAGACTTGTTTACTTATTGAGAGCAAGGGGAATTTTCTGACTGTTTAGATTTTACATTGCATGAAGTGTAAGTATATCATCCTGGCTTTACAAAGTATTCGTATGGTCTGAATAGTTTTTAAAATTTGTTTAAACACTATTTAAATGTAGTTCAAGTGCAGCTGCCTACATTTGTAATCTGAAAATGCATGTTTTGGTTTATGACGGTGTATTGAATTGTGGGAGTGGTGCCATCATTTAAGATGAAGATGAAGAATTTCTTCTCAGAGGATCATCAGTCTTTGGAATTCTCCTCTCCAAGAAGCCCTTGAGGCTGGGTTATTGACTATTACAAGGCTGATGTGTATGTACTTTTAATGCAAAGGAGTCAAGAATATAGGAGGCAACATAATATCACATCAGACCAGCCATACTTTTATAAAATGTTGGAGCACAATCAGTGCGCCAAATGGCTACTGCTCCTTTTTCATGTGAATTTACTTATGGCTTCCACCTCACAATCCAGGAAACTTTTACAATGGGAGATTCTGACATTATAGATGCTTACAAATAGGTCTTTGAGAAAAGATGTGAAGTCTTGTTTTCTTTCTATTGCCTTCTATATTCTTGATGCATATTTACATTGGCTGAAGGAATATGGAGTTTATTATAGTGTAGTGTTTGTCACCAAAAAGTTTTAACTTTAACTATTTAAATTCTATATTTAAACTTTATGTATCACATTGAAAGAGACACCAATACGTGTCTTTTCAAACTTAAGATATTGTACTGATACAGAAGCAGCCTCTTAAAGTTTATATGTGATTGACAAGCAGAATGTTTTTGAATTTGTATACGTGCTGTTTTAATTCTGCTAACAGGTGCACTTGGACACAAGTGCTACTTCCCATGGCAGCGTTGAAATTATGGAATGGCAGACACCAGTCAACCCGTGCTACTTGTTTTTTTTTGTTCCCAAAGAGCCCTGCTCTGTCCATACAAGTCTATATCTTTCTTTCCTTCTACTATTTATCAAATTTTCCCTTCTAATTCTATCAATCCATTTCCTGTTGTTGTGGAAGCAATGTACTGTTTTTCTTTTGTCCCACTAGCACAAGTGTCACAATGTAAATTTAACCTTTTCTGCCTGGTTTCTGATATGGCCAGCTGTGTGCTTTTTTTTGAGGTTGAACTTGTAATTTTAAAAATATCCATCAAGCAAGTTTATTTTAATCTCCAAATTATTGATTTATTAGAAAACAAAGCTTCAATAAATATGCAAAATTAGTTAACAAACTTGGATTGTAGTATGGAATTGGAATTTTTATCCCTGTAAATGACACAAATGCACACACCAGGTAGAGGTGAGGAAAAATATAGATTTATTTTTGCGGAGATAAATTTCCAGAGAAAAAACATTTGGGCCAATCTGTCTTACGTCTTGAGGACTAAAATGATGAGGCTTGGAATGGTCAGGTGAGATGTTCTGGCATGTATTGATGTGTGTGACTAACATCATCTCTGGGATCTTTGTAGACACTGCTTCCTCAGGAAATTCAGATTTCATGCTGAATTCTCCATGAAGGTGCTTCAGAAACAAGAGACATAAGCTGAACAGCTTGTTATTTAGCAGATTATCCTCAAGTCTGCAAACAGTGTTCAGACAGAATAACCAGAATAATGGTAACCCTCCAGATTTTGATGTGGAGGATTCAGTAATTGTAATACCATTGAACCTCGAGGGGGTAGTGGTTTCTCTACTGTTGGAAATATATTGGTTCCCACACAGAAAGTGACACAGGCTGTTAGTCCCCATGTTTCTCTCTGAAGAGCAAAACAGCTTGTTTTACTCCCCAGATCTTTTTCTTTAGTACTGTTTTTCTTTTTGCAAATGTTTATCTAATTCCTTTTTGAGAGCCATGGAATAAAATGGAAAGGGATATTATCATTCATCTCCAAGCATTTGGTTTCTGATCCAATGATTGAGGGAAGGTGATTAAGGAAGCAACTAATATTACTTGGGATGCTACCTTAAGGAACTCTACAGTGAGATCCTGGACCTGAGATTATTGATCTGCAGCAGTTATAACCATATTCCTTTATGCTATTTATGACTCTACCCACTACAGAACTTTCTCCATGATTTGCATTTGGTTCAGTTTTATTAGTGCTCCTAGATGACACACTCAGTCAAATGCTTCCTTGATCTGAAAATAAGTAACTCTCACCTCTAGAATTCAGCTCTCTTGTTTATCCCAACCTAATCTAGTCCCACCTGCCAGCACCTGGCCATATCCCTCCAAACCCTTCCTATTCATATACCCATCCAGGTGCCTTTTAAATGTTGCAATTGTCCGAGCCTCCACCACTTCCTCTGGCAGCTCATTCCATACTCGTACCACCCTCTGTGTGAAACAGTTGCCCCTTAGGCCTTGTTCATATCTTACCCTACTTACCTAGATTAGATTACTTACAGTGTGGAAACAGGCCCTTCGGCCCAACAAGTCGACACCGACCCGCCAAAGCACAACCCACCCATTCCCCTACATTTACCCCTTTTACCTAACACTACGGGCAATTTAGCATGGCCAATTCACCTGACCTGCACATCTTTGGACTGTGGGAGGAAACTGGAGCACCCGGAGGAAGACCACGCAAACACGGGGAGAATGTGCAAACTCCACACAGTCAGTCGCCTGAGTCGGGAATTGAACCCGGGTCTCTGGCGCTGTGAGGCTGCAGTGCTAACCACTGTGCCACCGTGCTGCCCATACCTGAAACTTATGTTCTCTAATTCTGGACTCCCCCACCCCAGGGAAAAAGACTTTGTCTATTTATCCTACCCATGCCCCTCATGATTTTAAAAACCTCTATGAGGTCACCCCTCAGCCTCTGATGCTCCAGGGAAAACAGCCCCAGCCTGTTCCTATAGTTCAAATCCGCCAACTCTGGCAACATCCTTGTAAATCTTTTCTGAACCCTTTCGAGTTTCACAAAATCTTTCCGATTGGAAGGAGACCAGAATTGCACGCAATATTCCAAAAGTGGCCTAACCAATGTCCTGTACAGCTGCAACATGACCTCCCAACTTCTGAACTCAACACTCTGACCCATAAAGGAAAGCATACCAAATGCCTTCTTCACTATCCTACATACCAGTGACTCCACTTTCAAGGAGCTATGAACCTGCCCTCCAAGGTCTCTTTGTTCAGCAACATCCCATTTGGAGTAAGGCTGCATTGAGGAATGGAGCAGGGAGTTCCAGGCAGAACTTAGAGTGAACATTATTGAGGAAGTGCTGCTTGATACCACAGTCCATGATACCACTCAGTATTTTGCTGATCCTGATGCACTAGTTGAATGACTGCATTCTCCCAACCTTTTGGGAACAGGCTGTATATGTCCACATTGTCAATTTGTCACACTGTCAAGTAGATTAGAGTGTCGTAGCTGTTGATGTTCATTGTCTTTGCTCTTTCATTGCATTCAGTGGCTGTTGATATCATGTGGAGTAAGTTGAAGCTGTGATACAGGAGTTCTCAGGAGAAGGTCAAGATGGGTCAGCAACTTGCACATCTGCCAAAATATGGCAACAAATGCTTTAGTCTTGTCTTTTGCTTTTGTGTGCTGTGCTTTGATATCATTACAGATGAGGATATTGAGGAGTCACTCCCTCTCATTAGTTATTTAATTGCCCAAATCCATTCACGATTTGTAATAGGGCTGAAAAGGTTTGTCCATACCTGTTGTTTATAGATTATCTTAGCTCTGCCTATAGGGCATACAATTTATCCTAGTTCATAGCTTTATTAGTTTGGGCACTCGTGTTTTCAATGTCTGGTGTTGCTCCTGGCATTCTGTTCAACACTTCCCATTGAACCATAGTTGATGCCTGTCTCAATGGTAAGCTGAAAAGAGATGTCGAGTCCTGAGGTTACTGATTGTGTTGGAATTCAATTCTGCACACAGGAATTTGGGTGTACCCAGTTTTGGGCTGCTCGCACTGTTTTGAATCCATCCCATTCAGCAGTGGTGCAATTCAACAGTGATAGATATGTCCGAAGAGGGACTTCCTCCCGAAACCAGCATGAATGTGTATTTACAAGAAATTTACTTCTTTGGTATCCCAAACATCTGATTGATTTACATATAAGATAATATTTTTATACTAAGACCTGAGTGATGTTAGTTGTATCAGTTGATGTTAAATGTGTATGAGTTGGGGACATTGATTGAATGGTTACTTGAGCATCCAAAGACATTGATATGGGTAGTGTAGAGTTACATGATAATTTGTGAGGTTTCACTCTTTTACTAAATCTAGTGACAACTGGCTTTTCTTTCCTACGTGCTGGCTGTCAGGGGTGTGACACAGTGCACTGATGCCATCTGAATTCCTGCCATGTACACCCAACATGTGCGTCTTTGTGTTTGGAGCTTCAATTGTAGAGTAATCTCCTGAGCAATCCACTTAGATTTTCTTCTTGTTGGACTCGAGAGATTTGCATATTTAAAAAAAACTAACAATATGCCAGTTGGGACTTTTATTTTTACAGAGGTGCTACTGGCAGTAGCAGAGTAAGTAGCCAGTTATTTGTTCGGCTTCATGAGAGTGAATTAGACTTCATAAAGCCACGTGACTTGAAAGCCTGGCTTCAAGTGCTGAACAAAATGTGTATCCAGGAGGAGATGGTTTCAATTCAATAAGTTCTTTCCTATTTAGTTATGAATGCTTGTAACCATATTTGAAATAAATCATTCTCTCTGCTAGGAGATAAAGTTTGTTAGCTTAAGTTGCTCTTATTTCCTGCACTATCAATGTTAAATTACTGAGAAATGCTGTGTTGCCCGGAATCTGCTTGAAAATTCAATACAGATAAAGGCTGATGAATGGTTTGCAAATAACAACTCTAAGCTACATACAGTTTGTGTTAGTAATGCATACATGGTACTTCAATTTTGATTGCTGCCAAAATTGAATTCTAACAATTAATAGTTATAGTGGCATGCAAATCAAATGTTCATTTCTAATCATTGTTGGAAGACCATTTTCTACTGTTTAATTTCAGAATATGTAAAAGGCATATTTCTTCTAATAAACAAGTGAATAGCAGTGCTGTTTGTATAATATATTCTTTTGTAAGAGAGGCAGGACATGAAGTACGTATTGTACTTGGCTAAATAGCTGTCAGGCTGCTCGGATGCTTTTTACAAAAAGTTTGCCTCCAACTGTGTACATCTTCGACTTGTGTCCGCTCACTCATTCTTACAGAATTCAAACAGTTTGCACTTGCCTTACATTTTTAATACTGTATATATATAAGTCTGTATCAGTTTTGAATTTTCAAGCAGATATCTAGTTACAACATAGCATTTTTCAGTCATTTAACTTGCATACTGACATGTCAAAATTGCTACTGTGATCCTGCATCTGAATCCTTGTTAGTTTTCCTTGTAGTAAAGTTTGTTTTCTGTATAGTTCACATACTCACTGCTGCTTTACTAAATTAACTCATATATATTTTTTCACCTTTTGCTTAATGTCTAAGCCTTGTAGCAATAAAGCATCCAACATTTGGTTGGAAAGAGGGATTAGGTATGAGAAAAAGACTGAATGTGTTATCGAACATGCTAATGTTTCATTCAAATGAGCAAGAAACCTAGCTAAGAAAGGAGAGTGAAGCAAGAGCAGGCTTGGGATAATTAGAAAATTGGGTAATGTGCTTACCAAACCAGTGACTACATGATTTTAAAAAAGAAGTTACATCCACAGAGATACTGCTATCAGATATGATGCAGAGAGCACTACTACAAAAGCAGCTGGACTGCTGATAACTACAGTATTACTGTAGCCAACTTTCACGTTGATGGAGGAGAATAGCAGAGATTTGACTTTTGAGGAGGTACATAAAGAATCTTCAGTTCACAAGTTTTGCTTACCTTATAATTTTGTGTAGTGCCAATATCATGGACCTACAATTATCACGGTGCTACAAACTCCTCTGCAAATTTCAAAAAACGGGGTTTTACATAAATTGCTGGGAGAAACATCTTAAAGCAACTACAAATATTGATTAGAAGAAAGTGAGGACTGCAGATGCTGGACATCAGAGCTGAAAATGTGTTGCTGGAAAAGCACAGCGGGTCAGGCAGCATCCAAGGAGCAGGAGAATCGATGTTTCAGGCATATGAGCTCTTCTTCAGGATTCAGATAACAATCGTTTTCTCGGAGTCAAAACGACTAATTCTCGATCTTCCTAACTTCCGTAGAAAATCTTTCAATTAGCAACATAGGTGTGGTCTAGGCTACATAAACTGCATGGCAACTGAACTGATCAAATTGTCATTCTTAAAAGCTGTTACTTGGCTGGATATAAATGAGTGGGAGTAAAGCAGAGACTCATAGGGAGTCAAGAGAGTAGAAACTGGATATATAGAAGCAGAACAGTGTGCCAAGAGAGTCAGAGGCTGGGAAAGGCAAATAGTGTTATCAAAGTTATATCACTACAAACAGTCAAGAGTGGAGAAATGGAACGCAGCTGGGTTGAATATACTTGTAAACGTAATTGAATCTAAATGAATCAACTATATTGGGCTCAGTTGTCAGCATTGCTCCCTGACCGGCTCGAAACCTGGTTTGGATTCCTGCCTCATGAGTCTCTGTGTGCGGTTTGTATATTCTCCCCTTGTCTTTGTAGGTTTCCTTGTGGTGCTCCAGTTTCCTCCATGGTCCAAAGATTTGCAGGTTAGGTGGATTAGCCATGCTAAATTGTCCATAGTGTTCATAGATGTGCAGGCATGGTGGATTGGCCGTGGGAAATGCAGGGTTACAGCGATAGGGCTAGCAGTGCTCCGGATGGAGTGTCCTTCCTAGGGATGGTGTGTATTCTTTGGGTTGAATGGCCTGCTTCCGCAATTGGGATTCTATGATATTGTATTGATCAACTAAATTAGTTTTTATGATGACAAATCACTTATTGTCTGATGCCGATTCCATCATTGATCGTAAATAAATCAATGATTAATGAATTTGTCATGTCTTGATAAAGTTTGAAGTTAAACACCAAGCGATAATAAAACTGAATAGGTTTGTATTTTAAATGAATTGTAATCTAAGGATTTTAAATAATGAAAGTTTAATGAAAATTAAAATGTTTCATTAGTCTCCCCATATGTGAAAGTGACTTCAGCACAGGAGTAGCGGCTTATTGATCATGAATTTAAATAGTAAATTCAGTAGCATAAGCTCAGGTATACATGGCTGGGGGTGGACGTTGGTGCAGAAAGGAGATTGGGAAAAGTAATAATGATGTGATTCTGTAGCTGGGTGCAGAAAGGTGTTTCAGCAATCACAAATGTGGATCCAGTATGCTGTGTTACCTTATTCAGAATTGAATGATAGAGCAGACTTGATGAGGTGAATGACTTAATTCTGTTCCCATATCTTATGGTCTAATGCCAAGGTCAAATAGGTCAATGACTTCCTGGAGAGCACTGAGTTGAGAAGGTAAACTGACAGGTAAGTACAAGCAAAGGAACAAACCAATAAACTACTTCTGTACTGAAGTTACTTTAACATATGGAGAGGTAAATTGAAATGCTGTATATTGTTCATATTGATATCAACTAAGTAGTCAAAGTCAGGAATCTGGAAAAGAAACTAGTAAGTAGAACCTTTTAAGGGTAGCTCTCTCCAGCTCAACGAGCAAACCTACATCCAGAACCTCAATTTGAGCTACAAATCTTCTCAAAACTCACTCGTCCTTGTACTCATGAATATCAATAAAGGGTAATAAAGCAGGAAATGCAGGCAGGTTCAAGTCCCACTTGCTGCAGAGATGTGTAGTAACATCTCTGTATAGGTTGATTATAAAATATTCCATCTCCCCAGAAGGGATCTTGTGACACACTGGTAGTGTCACTACCTCTTGTCCAAGAGATCTGGATTCTAGTCTCTTGTGTTCCAATGATGTGTAAAATCATCTCTGAACAGTTTGAGTAGTGTCCATACGTCTGGTTAAGTAAAGCTTGGGTTCAAGAACCACCTGCTTCAGAGGTGTGTCACAATACATCTGAACAGGTTGGCTAAACTGAGAAGGTAGATCTTGAACAACTATAGCCATCTTCCTTTGTGTTCAAACGACTCCAACCAATGGAGAGTTTTATCCTCTGTAGCCAAAGTGACAAGTTAGGCCATCAGTTTTTTTCCTAATGAACAGTCAAGATTCTTGGCACTAGGATCAAATTCCCCACCATCCAACACTGTTCCTTTGCTTGTGGTTGCCTGCCAGTTTGTTTTGCAGTTGCAAAAAAAGGACAAGCAATGAAAGGTGGTGGTCAGGCTTGTAGTTTCAGTCTGTGAAAAGTGCTGATGTAAAGGTGATGTGTAACACTGGCACGTATAAAGTTACCAAATTGGTATAGTATGTTTGCGAGTTTCTTATTTAAATGATGTTAGATTAAAAAGCTATGTAGGCATTGATTCTATAGGACTGTATTGTGGTAATGATGTTGAGCCAGTTTGAATTGCTCAATGTGAGATTCCTGTTTGGTTTTTGAGAGTTTGGTGTGCGTACAAGGTACTGTGGAAAAGAAGAAAGGGAGGTTATGGTTTAGCTATTGCCTTTCCAGCCCTGTCAATCACCTTTTTGGTTTTGCTTTCCTGACACTGATCGTGTGGTTACATTGACATTCTGTGCCTCTGCCATTTCCTTGTGCTTTCCTGAAGCCCTGCACTGACCTCCACTTGACCTCCAGGTTTTCAACCATCAGAATGCTGAAGGTTCCTAAGGGCTCATTTGCTTTTGATAATGGAAATGTTGCTGAAACATTGGTAACACTCTGAGTAAAGACATTTTTAAATAAAATTAGGGAAACAGCATTCTGCCACCTGCCTTTCAGTCCCAAACCCACTTTGAACGATTCCACATGTCCAGCTTTTCAGATCTCCAAGAAATACCTATTGGCAGGAGTAGTTTGCAAACTGGCACTGACAATATGCCTTTCTATAATAGAACACCCAAGTTGTTCCCAGGAGCATTATAAAACCGAAACCATACAGTAAATCACAATGAAAAATTAGCGCTAACAAACAAAAGTTTGATCAAAGAGAGAGGTTTTAAGGAGTGTCTTCAAGACAAAAAGAAAAGCTGAGGATTTTAATGAGGGAAGTCAAGGCCTTGAGGACCAGGCACAGCACTAATGATGGAATGGTTATACTCAGGAATGTTCAAGATGACAGAATTAGAGGAGAATTGATTTCTGAAAGAGTTTGGCGTTTGAGATTATACCAGTAGAAGAATGTAAATTTTACATTTGAAATGTTGCTTAATTAAGTGACTGGATAAGGAGATAATATTGGTTTGAATGGACAGCAGAGTTTTGGATGGCCCAAGTGCATGAAGGGTAGAAGTTAGCAAGCTGGCCAGGAAAACATGAAACAATAAAGTTTGGAAGTAACAGAAGGCATGAGTGAGGTTTTCAGTGACCAGTGAGCTGAGGCAGGTGATGTTATGGAGTTGGGAATAGGTTGTCTTTGTAATATTGTGGATCTGTGGTCAGAACTTTATCTCTGGTTTGAATAAAATGTCAGGGTTGTGAACTGTTTGTTCTTTTGAGGCTGAATTAAACAGAGTTTATGCTAGAAACTGAAGGTCTTGGTCTTCTCAGCACTTAATTGCAAGAAATTTCTGGTCCTTTTGATATTGGATCACAAACAAGTGTATTGACAATTTAAAATCAAGTGGGTTCATGAGGGAGTAGGTTATGAGATAGGGCTGAACATTCAGCTGTATACACGTGGAAACATGATTTTTTTGACTGATTTTCATTGAGCAGCACAAAGATGGGAAATACAGAGAAAGCAAGGATAGATTATTTGAGAGACATCAATGTTAATGTTATGGGAGTGAGAAGAAAAGGCATTGCTGATGATTTCCTAGCGATGGTTAGTTAATAATGGAATTGGGCCAGTGGAGAGGCATTGGAAGAGAATAATGTGACCTAATTGTGTCAAAGGCAACAGGTAGGTGGGAAAAGACATATAGAATTAGTTTTCCTTTACCAAGTTGAATACAAATTAAGATCAATTCAAGATGTATTTCAGTATAGTGATAGGGATGGAATCCTGATTGAAACATGGAACTCTGGAAAGATGGACATGACGTAGGAGGAAACAGCCTCGAAGATGAAAGGAAGGTTCAAGGTGAATTTGTGAAGACTTTTTTCTTTTGTGGAAAGGGGTAATGACAGCAGCTTTGAAGAAGGATAGTACCTGGGGTGAGACAATCATCAACATTATCAGCTGTTATGGGAACGAAGAGGGATATTTGGTAGTCAGCAGTTTTGGTGGAACTAGAGTTGGGTTAGCAGGAGATGGGTCAGCTGGACAAGATAAACCATGGGATAGCATGGGGGGAGATTGAATCAAGCTTTCTCCAGTATATGGACTAAGTTAGTACAGGGGAAGGTTGGTCAGGTAGACTGAGGCAAGGGAGAGAAGTGAGAGAAGCTGCTGAGTGGATTATATAATCCATGCAGAAGGCCTATCCCAGAAATTTTATATCACTGAACTGTAAAAGAAAAGAACAGTTGCACTAGATATATTGTGAATAGCCTGCATTTCTCAGATTCAAAGTCACAATGACCTCTTTGAGATACTAGTATTCAGCCATTAACCTACTTTATAACTTTTTTTTATTTTTATGAAATATGTCATTCATGAGTAGAACAAAAGCAAAGAGAGTGACAATCACAGAGTTTACCCACTCTGCTACTATCTTTTTCTATGAGGACTGAGCTCTATTTCTAGTCGGGAATTCTGATCCTGGCTCCTTCAGCAATGTGGAGCAAAACTGGCATCAAACAATTCCTACACAATACAGATTTGGAGTTGGTGGTGTTGGACTGGGGTGTACAATGTTAAAAATCTCACAACATCAGATTATAGTCCAATAGGTTTATTTGGCAGCATTAGCTTTCAGAGTGCTGCTCCTTCATCAAGTGGTTGTGGAGTGTAAGATCATAAGAGACAGAATTTATAGCAAATGTTTACAGTATGATGCAATGGAAACTGTACACTTAACACAGGATAGTCAGAAGAAGTCGGACATACCCGCTTTTGCAGCAGTCATTGTGCCACATTCTTGTTTTAAATGTCAGGAAGCACAGCCAGACCCTTTTGATAGCTGCAGTGAAAGGTTAGTGAGAGGTCAGGGTACATTTGTTGAAGGGGTTAGGGTTTCCGACAAGAGATGGAGTGATTAGGGATGGTTGTAGAAGGGATTGTCAGGTCTGGTTTGAAGAGGGGTGGGGGGAGCCGGTTTTGGGTGCAATAAGTTGGTGGGGACATGGAATGATGCATGTGAGGAGTATGGTCCCAGCGATTTGGGCTGCACAGCAGGGAGTGTGGAGTTAGTTTATTTGTGAGGAGTTGCTTAATTGTGTGTGTGGTTATCGTGTCTGGAAGAGATGTAGTTGGAATGGTGAGTGCTAGATTAGAAGATTAACTTACGCAGGCATTATACAAGATTTTAACTCTCTGACTTTCCCTGGATAACTATTAGCTTAACTGAAGCAGAGCCCTCCAAATTATCCAAATAAAAATAAATTTAGAGGGTTCAAGATGCAGTGGAATTACCCATCAGAATCTTCAATTTCCCAAGCTAGTCCCAAGCAAGTGCAGCATGATCCAAATGTGCATTTCCAGTTTGTGCTGCTCCAACAATTATCTGAACATCGGAGTAATTGGGCCTTGGTTGTACCGATAATCTGTAACATTAGAGTCTGTGAACTGTTAACACTTTTTTTTCTGCAATAGGGAATTTTTATTCTAGTTTCTATATTGTATTTAAAAGTACAGTCAAATTATTTTATCTATTCTTTTCAAAGTAATATTTGATGTTTTTTTTCTTTCTCTTTCATCAGAATATGCTCATGGAGGATCACTGTATGATTACCTGTCAAGTGCTAAAAGTGAGGAAATGGACATGGATCAAATCATGACTTGGGCAACAGATATTGCTAAAGGTAATGAACCTTCATAATAGGACAGTTTTTATTTTGAAATGATATGTGTATATTTGTATGTCTATGCCTCCAAATCACAAGCTATTATATTTAAGAGCAGATTGTACATCAAAAATAAAATCTAAAGTTATAAAATAGTAGGTTCAGCCTGGCCCCATCCCCCAACTTTGGTACTGGAGGGCAAGAAATTATTTTAGTAACTACTTTGTTACACCAGTTTCATTAGATTGTATAATAAATGCATTGCTGTTCTGTGTCTATGGGCTTCACATGGAAAATTAACTGTATGGGATCTGTACGTCCAGTAAATACCATCTCAATTACAATGTTCCAGTGTGAATTCAGAAAATGATTGAATGATAGGAAGTCTTGAATTTGAATCATACATTTTAAATTTAAATAATTTTGGACATTTTTCTAAATCTTGTTTATTAATTGTTTTAGTGTTTATTGCTGCACTGCAGTTCAAAAAAAAACTTTGTGAATAACACTATTCAATCGATTTACCTCTTGCAATGAACTTCATACTGAACAAAGGCTTTCAAATCTGCAGTTGACTTAGTATTGAGAATATAATTACCCTGTAGCTGACCACCATGTTCTCATGCAGCAATTAAGGTGACAGTGGTATTGTGACTATGCTGTTAAACTGATAATCTGGAGATATGGGTTCAACTTCTATTCTGGCAGTTGCTGAATTTCAGTTAAATGAATTAAATAAATCTGGAATCTTGCATCAGCAATGCAGGTATGAAAACCTATCAGATACATTAATCGAGTGCATAGGCTTAAGCTGAGAGGGGTAAGATTTAAAAGGGAGCTGAAGGGCAACTTTTTCGCACACAGGATGGTGTGAATATAGAATGAGCTACCAGAGGATGTGGTGAAGGTTGGTACAACTATAATATTTAAACGACATTTAGATGGGTACATGAATAGGAAGGGATGTAGTCTAAATGCTGGCAAATGGGAATAGATTGTTTTGGGTATTTGGTCAGCACAGAAGAGCTGGAGCAAAGGGGTCTGCTTTCGTGTTGTACAACTCTGATTCCTAAGTGTTTTTCAAGAGTCATTATATTTGAAAACAATGAATCTGAGGGTCAGTGACCAAGTTAAAGCTTTAGTTGCTGCTTTGTGGTGACCTATCTGACCTCAGCTAAGGCAGTGTTTAAGTCACTATATCTGACTTCAACCCTGGCTGAGGGAACAAATATAAATGTATCACCACAAAAAAAAGTCCTAATCTAACTGCACAGTGCCCAATTGAAAGTTAACATGCATGTAGAAATTAAGCGATGATTGAATCAAATTCAGCAGCATTGCTACCTCATTGACAGTCTGTCCAGACTTCCATTCAAGATATAACCATGTTACCAAGATATAACAACCATTCTTGAGTATATATTGTGGTGTTTAGAGAGAGGGAAAACTTAATTGTTGGGGAATTCTTAATATTGCTGAGTTATTGAGTAGCAAATGCAATGGGTTGCTACTGTCATTGCTGCTTCAATATCAGCAGAGACTCTAATTTCTAACTCAAAATGAAATCAGATGTATGCCAGAAGTTATACAAAGACTTTTATTTTGCAGTTGCTCAACTATCTAATTTCAAGAAAGAGCACTGAGATTCCTTGAAAATTCTATACAGCAGGGATTGTAATTCTCTTATAGTTTAAATAGCAATGCATCTGCTGATATGCCAAGTATAGTTATGAATTATTACTAAGGTCACAATTGTAGAATTACCAATTACGTAAATCATAGTAAGATCCTTGTCCGCTAGAAACAAGATACTTCAGGAGTGGAAGAGATTGCACTTTTTAAAATATGATTTGCCCCACCTTTTAAATTTGCCTCCACAGTCTTCTGTTTTTTGTTTAATTATTTGCTTTTATGCATTCCTATTTATTCATGCTCATTTATTGAATTTAAACCTTCTGTTTTGCCTTTGCTGAACTGTGCATAACTTGCCAGGTAACACTGTCAGCAGCTGAGAACAATACAAATTCAGCTGGTCCTGCTCGAAAACAGCAACATGAGGGGCACTAAAACTTAATGGTCCCTGGCAGCTGTGCTCCAAGCCAATCTATTTCCTTAACATCATGTATTTTCCAGTTTCCTGGGGCTGTAGTACAGCTGTTTGCTGTAGACCTATGTCACTGAGGGATAGGAATTAGGAATATTAAAAAGCATTGTCGGTACAAACTGGAACCAAAATACTTCATGTTCCAACTGATCCTCTGTACATTTGTGTCTGTTTTATGATGAGCTGCCATTGCGCTAGTTCTAGAAAAGTCTCCACTGTAGTATTATTTATGTAGAATAAAATGATTTATACATACAAGAATCAGGTTTATATATAAAAAAAAATCATTGGTATATTTCTAGCATTTCATAGCTGTCTTATTTATAGTCTGTATATATTATGGAATTTAATGGTAATAATTGATAGTGTTTATACTTCTGAGTCTATAACATACAGAAAAACCAATGAACCATTGGCAGATTGTTCTGAACCAAACTCAATCATGTTTTGGTTTCACTCCAGCAGATGTATAAGTTTTTCAGTTCAGAAGAGCAGATTCATTCTAGCAATAAGACTGGTTAGGTTTGTTGCATCTTCTGGATGTAAGAACTTATAGAAGTCTGTTGGCTGTCAGAACCGAAAAGAATCCATTCCCTCAACTAGAAATGAGGCTGAATGGTTTCAGCGTCTATAAAGGAAAATTGGATAGATTTAGTCAAGTGAGAAATCAAAGAGAAGGTGGAATATTTCTCTGCAACTAAGAATGAAAAGAGTGTTGTTAGAAAAAAGATTGGATTATTTTTGTTGTTCGTTCTGACCTTTTCAAATCATCTTGCATGTGTAGGTGTTTGTTTTATTTTGCATACTAAACTTGCATTCTTGTGTTTTTGGCAGCCTCGTGTGAATATGTTCAGTGATTAACAGTCACAGTAACTAACAGTGAAAAGAAACTTATGATGTTTCAAGTCAGGTTTCATTTTGGGGGGTCTGACTTATTCAGTATTTGTATTAACTTAGATCCTATCCGGCTGAGTCTTTAGTGAAGGCATTATCCCTATATACCTGAATTCCCTTGCGATTGATAGGTCTATCAACTTCCGTATTGAATACACGTAACAATAACTCAAAAACAGCTGTGTTAAGAATTTTGGAGGTTCAATAGAACCCTTAGGGAACATGTAAGTCCTAAATGCCTAACCCCTTATTTTTGGACCATGATCTAATATGCAGTGTTAATTAGAACAGAAATTTACAATGATCGACAAAGTTACAATCCGTTTATATTAAGTTGTGTTCTGGGATTCTTGCTGGTTGTATAAGGAATAAATTTCCCAAGCGAGTAGCTCAGATCTGGAATGGTTTGTCTGAATTTGATTTGGAGGCAGATGCATTGAAAGATTTCGAAGGGAATTCAATAAGAAGATTGAAAATTTGCAGGACCACGGGGAAAGGACAAGGGCATGAGAACAGCTGATTGATCTGAGCAATCGGGCTCAGAAATAACAGACCGAATGGCCCATTATTTATTAAGAGAAAACTGCAGAGCTGCACACTGTAGTCCTGAAGCAGCCTTACTTTTTATCCTGTCTAACTGTAGTAAGATATCTTCACTTTTGTGTTCTAGTCCCTAGGGAATAAACATGAATATGTTGTTTACATTCCAAATTCCTTGCTGCTTGTGATTCCTGTAGAAGGATACACCTTCCTTTGAATGCCAACATTTCCCAGTTTTTCGCCATTCGGAAGTATTCTGTTTTTGTTTAAAATGTTACCTACTAAAATAACTTCACACTTCAGTCAGCAGTATCCCAACTGCCCTTGTTGTCTATTCATCCAACCTGTCCATATCCTTCGCAACATCTGTGTCAACCTCATCAATTATTTGCCCACCTTGTTGTACTGTTGACAAATTTGGATATGTTGCATTCAGTCCTTTCATCTAGGACATTAATGTAGGTTGTAAATAACTGAGGCTCAAGTACTGGTCATTGGGAATCCCTGCTAGTTGCAACGTGCCAACTAAAACCAGTCTTGTTTATTCGTACTCTGTTTTCTGACTATTAACGATTTTAAACTCATATTGTATATTAGTCTCAATTCTTGGATACTTCTGAAACTCCAAATACACCACAATCACTGCTTTCCTTTTATCTGTCCTGTTACTTATGCCCTCAAAAGACATGTAACAGATTTATCAAACACACCTTTACTTTCATTATTCTGTGTTGACTCTCCTGAATCATATTCCCTTAATGATATTATGATTCCAAAGTTCCCTATTACCACATTTCTAGTCCTTGGTTCTAGCATTTTGCCTTCCACTGATGTTTGGCTGTCTGTTTCTGTTTCTGTTTCCCTCTTCTTCTTTTCCTATTTAAATATCTATAAAACATTGTTTATATGAAAAGAATTTTCCATTCCCTTGAGTAGTGAGGGCAGTGGCAAAAAGTTGGGGAAACACTACGTAAATGGAAAAATCACATTCTTGACAAACAAAAATGATTTTCATTTTTCTCTTAAGATTTCAATGGCCTTTTTCAGAATCTCACCAATTAGTGGCAAGTATCTTATTTTCATGCTTGTATTTTCTTATTAGCTAATCACACCTCATTTTTATGCAGCTACCAATTCTCCTAGAATAGTCCCAATTCCTGACATAATCTAAGGCAGTTTCCTGGTGACAACTGTACTACTGCAGGCCTGTGCTACTGCAGGCCTTCTTTAACCTCTATCTTTTTCCACAACATTTCTGCACACTTCATAGATACCATTCTATTAATCCAAGCAAGTTGACACCATCAACCTACCAGCCTCACACAACATCATTCCTTCTTTCAAGCCACCTCGCACACCAGCTCAGCTTTTCAGGGGGAATTCAGTTTGCAGTTGAATGACCACTTATGGCTTGCATGTTTCTGCCAGGTCACTGTGTGTGCTGGGGCACATATACATCTCCTCTATCTATACAGGATGCATCTCATGGCTTTTAGTTTCATTTCTGAACACTTACTCACTTAATGTTTATGTGGAGGTGACCAACCTCTATGGTTTGCATTGCTTTTTAGTGTACAGGATCCCCCAATATTGGAAAGTAGAGCATTCCTATGAAACCTTTTGTAAGCTGAAATGGCATAAAGCGTAGAAGCATTAATTTATATGGGAAAAATTTCACCTTTTCTTTTGGTTAGCAAAAACAGGTACTAGTGTAGGTCTTTCATAAGAGGAAGTGGCATAAAGCGAACTTTCAAAAAGGAGAGGCAGCAGCTTGCCACAGAACAGTAAACTATCAAAGGGATGGACAAGTTGCTGTACATCATAGTATTATGTTAATGTTACATCTACAGCACGTGCCAGCAGCTTACATGGCACAAACACTGCAAGTGCTTCAATCGAATAGCCATGTGTGAAAGTCAAAAGGGGAACAATTTGTCGTGTGCTCAAAGGGGACTATGATCAGTCAGGGATATTACCGTAGTCACTCAAGGGGATCGTCTGATTCTAAAACGGGGGTTAGCTACCATCAGTCCTGTTGGTCAGATGCAGCAAGCCTCAGAATTACTGGTATGTGTGTTGTGATGCTGGGAAGACATCAGTCTGAGCAAAGATGATTATTCCTGCTATGAGTCAATAAAGAGACTGAATATAATGACTCTGAATAAAATATCATTTAGCAGTGATGTGCGATGTGAGGTGATGAGGTGTCCCCAGTCAGTGAGTAGGAAGTGCAAATAAGAGGAATAATTAGTAGTTTGGGAGGATGGGTGAGTGGGAGTTGTTGAGTGCACATGATGTATACAATAATAATAGTTGTGGAATATGAGTATTGGTGAGATATATGTGTGCTGGCAGGGTTCGTGTAGTGAGTTTGTGCGAATCTCACTTGAGAAAGCACTTTGTCAACAAATGGGAAATTTCAGCCCTGTGTTTCTTTCTTGGCTAATCTCATTTCTTTTCTCTCCTATTCTCACTTTGCTGAATTCTAAAATTCTCCCAATTCTTAGACCACTGCTATTTTAGGTAGAATTATAAACTTTTCTTGATTGAATTCTACCTTGACCTCCTATATTAATTACAATTGGGCTACTTTTTCCAGTGGGTTTTCATGCCTTAAAAGGTTAACTGCAAATAATATAGTGATTATTTAAAAGCTTCCAAATATTTGCTTCCTCGGAGAGCATATTATGCTGGAGGTTCACTTCTGATTGTTATCCCAAAAATCTGTTGAAAACTATATGCAGGTGCTACCAAACCACTTATGCCAACAACAAGTCGTCCCTTCAGTTTTCTATGTGATTGATGATTGTACTTTCTCTATATAGTCTTTTTTTTTTATGGCACTGCCCTCTCATTTATGATTCTCTGCTTTTCTAGCCAGAAATGGACTATTTGAAACCACCTACCCCACCCCACCCACCAACACCAAATTCCCAGTTCTAACTTTCTCTATGTCAATCATCTCAATCTTATTGATCCTAACAAAATATGTTCTCTGGCTTCAGTTGGTCTGTTTGACTCTAAACTGAACTTCAGACCCTACAACCTGCCCATCATCAGGGCCTTTCATTTCCAATGTACTAACTTCATCTGTCATTTTCTTAGAATGTTTTGCTAACAGATATCTCTCTCACCCATCTTTATCTCATCAGCTAATCTGAAATGTAGAAAGTATATGGATATTATTTGCCCAGTAAAAGCATTTTTGAATCATGTTGCATTAAAACAGTGCCAGGTCTTTGAACGCCTGAAAAGCGTTTCCTGAACTTAAGAGTTACTATTTCCAATTATACTAGTCGGGTTCAAAGTCGAACCTAGAAATATTATGTCACTTGAAGATAACTAGAGTGATTAAAATCACTGTGATTTGAACATTTGGAGCTGTTCTTGTGCTATGTTTGTTAAGAGTGACTGACTATGGCAGAATATTTCTAATTTTTAAACCAAAAAGAATGGCTCATAGCCGATGAACGATATTTGGCATTTGTCTTTTCATTCCTTGATGCTTTATTCCTCTCCTATCTTCCTCGATCCGCTTTCCCTCACTGGTACATTGTTAAATTTCAACAACTGCTGTTTCTGTTTCCTCGTGCTTCTGTATTTTAACCTGACTTTAGATTTTGCAGACTTCGATAAATCCATTTTGTTGTGACATATTCTGAATGTTTGTCTCGTTTTCCTTAAAGGTATGCATTACTTACATATGGATGCTCCAGTGAAGGTAATTCACAGGGATCTCAAGTCTCGAAATGGTAAGCTGTTAATGTACTAAAATTAAAAACGAAGGCATATCTTTGACGATAAATCTTTGCAAATAGAGATATTTTTAAACAGTCAAAACAATATTAAGGTAACCATGCTTCCAGAAGTGTATTTGGGACTCCGATATGTTGTTTCTCAGCAAAGGTACAGGAAATGGAAAGATTTTGTCCTGTCGCCCAATCTTGTAAATTCCATACCCACACTTGTAACTTTAAAACTGTAAACGTGTAAGTAATCTTTTACAGCAATTTTGATGTATTTTGAATTCGCATTGAAGGATAACATCATTGGAGACTCTTGCCCTGTAGTATTCTTGAAGGAGAACTACATACTCAGTTATAAGAAAATTCAAAATATTATATGAATCGTGAAGAAAGAAGCCCATATGTTTCAAAGTTCCTTCCTATTGCGCACACAATGAAATTGTTTGCAGTATATTTATGGTTGATCTCATTTTCAGAAACATGTTTTGTATGCTGAGTCCATGAAACTGTATTTGTCATCAATGATGCACAAGAGTTAGGGCTTGAATTGGATGTTCAGATTTTTTTAGGCCTGCTCACCTATTTGTTAAGATCTTGGTGGCCTCAACTCTACTTTGCTGTTTAATCAATAGTCTGTCTAATGCAGTCTTAAAAACATTCATTTCCCTGATCCACTTCAATCTGGGAAAGATAATTTCTCCAATTAGCAACCCACTGAAGAAAGAGTTATCAACTCAAATTCTTCTCCACTTTAAATTTAAATTATTTTTGAACTGTGTCCCCTATTTCTAGTCTCTCCTGATAAGTATCCTCAGTACCCACATTTGAGGATTTTACATGTTTCAATGAGATTACCTCTCATTCTTCAAAATTCTAATGGATGCAGCCCCAACCTGTCTATAAAGTACCTCTTTCAGCCCAGGAATCCGTCATATGAATCTTCTCTGAACTACCTCTAATACAGTTTGATCCTTTTCTTGAGTTAGGGATTCAATATTGTACACCATATTCCAAAAACTATAAGCTTGTGCAGTTGTAACAGCACGTCCCTACTCTTGTACTGAATCACCCTTCTAGTATATACCAATGTTCCATTTGTCATCCTAGTCATTTGCTGAGCCTGCATACCAACTGTTTGTGAGTCACATTCCAGGACACTCCAATCCCTGTGCACTGCAGAGTTCTGCAGTCTCTCTCTATTCAAATGATGTTCTGTTTTTCGATTCATCGTGCCAAAGTGGGCAAGATTCCATTTTCTCATGATATTCTAGATCTGCCAAATTTTAACCAACTTATTTAATCAATCTATATTCCTCTGTAAACTCAAGCCAACACATTCAGGTAGAGAGTAGCATAACTGTATCACTATCAACTACTACACTTTTGGACAATGCTAATGCTCCTATTTTAATAACTGAACGCCATTTCCACTTCCATTCTTCTGTCTTGGATACCACAGTGTAGAGGCACAGAATGGATTCAGTCTCTTTATTGAGCTGAGAAAAATCAGTGGAATTTCAGAGAACCGATTCCTGCTCCCTCTAGGAGTTTCATTAGCCAGTATGATTTAAGGAGGAAAAGTTGAAGTTACTATTTCTGCTTTAGTTCATTGAATATTAGGATCACAAAACTGAGCAAATGTCTGCAATTCATTCCTTTTGTTTTACAATAAATTCTGTAATAGCAGTAATTTTCTACAAATTGAATATTTTTAAGTTGTGGTTTTGGTGATAAAATAGTGTTTTATCCCTCATAACTATCTCAAAGACCACAAGGTTAATTAATTAAAATCTGTTTTTTTCTGTTTTGATTCTATTTTCTACATATAAACTTCCCAGCTGAAATAACATCTGACCTCTCTCTCTCTCTCTCTCATTTTAATGTTACATCTAGTGGTGATTGCTGCGGACAGTGCACTAAAGGTGAGTATAGAGTCATAGCATGGAAACAGACCCGTCGGTCCAACTCATCCATGCCAACCAGATATCCCAACCTAATCTAGTCCACTTGCCAGCACCCTGCCCATATCCCTCCAAACCCTTCCTATTCATATACCCATTGCATGTTGCAATTGTACTAGCCTCCACCACTTCCTCTGGCAGCTTATTCCATACACATACCCTCTGTGTGAAAATGTTGCCCCTTAGGTCTCTCTTATATCTTTCCCCTCTCACCCTAAAACTATGCCCTCTAGTTCTGGATCCCTCCACCCCAGGGAAAAGATTTTGTCTATTTATCCTATCTGTGCCCCTCGTGATTTTATAAACCTCTATAAGGTCACCCCTCAGCCTCCGATGCTCCAAGGAAAACAGCCCCAGCCTATTCAACCTCCCCCTATAGCTCAAACCCTCCACCCCTGGCAACACCCTTGTAAATCTTTTCTGAACCCTTTCAAGTTTCACAATATGCTTCAATAGGAAGGAGACCAGAATTGCATGCAATATTCCAACAGTGGCCTAATCAATGTCCTGTACACTGCAACATGACCTCCCAACTCCTGTACTCAATACTCTGACCAAAGCATACCAAACGCCTTCTTCACTTTCCTATCTTCCTGCAACTCTACTTTCAAGGAGCTATAGACCTGCACTCCAAGGTGTCTTTGTTCAGCAACACTCCCCAGGACCTTATCATCAAGTGCCAGAGTCCTGCTAAGATTTGCTTTCCCAAAACGCAGTACCTCGCGTTTATCTAATTCAACTCCATCTGCCACTGCTCAGCCTATTGGCCCATCTGATCAAGATCCTGTTGTAATCTGAGGTAACCTTCTTTGCTGTCTACTACACCTCCAATTTTGGTGTCATCTGCAAACTTACTAACTATGCTCACATCCAAATTATTTGTATAAATGATGAAAAGTAGTGTACTCAGCACTGATCCTTATGGCACTCCACTGTTGACCATCCCTAATCAGTCCTTGCCTTTTCAAATACATGTACATCCTGTCCCTCAGGATTCCCTCCAACAACCTGCCCCACCACCAATATCAGGCTCACTGGTCTATAGGTCACTGGCTTGTCCTTACCAGCTTTCTTAAATAGTGGCACCATGTTAGCCAACCTCCAGTCTTCCGGCACCTCACCTGTGGCTATCTTTGATACAAATATCTTAAACGAGGGGTCCAAGAATCACTTCCCTAGCTTTCCACAGAATTCAAGGGAACACCTGGTCAGGTCCTGGGGATTTATCCACTTTAATGCATTTCAACACTTCCAGCACTTTCTTCTCTTTCAAGATGTCAGCATCTATTTCCCTACATTCTATATCTTCCATGTACTTTTCCACAGTAACACTGATACTTGTTTAGTATCTCCCCCATCTCCTGTGGCTCCTCACTAAGGCTGCCTTGCTGATCTTTGAGGGGCCCTATTCTCTCAACCTAGTTACTGTTTTGTCCTTAATATATTTGTAAAAGTCTTTTGGATTCTCCTTAACTCTATCTGCCCAAGCTATCTCAGGTCCCTTTTTTGCCCTCCTGATTTCCCTCTTAAGTATACTCCTACTGCCTTTGTACTTTTCTAAGGATTCACTCGATCTATTCTGTCTATATCTGTCATATGCTTCCTTCTTTTCTTAATCAAACCCTCAATTTCTTTCGTCATCCAGCATTCCCTACACCTACCAGTCTTTCCTTTCACCCGAATAGGAGTATATTGTCTCTGGACTTTCATTTCATTTCTGAAGGCTTCCTATTTACCTGCCGTCCCTTTACCTGTGAACATCTGCCCCCAGTTAGCTTGTGAAAGTTCTTGCCTAATACCGTCAAAATTAGCCTTCCTCCAATTTAGATCTTCAATTTTTAGATCTGGTCTATCCTTTTTCATCATTATTTTAAAACTAATAGAATTATGGTCACTGGCCCCAGAGTGCTCCCCCACTGACACCTCAGCCACCTGTCCTGCCTTACTTCCTAAGAGTAGGTCAGGTTTTGCACCTTCTGTAGTAGGTACATCCACATACTAAATCGGAAAATGTTCTTGTACACACTTAAAAAATTCTTCTCCATCTAAACCCCTAACGCTATGGCAGTCCCAGTCTATGTTTGGAAAGTAAAAATCCCCTACCACAACTCCCCTATTATTCTTACAAATAACTGAGATGTCCTTACAAATTTGTTTCTCAATTTCACTCTGACTATTAGGGGGTCTATAATACAATCCTAATAAGGTGATCACCCCTTTCTCATTTCTCAGTTCCCTCCAAATAACACCCCTGGATGTATTTCCAGGATTATCCTCCCTCACTACAGCTGTAATGCTGTCCCTTATCAAAAACACCACTCCCCCTTCTCTCTTGTATCCCTTTAAGTTCTTCCTATAGCATTTATATCCTGGAACGTTAAGCTGCCAGTCCTGTCCATCCCTTAGCCACGTTTCTGTAATTCCTATGATATCTCAGTCCCAAGTTCCCAATCTTGCCCTGAGTTCATCTGCCTTCCCTGTTAGGCCTCTTGCATTGAAATAAATGCAGTTTAATTTGTCAGTCCTACCTTGTTCTCTGCTTTGCCCCTGTCTCCTCTGAATGTTTGAGTCGCTTCTGTTCTCAACTGTTTCAATTTCGGATTGATCGCATTTCTCTTGCTATCTCCCTGGGTGTGCCCCCCCGCCCCCCCCCCCCCCCACAACCTGCCTCATTTAAATCCTCCCGAGCAGCTCTAGCAAATCTCCCTGCCAAGAGTTCTGAGCTTTTATGTAGTATTGTGCTTGAAAACAAGAATGTTTTACATGATTGCGTTTTGCATTACCCCAGATTTGTGATTTTGGTGCCTCACGATTTCACTCTCACACAACACATATGAGCCTGGTGGGAACCTTCCCATGGATGGCACCAGAAGTAATACAGAGCCTGCCAGTGGCTGAAACATGTGACACGTTCTCCTATGGTGTGGTAAGTATATGATGCAATAGAAAAATAGTCTCTCACAAACATTAATTGTGTAAGTGTCAATTTCTAAGTGTTACATTATTCCATATTTATATTTCTTGAAACGTAAAATTGAGTGAAAAATTAATGTGTATTTACCAATATTCTCATGCAAAAGCTGTACTTTTGAGACTGAATATTTGAATAAAATTTTTGGTAAAAAGTAGCGTATTAACTTTTATCCAAGTAACACGTTAGAGGTCTTGAACTCTATGCTTTGCCCTTGGAACTGCTGATTCCTGACCACAGTTCTGAACTCAAGGAATGGTTCATCCCAGCTGTCTATTGATTTTATCATTTGAGTGAGAAAAGAGCAATTGGGGAGGAAAAAAAAATTCAATAGTTTTTTTTCCCCATCAACACTGCTCCCAAATTAGCACAATATTTATGAGAAATTGAGGATTTTGGACCAAATGTTGGGGGTTAACACTTACACAAGGTTGCTTATGACTTGAGTAATTTATGGATAATTTCTAAAAATCCATTTTTATTAACTGTAACAATAATGATCTTTGGTATGATAATATCTAGGCTTTGCTGTGTATATTTAACATGTTCAAATGTGTTTTGATACTTGTGAAGAAAGCCAAATACAATATTTCAGTAGTTCAGAAAGGAGTTAACTTGACTATTGATTGAAAAGATGAATCACTAAGCAGATTACTCTGGAATTTTCATTTTGGGCACAGTTGCCCATCCAGTCACACATTTTACTCAAAATGACACTATGTTCCCAAATTTTCTGAATATACATGTGGCATGAACCAGCATGATCTGACTATATCATAGAATGCAATTTTTTAATCACAGGATCAGCACTGTTAACCCAGTGTCTAGAATTCTAGTCAATTTTTAATAACTGAATATAACTTCAAAAAATTTGTGATGGATTCTTTACAAGTTTGTGTTGGTGTAGGCAGTCAGTTTCTCAGTAAATTAAAAGGATATCTATTTTCAGAAGTTTTCAGGATTACCCCTATCAGTGTCCTGCCTTTTAAAAAAAAGCTTAACTTTTAAGATCTTGCTTGAAGGCCTTTGGGTGGCACGGTGGTTAGCACTGCTGTCTCACAGTGCCAGGGAACCCGGGTTCAATTCTCGCCTCGGGCGCCTGTCTGTGTCTCCCTGTAACTGTGTGGGTTTCCTCCGGGTGTTCGGTAGTCAGGGGTAAATATAGGGAAATGGGTCTGGATAGATTACTCTTTGGAGGGTCGGCGTGAACTTGTTGGGCTGAAGGGCCTGTTTCCATATTGTAGGGAATCTAAATAAGTAATTAGTGCAAACTCTCAGTTGCAAATTCATGAGCTAGTAATTTTCTGATCATTCTGCCACGCGAATTCTTGTTAAATATCTTGCTAAAGTTCACCTAGTCAAATCAAATAATTTACCAGAATCAACTCCTCTTGTTCCCTCTTTGAAAAGTTAATTTATTCAGACATGACCTTCCCTTAAAAAATCCAGATTGACTGTCCTCCATTTGCAAATGGTGATCTATTCTATCCAAAACTTTTCCAAATAATTTGTCCACCATCAGGATTAGACCGCCTTGTCTATAATTACTTTGTGTACCTCTTGCTCCATTTTGACATGATGGTAAAATTAGTGGTCCTCTGACCAGCTTTCTATTCCTCTGTGCTTTGAGGTGTGATGCCAGAGATGACACCATTTTGTTTTTTAGCAGCCTGGTATATTTTGATCCAGACTCTCTGATTACTCTACTCTATTTTTACAATCTTTAAATATTTTTAAGACAGAGGTGGATAGATTCTTGATTGCCAAGAGGCTGAATGATTATCGGGGCATGCAAGAATGAAGAATAGAGGTTAAAATGAAATCAGCTATGATCTTATTGTGAATGGGTGGGGCAGGCTCAAAAGAACTGAGTGGGCTAGTCTCATTCTTGTTAATATGTTTGCAAGGATGCTGAACGATTCAATATTTCACTTCTTTGTATGCATGTTCCATTCAACACTTCATATGTCAAAAGTCTGTTTAATGCCATCAGAGTAGTAATGCTGTCAGTCTGATTTTGTCTGATCTTCCTTGCCCAGTGAAACAATATTTTCTCCACTTGAAGATCTGTTCCATCATTCTTGCTGCACATTAGCATTATAGCTTGTACGCACTTCATAAACAAACTATTTTTGTACTTGTTCTTCCATGGATAAAACTGAAAATCTCAAATCCTTTCATAACAATTGTCTTGTTGTAGATTATTATTTCTTGGAAGATTGGAGACAGACAAAGGATGGAATTTTCCTTAGACCCAACATTGGAGTTAGCTGGAGTTACCCAGCCCACATTTGCCTGCAGCACATCCAGTGGCATATTCTTCTTAGGGGCAGTCTCTTAACTGATTGTCTCTGTCTCTGTCTCTGTCTCTGTCTCTGTCTCTGTCTCTGGGTTTGCTGCCCTATTAGGGAAGGTGGGCAGGTTTTTGATGCTGCTGATCCAAACAGAAGCCCCATAGCTGAGGAGCATCAGCAAGATGGGTATTGTTGCAACATGCTGGGAAATTAGAGCACCTCAATGGAGAGTTGTTCACGCAGTTCCACAAAACAATAAGTTAAAGGGATCAAGGCTGGTAGGTCAATCAGGGTCGATGTTTCATGTCCAATATGACTCTTCATTCTGAAAAGTCAGAATTAATAGTGTTCATTTTGTTTCTCTTCCCAAAGATGCTGTCAGGCCTGCTGAGTTTAGATATTCTGGCTGTTTGACCAATTCAAATGTGTTGTGTCTGTATCAGTCATAATCAGAAAACATAATCTATAAAGTCCATATTAGTAGATCTGCATCATTACCAAAGTATTTTTCTTGGATACCTGAAGAGTTGTTGAAATGATCTGCATTTGCTGTTATTTACCAGTGAGTTTAGCTGAATGTTAAATGGTATACCGTATTTTCCAGGTTCTTTGGGAAATGCTGACAAGAGAAATCCCATTTAATGGCCTTGAAGGTTTACAAGTGGCCTGGCTAGTTGTGGAGAAAAATGAGGTACTTTTACAATTTTCGATTGTTACAGTTTGTAAAACTTTGTTTATAAAGTTCTGCTTAATCTATTGAAAATACATCATGCACACACACCTTTTCTTTCCTGCCAATCCTCACATCCCCTTCCCTGTAGTGTAGTGATTAATGATTGAGTTTGTACTCCAGACTCTGGCATAGTCATCCACCAAATTTAACATTTTAGATCTTAAACTCCTTTTTTAAAAAAAATTGAAATGTAAAGCTTTTATTGATAAAAGTGAATATGAAACATTTTAGAAACTCCCAACTAGCATATTAAATAATGGAAAGAAAAAGCCACATTTGGTCGAGCTTTTTGTCATGATTGGGACATTTCTAAGACCAGTATAAAGGGGAATAACTAGTGATGATTGGTGGCACTTGGAAGTCTGGTAAAGGTGTTGTCTAAACGACAGCTTTAAATTGGTCAGCAGGGTACATCATAGCACACTTGGGATTATTTAAGCAAATGATATCCAGTCATAGAATCCCATCTAGTGTTGATGATGTGTTACGAGTTTTGCAGGCACAAGCCTCTTAGACAAAATCAGTATCGTGTCACTTCAGTTATTCAAAACGACCATGTTGTTTAATACAATTCACCAATTTTAAGATGTATAATGACATATCTGGCATCATGCTGACTCTGAAATACATTTACATTTTTCATTTGTGAGATATGAAGAATGTGTTCTTGGCTTAATGGCAGAATCCTGTTAATGGTGACAATCCTTATGTTGCAACCAAAAAACGAAACTGGTGGAACTCAGCAGGTCTGGCAGCATCTGGGAGAGAAAGTAGAGTTAATGTTTCAAGTCCAGACTTTGTATTTCTCCCAATTTGTATTGCTGATGTATCATAGCAGTGTGAAATAGCTGATGTTCAATTTGTTTTTGAGATAGGTTGTAGACTGAACACACTTCAGGATGGAGAGACAGGATTAATCAAAGCTTGGAAAGGGGAGGATTGATCAAAGATTTGTTGGAGGGTGATCCTTTTTGACTAATTTAATTGAGTTTTTTGAAAAAGTGGGTAAAAACAATGACTGCAGATGCTGGAAATCGGAGTCTAGATTAGAGAGGTGTTGGAAAAGCACTGCAGTTCAGGCAGCATCTGGAGCGGTAAAATCGACTTTTCGGGCAAAAGCTCTTCGTCAGGAATTCCTGATGAAGGGCTTTTGCCCAAAACGTCGCTTTTACTGCTCCTTGGATGCTGCCTGAACTGCTGTGCTTTTCCAGCACCTCTCTAATCCTTTTTTGAAAAAGTGACTAGGTATATTGATGAGGGGAGTGCAGTTGATGTGGAAGATTGTTTTTGTGATTGGGAACCTGTGACCGTGTATGTACACAAGGGATCGATGATGGTACCTTTGCTGCTTGTTATGTATGTTAACTACTATAACGTGAATGTTGAATGTTAGTAAACTTGCAAATGACAGGAAAATTGGTGATATTGTTGATAGTAAGGAAGATTATCTATAGGCTATGATCTGATATTGATCAGCAGGAAAATTGGACAGAGCACTGGTAGGTGGAATTAAATCTTGATAAGCGTGAGGTGCTGCACTTTGGGAGGTCTAATAAGGGAAGGATTTACACAATGTATGGTAGGAGTCTCTAGGGAGTACTGAGGAACCAAATGGACCTTGGTGTATATGTTCCAAAATTCCTGAAGGTGTTAGCACAGGTAGACAGGGTGTGAAAAAGACATACAGGATGCTTGCTTTCATTAGCCGAGGAGTAGAATGTAGGAGCAAGGATGTCTTCTTACAACTTTACAAAACATTTGGTTAGGCCACACAAGGAATACTGAATTTGGCAACCAGAGCACTGCATACTCGGAAGGACATGTTTGCACTGGAAAGGGTATGAAGGAGATTCACCAGGATATTGCCTGGGATGAAAAATCATAGTTATGAGGAGGGACTGGATAGGCTAGGTTTGTTTCCTTGAAGCAGAGGAGGCTGAGGGGGAGTTTGACTAAGATTTGCAAACTTACGAGAGGCATAGACTGAAAAGATTGTGAGAATCTCTTCCCCAAAGCAGACAAGTTTAATAACAGAGAGCATTAGTTTAAGGTGAGGTAGAAGAGGTTTAGAGGGGCTCTGAAGAAACATTTTCCCTCCCAGATGATGGTGGAATTGTGCAATGATCTGCCTAAGAGGGTGGTATACATGGATACTCTTGCAATTTTAGGGTGGTGCATGTATGGAATAAGCTGTCAGAGGAAGTGGTGGAGGCTGGTACAATTACAGCATTTAAAAGGCATCTGGAGGGGTATATGAGTAGGAAGGGTTTAGAGGAATATGGGCCAAGTGCTGGCAAATTGGACTAGATTAAGTTAGGATGTCTGATCAGCATGGATGAGTCATACCAAAGGGTCTGTTTCTGTGCTGTATATCTCTGTAACTATAAGAAGCATCTGGACAAGCACATAAAATGCCAGGGCATATTAGGCTATGGATCAAGGGCAGATAAAAAGGATTAATATAGTTTGTGTTGGCATAGACATGATTTGCCGAAGGATCTGTTTCTATGCTGCATGACTCTCCACGATGAAAGTGGTAGTCGTAGTTTACATAATAAACAGCAAGAAATTATCTCCTTCAGGTAGCCAATGTCTTGTAGGATCACTTTACATACTATTTCAGCATCAAACTTATGGTGAGCAAATGTCTTGGGCCCTCTTTTTATGAGCATTTAAATTGAAACTATCTGCAGGAATAGATGCTTTGTTTTCAGAGAATACATGATCAGAAAGATTTATTGTGTTTAGTAACATAGTCAAACAACTTCTGTTTAAGTGAATTTGTGGTGCAGGACTATTTCCAATGGATACTGTTTAATATGTGATAATTAATTGAGGTAATATAAATGTCATAAACAGGTCAAATCAAAAAATAAAAGAAGTTTATGCATTTTAAGTATAGCTAAGGAATAAATTTGTAACCTAATTACCAATCTGTTCAATGTAATTTTGCATAAATGCTAACTCAGTCATAGGATTCTGTCACACATTTTATCAAGTCATGAAGCTATTCTGCTTCTCTGAAATAATTAATGTGGAATATGAATTTCTGTACTGTTGTGCTTATACTGGTTTCAAATTAATGGAATAGTGACAGCCATTCTCTGGTTCATTCTTCAGGATAATTTGTTGACCAATCAGTGTCAATCTGTTCCTTGTTTAAATTTACATAAAGCTTGCTAGTTAACTGTCAGTTATTGCTGAACTGATTCTTTCTCCATGCCAATGCCTGTACCATGTCATCCAGTCAGCACACTCTTCTTGTCCAGTATAAAATCTTGTTCCTTTTTACATAGGTATTCTTGTGAATGCCCTGATTTGCAAAATGGAAAGCTTTACAGATTGACTGTAATTTTTTCAGCAATACTCAAGCTCTTTACCACCAAGCAACTTTTGCTTCCTGGATGGTTTGTATGGAACAAGCTCGACAGATAAATGTCACTTAGGTGTAACGTCACGTCCACACACCAATACAATTAAATGCTACTTCAGCTGAGCTAGAAAGTCACTTGATTGCACCAATCAGCTACAAAAAAACATAAGAATAGAATCAGACCAATTACATAGCTACAAACAAGACATTGAGTCGAGACATAACAAACACATGTTCAGCCTAGATAATCCTCCAGATTTTTCATCATTAACATCTGGAGATTGGTTCCAGTATTGTTCAAAGTGTTCCGTAGATGTTCAAGCAATAACTTTGTGTAATATCACAACCAGTCGCCAGCTAGGTTACTCATTTATCACAGGACAGGATAAAATAATTCATCCAGATCCTGAGTAAGGAGGGATGAACTCGCCCACTTTTCTTATTCATGTTTCCCTCAGTTGATTACACTTAATTTAGTTCAAGTTAATTTGGAAAGTATCTCCTCCATTATGGATACCTTTCCCCCAGACTAAATAAATTCATGATTGGAAAGAAACCACTTTAACCAGGCTTTCCTGAGCTAATGGAAGAATACTTACTCATTACGAAGTGCAAGAAGAAACAATAATGCAACATAGATTAGAAACGAAAGGTGAATCCAAAAAAAAGTTTTAAAAAAGAAATGTATTCAGCTTAGTCTCTGAATTCTATGAAAGGTAATTCTATGTAATATGATATTGGGTGATACCGGTCACACTGATGTTGCTAGATGAGCAGTTGGTTTTGAGATGCTTGGCTTTGCAATTCAGCTGAAAAGTCTTTGTCCATTTTCCTTTCAGCAATTTCCTTTTGCTTTCTGGTATCCAGAAAAGAGAGGATATTTCCTTTTTTATCTGCAGCATTGAGAGGGGTTTTGCAATTGTGACCTTCACAACACACACTTTTGGCCCGCACAGACCAGGGCTAAAAGTGGGTTTCAGAGACTGTTTGTATTCTTGAAAGGGAAAATGCAAACATGCCTCTCATGCAGAATGCTCTTTTTTACTCTAATAATGTTCCATCTGCAATAATGTACAGGAGATCTCAATTTAGTTTACATGCACTACTGCCTTTGATATCCTTCTCTATGAAGCTTTCTAGACATCCATTGGGTGTGACATTCCAGGGTCTCCCTTGAGACTTAGGATAATCCACACTGATCTTCTGGATGTTCTCTGAATCATGTTGCTTAGAATTTAGATTTGCAGTCATTTGGTTTTGGTCGCAGAGTCTGCTTTTAAAAACAACCATAAGCTCAATATGACTATATATCATCATTTTCATAATAATAATCACATTTATCAAATCATACCAATTTGCTAAATTCCTAGATTGTCCATTACTAACTCTTCCCCATCCACAAGACAGACCCATCTGAGATGGTGGCACTGTGCTGTGCAGTCATTTGGCAGGAGGAATGGCTTTAGGAGTGCTTGATATTGAGGGGCTTAATTCCTTGAAATCTTGTAGCTTCAGATCAGATATAAACAGGGAAGTAATTTGCAGATTAAGGTAGTTTTTCTTTCATCAGATGTGGGCATTGATGGTAAGGCCACAATTTGTTGCCTATCTAATTGCTCTGGAACTGAGTAGCAGTTCATAGTCGATCACAATACTGTGGATCTGTAGTCACAAGTGGGCCAGACTGAGTAAGCACAGCAGACTTCCTTAGCTAAGGGCCTCCATGAAACAGATAGATTTTTCCAACCATCAGTGTTTGTTTAATGGTCAATAAGACTACCTTTCAATTCCAGATTTGTAAGAATTAATTTAAATTCCACCTGATGGTGTGATGGGGATTGATGTCATCTGCACTGAGTGCTCACCTTGGTGTTGTAACTACTAGTCCACTGACATTACCACAACAGATCTCCCCACATGCTCTATTCTGTTCTCTTTCACCCCATGAATAAGTATTTTAATTGGACAAAACTGACAGAAGTATAAGTGGTTATTATGAAACGACATGCTCTCTGGGTGAGTGCCTTCTCCATGTATATCACTAAGAGCGGCTCAGTAGTACCATTAAAGATTGGGTTTGCTGAATTGGAACGAAATAGTAGCTAGAATATAGTTGTGGGAAACAGAATGAGAACAAGGTCCTAGGGAGTGTTGCTGAACAAAGACATCTTGGACTGCAGGTTCATAGCCCCTTGAAAGTAGAATCGCAGGTAGATAGGATGCTGAAGAATGTGTTTGGTATGCTTTCCTTTATTGGTCAGAGCATTGAGTACAGGAGTTGGGAAGTCATGTTGCAGCTGTACAGGATATTGATTAGGCCACTGTTGGAATATTGTGTGCAGCTCTGATCTCCTTCCTATCGGAAGGATGTTGTGAAACTTAAAAGGGTTCAGAAAATATATACAAAGATGTTGTCAGGGTTGGAGGATTTGAGCTATAAGGAGAGGTTGAATAGGCTGGGGCGGTCTTCCCTAGAGCGTTGGAGGCTAAGGGGTGGCCTTAGAGGTTTATAAAAGACAAAGTCTTTTCCCCGGGGTGGGGGAGTCCAGAATTAGAGGGCATAGGTTTGGGGTGAGAGGGAAAAGATGTAAAAGAGACCTGAGGGGCATTTTTTTCATACAGAGGGTGGTACATGTATGGAATGAGCTGCCAGAGGAAGTGGTGAAGGCTAGTACAACTGCAACATTTAAGAGGCATCTGGATGGATATGAATAGGAAGGGTTTGGAGGGATATGGGCCGGGTGCTGGCAGGTGGGACTAGATTGGGTTGGGATATCTAGATTAATTTAGAATATCTGGTCAGCATGGACCAGTTGGACCGAAAGACCTGTTTCCATGCTGTACATCTCTATGACTCTATTTGAGGGAATAATCAATTTAACCTGTCCTAGCCAATCTCATTTTACTAGATGCATCTATGTACGGCAATATCTGTAAGAGTGACAATGGAATAATCCCTGTCGAGATCAAGTATTCTCTTCAAACTGATGGCACCCTTCCAATGTAAGATGCAGCACGTTCGTTGTCTAAAGTGGGATACGTTAAGAATGTAGGGCCATTGAAAAAGAGATTTGTACTTTAACACAATTTATAATCTCATGCCCAGGTTATTCATAATCTCATCAATCTAGATGACCAACCCTTGATTAATATTCAGTGCAGAAGAGCAACAGTAGCTAGTAGCTCCACCGTATCATCATATTACATCAGAAAGGTTGAATGTAAGCTAAAGAGTAAAAATGGCATAAGAGTGCGAGAGTTGTACAGCACGGAAACAGACCCTTTAGTCCAACTGGTCCATGCTGACCAGATATTCTAAATTAATCTAATCCCATTTGTCAGCATTTGGCCCATATTCCTCCAAACCCTTCCTATTCATATCCCCTTTTAAATGTTGTAATAGTACCAGCCTCCATCACTTCCTCTGGCAACATGTTCTAGCTGGAGCTAGAACAAATGTATCAGGCCAAAGATCTACAACCTAGCTGGATCAGTTAAGACATGTTGCAAGTATGAAGCAATAACAAGACTTGCAACTTGCATGATTATATCCTCCAACAAGATGGAAGAGCCCAGTATGTGAGTGCAAGGTATTTTCAAAGATCCGCTTCCACAAATGACAAATAGATTATCCTTTTGGGTCTCTACCATCAGAAATGCTATTCTGGCTATTCTTCCACATTACATCATGAATTGACTGAGTGGGCTGACCATGGAAAGTTGCAGGTTGTGGTATTAAAGCCTTTTGCTTCAGAAGTTGCCACGTTCATAGTCTAGCTGTTCAGTAGAGCTACGGGGCAAACAGCAGGACAGAGATATTCCAGACAATTACTGTCCCATCAGCCTTTTTTTTTCTCATCAGAGTAATGGAAAGTGTCATCAATGGTGCTGTTAAGTGGCACCTACTTAAAGAATTTCACCAAGATGCATTTTTGGATCAAAACTAGGACCTGATCAGGCATTAGTGCACAAACTGAATGTGGAGGTTACAGAGAATGATTGACCCTGACATTAAGGCATCTTTCAATAGTGTTTGGCATTAGGGGCTACAATTAAAACTGAAGCTACTGGGGAACAGTGATGAAGTCTCCAGTCTCTTCTGGCACAAGAAAGATGGTAATTTTATTTGAGGCCAATCGTCTCAGTGACTGGACATCTTTGCAAGAGCTTGTGATGGCAGTGCAGTTCAACTATTTTCAGTTGTTTCATCAATGACCTCTCCAATGTAATGTTCAGCTCCATTTACAATTCCTCAGATTATTAAGCCTACATCCATCTGAAACAACAACTGGATAATATCCACACTTGGGCTGATTTATCGGCTTGTAACAATTTTGTCAAACAAATGCCATCTCTACTTGATATTCAATGGCAGTACCATCCTGCCATCAACATTTCCACTAACTTGTTTCATTCACAGATGCTGTAAAATTGATGAATATTTCCAGAATTTTGTATCTTTATTAAAAATGTGAAAAAGACTTTTATGTAGAATACTGCACCTTTAAGATGCTGGATCTGCTTTCGAAAGTAGTATTATGGTATTAAAAGTGCTTAGCAAGATGTCGGCACGTTTTGAGAAATAAAAAGGTCTTTTGTGATTCAAAGGAATAATTGAATGCCAATGATAAATCAAATGATTGTAGCTGTTTTGGATAGTAGCAAGTTCGGAGAAGATTTGTAGCTCGGATTGATATAAGTTTGTTCGCTGAGCTGGAAGGTTCATTTTCAAACATTCTGTCACCATGCTAGGTAACATCAGTGAACCTCCAGTGAAGTACTGGTGTTATGGTGCACTTTCTATTTATGTGTTTAGGTTTCCTTGTATTGATGATGTCATTTTTGGTGGTGAGGGCATTTCCTGTGGTCATTCTATTTCTGGTTCTTTTTCTCAGAGGGTGACAGAGGGATCCAAATTGAATTGTTTGTTGATAGAGTTCTGGTTGGAATGCCGTGCTTCTAGGAATTCTTTTGTGTGTCTCTATTTGGCTTCTCCTAGGATGGATATGTTGTCCCAAAACAACAACAAACTGCCACTTCTAGATGTCACAGTAGAGTGAACAGTCAATGGGGAACATCAAACCAGCATCTACAAGAAAACAACACAAATACTGAACTACAGAAGCAATCATCCCAATACCCACAAAGAAGCTGCATTAGAGCATTATTTCAACCACTGTCCCACACAGCAGTGCAGAGGAATATTACCTATACAGCGTATTCAAAAAGAACAGATACCCAATAAACACAATCTGCCAATTTCTCAGCAACGACCACAAACAAGCAGACAAAACAAGTCCAGAAATTCTAGCCACTCTCCTCTGCATTAGAAACAGCTCAGAAGTGACTGCCAGACTACTCGGACTTCCTGGCATCATGGTAGCTCACAAACACACCAACACATTAAAACAGCAGCCAATGAACTTGAAACACCCTATACAAACAACAAGCAAAACGAACATCATTTACTAAATACCTTGCAAGAACTGTAACAAACACTACATTGGACAAACAGGCATAAAAGTAACCACCAGGCCATATGAACATCAACTAGCCACAAAAGACATGACCCACTATCGCTTGTATCCTTACATAAAGATGATGAAGGACGCCACTTTGACTGAGACAACACATCCATCCTAAGACAAACCAAACAGACACACACACGAGAATTCCTAGTAGCACAGCATTCCAACCAGAGCTCTATCAACAAACAGATCAGTTTGGATCCTTTCTATCACCCTCTGAGAAAAAGAACCAGAAATGACATCACAGGAAATGACATTACCAACCCAAGGAAACCTAAACACATAAATAGAAAGTGGGCCATAACACCAGCGCTTCACTGGAGGCTCACTGATGATGTTACCTAGTATGGTGACAAGACATCTGAAAACGAATCTTCCAGCTCAGCGAATAAACTTACATCCTGATTTGAATATGCCATTTTTTGTATTTTTGGAAGGACTTTCTGATACATTTCACAATTTATCCTATGATCCTGCATCTGTTATAAAATATCGGTTTTTGTTTCTCTGTCATGAGATGTTATTCTCTTAACAACTAGGATGTATCAAATTTTAACCCTGACTTGGCATGAATTTTGAAACCTTGCTTAAAAATGAAACTATATAAAATGTATCCAGATGATTTTTCAGGCTTCTATGTACTATGTGTTTTGTTTTCATTTACATATTTATGGCTTTAGTACCAATTTTTTTCCTCTTACTGTTATCTGTTATAAAACTTACCCTGTATGCAATACTGATTTGTCTATTTGCATTTCATTGGCACTTGGAAATTGAGTCAGTTCTGCAGGAATATCTAACCATAATTTGTATTTCTGTACACTATTTGAAACTGAGAAAAATGTGCCAACTCACATATGAGAAGCAGCAAGGTGCTGGGTTTGAATTTTTATAACTTCTACGTTTACTAAAAATGGAATCCACTCGCTCTTTAAATGGAATCAACTCTCTCTCATTAGAACTTACTGATTATTTGTTGCACATCTATCCGAGGTAGGATTGCACAAATAAAATTTGAAGAACAAACAACAATGTTTTATTTTATAAAACAGAACTCCATAAGCAACGTTTTTTTTAAATATCTAACAGGGAGGAATCCTTTGGTCATTATTTAGGACAGGGATACTCTCATCTTCAGCCAAGTCATCTGCAAATATTGATGCAATCTTCAGTACTCGCATAGATATTGACATACATCCAGGAGCCCCACTCCTTACACCCTGAAGGCTCTAGCTATTCAAAGAAAAAGTGTACTTAATTCAATGATAGTGTGACCAATTGAAATATCATGCTAATAAATCAATTTCCATCAGGACCTTAAATAACCAAGGGGCTTGGTTTTAATACCTGTAAATCAAGGCATGCCCCAAATCTTATTCTCATAATGAAATCCTTGTAAAGTTGTTGGAAAATTATGGTGTAGGAAGCTTGTCACAAAGCAGACCCACTGTTAAGATACTGTGAAGTACTCCTCAGGTCGATTGCCGTCAAGTTTCAAGTCTTCCAAGTCTCAAATGGTGATATATCTCCCTAGCTATTTGTCAATATTTCTGACAACTAATGAGTCACCAACGGTGACTAAATTCCAGTGGACCCTTCCTTTGTTCTTATTAGGTTGGCACATCTTCCCAATTTCCATCTTTCCTCAGGCTTCCTGACAGAGTCATAGAGTCCTAGAGATGTAGAGCACGGAAACAGACACTTCAGTCCAACTTGTCCGGGCCGACCAGATATTCTAACTTACTCTAGACCCGTTTGTCAGCAGTTGGCCGCAATCCCTCTAAAAGAGCAGCCGGTTAGGCAGCATCCAAGGAGCAGGAAAATCGACATTTCGGGCATAAGCCCGAAACGTCGATTCTCCTGCTCCTTGGATGCTGCCTGACCTGCAGCGCTTTTCCAGCAACACATTTTTCAGCTCTGATCTCCAGCATCCTAACTTTCTCGCAACCCCTCTAAACCCTTCCTATTCCTATACCTGTCCAGGTGCGTTTTAAATGCTGCAATTGTACCAGCCTCCACCACTTCCTCTGGCAGCTCTTTCCATACAAGTATCACCCTCTGCATGAAACAGTTGCCCCTTAGGTCCCTTTTGTATCTTTCACTTCTTACCCTAAATCTATGCCCTCTAGTTCTGGGCTCCCCACCTCAGGTATAAGACCTTATCTATTTATCCTATCCATGTCCCTCATGATTTTATAAACCTTGATACGGTTACCCCTCAGCCTGGTCCGCTTCACAGAAAACATCCCCAGCCTGTTCAGCCTCTCCCTATAGCTCTAATCCCCCAACCCGGGCAACATCCTTGTAAATCATTTCTGAACCCTTTCAAGATTCGCAACATTCTTCCAATAGGAAGGAGACCAGCATTGCTTGCAGTATTCCAAAAGTGGCCTAACCAATGTCCAATAAAGCTGCAACATGACCTCCCAACTCCTATACTCAGTACTGTGACCAATAAAGGAAAGCATACCAAATGCCTTCTTCACTATCCTATCAATCTGTGACTCTACTTTCAAGGTATTATGAACCTGCACTCTAAGGTCTCTGTTCAGCAACACTTCCCAGAAGCTTACCATTAAGTGTATAAGTCCTGCTCTGATTTGCTTTTCCAAAATGCAGCACCTCGCATTTATCTAATTAAACTCTGTCTGCCTATTGGCTCATCTGATTAAGATCCTGTTGTAATCTGAGGTAACCTTCTTTGCAGTCCACTACACCTCCAATGTTGGTGTCATCTGCAAACTTACTCACTATACTTACTGTGTTCACATCCAAATCATTTATATAAAAGATGAAAAGTAGTAGACCAAGCACCAATCCTTGTGGGATATTGCATACCAAACTCCTTCCTCCCAAATGATATCACTCTCCAGATTTCCACATTCCTCGTACAATTGCCACACTCGCATCAAAGGCTGCAAGGTCTAAGTGACCTATTCCATCTCCAAATCCATGCCTAACCCCTAACTTAACATGTGTCAAATCCCCTCCCTTCACAAAACAACTGTTTCTCACTCTATCTCATAGATCCAATCAGCCCTAGTAACCTGGTATCTAGTCTGGTGGGCCAGCATTTTAACACTCTTGCTTTTATGGGATGCAGTGGGTGTTTTAATGGGCTAAAAAGATAGAGACACAAAGACAGAGATTGCTGGAAAATGTCAGCAGGTCTGGCAGTATCTGTGGGGAGAAATCTGAATTAACATTTTTGGTCCAGTGACTCCTAAGAGCTGTCGGCATTAACCATCTGTCTTCTCAAGGGAATGAAGAATAAATAAATGGCCTTACCAATGATGACTATATGCTATTAATTAGGTTTTAAAAATTTTGTCCAGCATATTCACTGGCTTCTGGACAGTCTGCATTAATCACTGATTAAAACCTGATCAGTAATAGGAGTTATGTGAAGACGTTGGGTGATGTAGAAAATATCCGCAGGGCATTGTCAGTACCTTGGGGAAAGTACTTGTGCTCAGTTAATTTTGTCAAATAAAAAAGATTAAATATTTCCATATCTGATTTGATGTATACATGGCAAAAGTTGCTAATGAATCTCCAACAACCCCCTTCAAAATCAGCCAGTTTTTTGCTCAAAAGAAATTTCAAACTACATTTGATTGCCAAATCACTCACTCCACAAAAGAGAGCTAAAATAAAATTTTGCAGGATTACTTAAAATAAAAAGTAAACAGAACATCCGTACCTTCCACCTTAGACGCTGGGTGAAATCTCAATATGCCGGAAAGAGCAGACTGCATTGTGCAAGAAAGCACTCTTGTCAGCACTTAACCTAGCAGCTGTTCACTTTGATACCAATGAGAAATTGGAGAAAGGCTGATTGCTTCCCACTCAGCCTAGAGGAGAAGAGTGGTTGTACTAATCAACAAACACCTTCTCTTCAATCTGAAGGCAAGTAGTGTAAAATTTCCAATTTTAATACAATATTGAATGGCAGCATAATTCATACGATACAAAATGGCTCTATGTTCACCACATCACTACTCCTCTCACCCTGTCCATGTATGGAAGGCATAATGATTGTGAAGCTAAACTGTCTTCTGCCCACAATGGGAAACTGTAAGCAAGTACAGAGAAGCCAAGCTAACCTCAAAGCAATGTAATGACTTGAGCTTGAAGTTGTTGGCGGACCCTACAGCTTATAGAGATGGAAGTGGCCTGTAGCATAACTAATAAAAGACATCTCTAAGATGTACTATTTCTTGATGTTATACCACATTGTCCCAAGTCATACACTGATAAAGAACCAACAGTCATTTTGGACTATAACCCACTTATGACTGAATTAATCACCTTACTGCCTTAACTATGCATCTGCCTGATACAAACCAACCAAAAGTCTTGTAAAGCTGAAAACAACTGTGGATACTATAGTGTAATGTTGTGGTCAGGCTGCCATCTTTATCTTGCTAAGGGGAAGTAAAGAGATTAGTGATTCGGGGATCTAGAACAGAAAGTGAATTTAAGCTCCTAATGCTGAAAACGCCTTGATGGTGGCAAGGAAAGAATTAAACAACTTAGCAATAGTTGCTGAAAATGCCTCTAGTAAATGGGATCTAGATATTTTCACAGTAGTAAGCTAAGAATCATCTCTCACACAGTTTAAGCCAGAAAATGCATAAAAGTACATTGTGTGTAAATGATCCAGTGGTAACTTTACCACTACAGGTGCTGAGAAAGGATTTACACCTGTAGTGTTCTCTTAATAAAATGTGCTACAGGAACTTTAATAGTATTTAACAAATCTCTGCCTTCCATCAACCAGTGAACTCCATCTACAACTAAAAGCTACTAGTGTGGGAACATCAAAGAACTTGTTCATAAACCTTCTGAATTTCAGATTCATTTCCATCCAAGGCCCAAAAGGATCATTCCAAATCTAGCAGAGATTTACAGTAGCACCTCGACATACGAACGACCCCGTTCACGAATAAATCGGTTTGCGAACAGCATTGTACATAACATTTTGCTTCAACATACGTACAAAATTCAAGGTACGAGCAGTTCGTATTTGGAGCGTGCGCTGTGAACATGGGAAAAATTGATTCAGTTCGCGAATTTTTCAGTTCGCGAACTGTGTCCCGGAACGGATTAAGTTCGTAAGTCGAGGTGCTACTGTACTTGCATAGCGAGTTTTGAGAAGATTTGTAGCTCAGACTAAGGTTTGGACGTACGGATGAGGAAGGACACCACTTCGACTGGGACAACACATCCATCCTAGGACAAGCCAAACAAAGACACGCACGAGAATTCCTAGAAGCATGGCATTCCAACTGGAACTCTATCAACAAACACATTGAGTTAGACCCCATCTGCCACCCCCTGAGAAAAGGAACAGGAAGTCACCTCACCACAGGAAATGACATAACCAACCCAAAGAAACCCAAACATATAAATGGAAAGTAGGAATTTTCAGCATTGCTTCACATGAGGCCTACTGAAGATGTTACCTAGTAGGGTAACGAACCGTCTGGAAATGATCCTTGTAGCTCAGCAAGCAAACCTACATCCACTTACTTGCATATCCTTGAACTTCATTTATTGGAACTGTTGCTCTCGATGTGGTCTCCTCTACATCGGAGAGACCGAGCACAAACTTGCAGAAAGGTCCTCTCTAGACCATATGCACCAACTGATCCCATCTTTCTGTAGCCATCCATTTCAACTCCCCCCTCCCACTCACTCCATGACATGTCCATTCCTCTTCCACCGCCTCAACAACGTCACCCACAAACTGGAAGAGGAAGTCCTCATCTTTTGCCTCAGTGGCCTACAACTACAAAGCCTCAACATTGAATTCATCAATTTCCAAATCCCCCTCTGCCCACCCGACCCAGATCCAACCCTCCAACTCGACTCCACCCTCTTACCTGACCTCCCTATCCATCTTCCTTCCCACACACCGGCTGCACACTTCCCACCGACCTATCACAATCACCTCCTAGCTTTGCCCACCTATCGCCATCCTAACTATCTTTCCCCCAGCCCCATCCCACTCCCCCATTTATTTCTTAGCCCCTTCCCCACCCCAGTCCTAATGAAGGGTTAACCCCAAAACATCGACTCTGTTAAGATTGCCATACTATTAAGATCAATTTCAGAAGAGCCAACATAGTCCTACTTTGGTCCTTGGCCACTAGAAATGGAGGACCCATTGCAATGAGCAAGCTAGTGTAAAACTTGTCACCAGCTTCAAGAAAATGCTTTCCTTTTTAGATTCTGAGAAGATTTTAGCAGTTCTGCAAACGTCAATATAATGCTTCAAGCGAGGATAGAAAGCAGGAAACTAGAACAATAAATCTGACATTTGTCATGGGAAAATGCTGGAATCCATTAAGGAAGTAGTAGACATTAGAAAAACCTAATACAGTCAGATTCAACATGATTTTCTGAAATAAAGTCATGTTTGACAATTTTGTTAGAATTCTTTGACAATATTACAAGTGGTATGGATAAAGGAAAACCAGGAGATGTGGTATATTCAAATTCTGAAAAGGCAATTATTAAGATTTCACATAAAATGTTACTGCGCAAGATGAGACCTCATGGTGTTGGGGATAATACCTCTACGGTAGAGGAGTGGCCAGTCAAAATAGAGCAAATAATTGGGATAAATGAGTCACTTTAAGATTGATAAATTGTAACTAGTGAGGGGTACCACTATGATCAGAGATGAAGCCTCACTATTTACTGTCTATATTAATGACTTGACAAAGTGTATTGCTGCCTGATTTGCTAACAATAAAAAGGCAGGAAAAACACGTGTGAGGAGGAGTCACCAATTCTGCAAAGAAGTATCGATAGAATAAGCAAATGGGGAAAATTCGGCAAATGAGCATAATGTAGAAATATAGGATGATGTGTACTTTGGAAAGAAGAATAGAAATTCAGACTGTTATTTAAATCAAGGAATTGCAGAATACTGCAGCAAACGGGGTCTGGGTGTCTTCAAGGTTATCAGCAGGTACAACAAGTAGTTAGGAAGGATAATTATTGGTGAAGGGATTGGCTATGAATGTAGGAAAGTCTTGCTATAACTGTAAATGGTATTGCTGAGACTCCACCAAGAATAATGTGTATTTTGATCTCCTAACTTCATAAGGGATAAATTTGCTTTGAAAACAATCAGGGCAGGTTCATTAGGTTGATTCCAGTGAAGCGGTTGTCCAGTGAGGAAAGGTTGAGCAATTTATTCCTGTATCCATTGGAGTTGAGAAGGATGAAACATGATCATATGGGGACATATTAGACTCTGAAGATACTTGACAGGGTAGGTGCAGAAAGCATATCACCCCCATAGAGAAATCTAGGACCGAAGCAAACAATTTATAAATATGGTCTCCATTAAAGATAGAGATTAGAAATTTCTTGTCTGAGACATATTAATCACGAGAATTTTCAGCCCAGTGGAAGCTGGAGAATATATACAAGATAAAGTTAGACTCCCTTGTGGATCAAAAATCTGTTTATATTTATGAAGACCAGGCAGGGAAATGAAGTTTCAGCCAGAATTTGTTATTTGACAATCTCACTGAATGATGGACTAGGCTTGAGGACAAATGACCTACACCTGCTCCTATTTCCCTTATTTCTATGAAATGTAACTCTCTGTACATCAACTGTGTTTGTAAAATGTAAGCTATATGCTAAATTAACAGGAGTGTACATGGTACAAACACAGAGACTGTTGGAGAAACTCAATATTTCTGGCAGTATCTGTGAATTGAGAAAGAGGGTTAATGTTTTGATTACAATATGGCTATATGTAAGCTATATGCTAAATGAACAGGAGTGTACATGGTACAAACACAGAGACTGTTGGAGAAACTCAATATTTCTGGCAGTATCTGTGAATTGAGAAAGAGGGTTAATGTTTTGATTACAATATGGCTCTGTGAAGTTCAGAAGTCACTGTATATAATGCCATGTAAAGCAATTGTGTTAATGAATGTATTGTTTGCTTCATTATGCAACTCCCAAGCTCAAATCAAGACTCTCATTTCAAAGCCTCTACTTGTACAAACTGCTGTGCTGAATTATTTACAATTAATTAGCTTATTGTGCTGGATTGATATTTGAAATAGGTGAACATCATGCAAAAATTGGATAAACAGGTTTGTTTCTTTGCCTTAGATGATAATTCATTAAATGTCTCTGTGCTATAAATTTAAATAAATGGAGGAACAAGGAACAATGGAATTACAGTTCCTGGAATCATAGAATTCCCACTGTATGGAAGTAGGTTGTTCAGCCCATTGAGTCCACTCTGGTCCTCTCGAAAGCATCCCACCCTGACCCACAACCCTGCATTCCACATGGCTGATCCATTTAGTCTGCACATCGCTGGATGCCATGGGCAATTTAGAACAGCCAGTCCATCTATGCTAAACTGAAGCATCCGGCAGAAACAACGCAGACCCAAAGAGAACGTGCATACTCCAGACAGACAGTTGCCTGAGGGTGGAATTGAACCTGGGGTCCCTAGTGCTATGAGGCAGCAGTGCTAACGACTGAGCCACCATGCCATCTAAATCAGTCAGGGTCCCTTTGAATGGTGGAACAGACTCTAGGGGCTGAACAGGCCTACTCCTGTTCCAATGAATGGACATTATGCTATAGTCTGTCTTGCTCTAACAGATAAAACAGCATTGGAATTTTAATGGCGCAATTAAACATGGTTAATTTCCAGTCATTCAGTCATATGAGAGGGAGAATTAATTTTGAAAGTCATCTGAATTTTCATTGGAGTAGCTAGCCTCCATGGCCAGTTTTGCAGAAAATAAAAATCTGAAATCCGTGATGCCAAGAAATTAATAGGAAGAGGACTGCTAATTTCACTTCAAATGCCTGGGGTCCATAAGTATAGACACCAATAATTGCAGCAAGTACTGGACTTGTGCAGGAAACCAACGTGCAGGAAATGAAAAATAAATTCAAAAGATACAGGTGTTATTTTGTTTAAATCCTTCGAAATTAAAGTACTACAGAGCAATAATAAATTATGAATACGGCAAAATAAATTGTTATCAATCGAATGCATTGGATTTTGCAAATTGTTATATAAATGTAAAATGGAGTGCTAACTATGCTTTATGATATTATTTCTCATATAAGTCATGCACCACCTCCCAATCTGATTTTCTCCTGAGCTAATGCCTGGCAACTGTTACCTTGCAGAGTGCAGGTCAATCTACTTGTTTTCCTCAAAACTCCAGCCCCTACATTTTTTCCCTTCCTGCTGAGCTGCAGTCGCCACTTGCATTTTCTCCGTATCAAGCCCCAAGAGTCTCCAGTATCTCAGCTTCTATTAAACAGAAACAGCGATAACAATGACTTCACTTCAAACATATTTTATTGGTTACAAAGTATTTTGTGGTGGCCTGAGATTGTGGAAAATGGCATGTAAATGTGTCTTAATTATTAGTAGCATTTCACTATTATTAGGATAAATAAACTGATTGCTAGAATTAATAGATGAAATTTCTAAATTGATATCCCAATTTGAACATTCACTTTTAGAACTCATCTACATATACACTTGTACTGTTAGGCTCCATCATCAGCATTGGGCCTAGCTTCGCCACATTTTGTTCCTTGGCCAGTGTTGCTTGCAGGTTTCCCATTACCCACAGCCTGCATATTGCCTTAATGTTCACCCCTGCACGCTTTAAACAGCAGAAGATCCATTAGAAAAGTGTAAATGTACAGTGGAACCTTACTAATGCTATTTACATGTGGATGCAAGGAGAAGCTAATCATCTGGCATAAGAATAGAAATACAATCTGGGTTAAGGCCCTATAAACTCATTTTTGACAAAGGATTGCTATTGAAGATATTAATCTATATTCAAATGATTGACTTGTATGATCCCAGCATTTTTAAATTTGAGGTGTTCAATTTTTTGGTTAGTTATTTTTCTCCCAGTGATTGATTCCTTGCCCAATGTTACATACATGTGTACCATATTCTTGCAATTTTACAATGAAGTCAATTTTCTAATTTCGATACTACTCCCAAAATACTAAGTAATGTACTGAGAAATATAAGTTGTGTATCACATGTTGGAGCGGTACTTTGGTGTTTTTGTCAACTGGAACTGTATAGCAATCAATGTTTCAGTTCCTCAACGCCACCCTACTGTATCTTCCTCCCTCTTTCACATAGTTGGGCTGAATCTAGGTTGCCCTTAATGTAAATGCACAATCAAATACATATGCAGAAACATCTTACATGTTATCTTGTGCCCAGGGATTGAGTGAAGCTGCTTCTTTATTTTTAATTAACTGAAAACCATAGGTACACCATTTCAAGATGTAAAATATATGCAGTTCTGTTTCAGTAAACAGTACTATTAGCAATGAGATGAACATGCATAGGACATTTCAGTGGCTGCCAAATGGAATAGACTTACATGTAATAATTCCTTATTGTGTCGTTTATCTACTAGTTAAATATTCTCCTGATTGCTTGTGTGTAACTATGAGCATGTGATGTCAACCACTGATAACCAGCTTTCCCTCCAAGGAGGCAAAAGCGGAAATTGCTGGAAAAGCTCAACAGATCTGGCAGTATCACTGGAGAGAAATCAAAGTTGATGTTTCGAGTCCAGTGAGGAAGGGTCACTTGACCCGAAACATTAATTATCATTTCTCTCCAGAGATGCTGCCAGATCTGCTGAGCTCTTCCAGCAATTTCTGTTTTTGTCTCTGGTTTACAGTATCCACAGTTCTTTTTCTTCATTCCCTTGCAGGAAGTGTGTATGTGCAGCCGCTTCAAAGTTCTGCATACAGTGATTGGTATTGATGCACCAGTCACAGCATTGCCTTCAGATTCTGGATGTCTCTTGGGTAGAATGGGGAAATTTGGCCAGCTCACTATTTTCTTATTATCCATATATATATTTAGTGAGAACATGAGCAGACTTATCAGCAATGTTTCGTTCATTTCAACAGTTCACCATCCCTCTCTAAAAATTGCTGCTAAAGTTAAATCATATTACAAACTTATTCCGAATGTATACAAAAGAACTGAATTCTGCAGGTGAGGTGAGAGTGATTACCCTTGATATCAAGGCAGTATTTGACTGAGTTTGGTATCAAGGAGGCCAAGAGAAACTGGAGTTGACCAGAATTGATGAGGGAGAGCTCTTCACTGGTCAGAGTCATACCTCAACCAAAAGAAGATGTTTATGGTTATTCGATGCCAATAATTTGGGTTACAGGACATCACTGTAGGAGTTCCTTGGGCTTTTAATGTCCTAGCCCCAACTACCTTGATTATCCATCATCTTGTCAGAAGTGGAGATTTTCACTACTTTCTCAGAATTCAGTACCATTTGTGACACTTAAGGAACTGAAGCAACCGTGCCAACACACAACGAAATATGAGCAACCTTCATGCTTTGGCCGATGAGTGGAATGTAACATTGCTTTCACGTATGTACCAGGTAATCATTATCTCGAGAGAGAGAGAGAGAGAGAATCTACCCGTCTTTTCTTGACATTCAATGACATTACTATCAATGCATCACACGCCATGGCAATATTTCATCAAGCCTCCATTGATAGCACTTTCCAAACTCATGACCTCTGCCCACCTGAAAGTTTCCCTCCAAACCATACAGCATCCTAACATGGAGCTCTATTGTTGCTTGTTCACTCTTTTTGGTTCACAATTCTGGAACTCTTTCCTAGATGACATGAACTGCAATAGTTCAGCATCATCCTCTTGAGGGCAATTAGGGACTACCAACATGTCATCCTTGCCAACAATGCTCACATCCTGAAAGGAAATTAAAAGGTTCCCAGTTTGATTTATTCCATTATTAGTGCTTTTTTTTGAAGGATTATCTTTGTGTAATACATGTGCTATTTTTATTACAGAGGTTGACCATTCCGAAGGGCTGCCCTGCCAGTTTTGCGGAACTCTTGCATCAGTGCTGGGAAACAGATCCCAAAGTGCGTAGTGAGATTTAAAAGATTTTTTTTACGTTGAATGAATGCTGTTGATGACAGTTGGTTTGGGAGGAAGAAGAGACAGTTGAGGAGGTTCTGCTGTTACTTTACACTATTATTTAATACAAGATTTGCAGTCTTTGAAGACCCATGTTTTCATGGGCCAAATTAATCTCCATTTGACTTTCTATAAATTAAATAAATAGAAGAGACCATTTCTCAGTGGTGATGGATCTATTTTAGAGTTCCCTTGAGATTATCTACTGTATAAAATGGTGCCCTTTACTAATGTTCCAGTAATATATGACAATGAACACATCATAACCTTCTGTATTTTTGTTTTTAGACCTCCAAAAATGTTGATAGATTCCACAAATGTAACCATTTATAAACATAGTTCCTTCACACATCCAATGCAATGTTCCTAAAATGTACTGATTGAGAGGTACAGCAACTTACTGTGTTAAAAGTGTAAAGAAAGAAACAGCTGTGATTCAGTCGTTTATGGTGCTTTTATTTTGCAATCGTGTTACATTATACCAAACTCCAGGGCTCTTAGCTCCCAATTATGTTACTCACCTATTGTGGCTCTCCATATCCCGTAGGAGGTCAGCTTGAGAATACTGCCTTGCTTTCCTGTCCATGCATGCAGCAAAATGATGTCACTCTAGCTCTTAGTTTCTATCAGTTTCTAATTGGGCAGCTTGCCATGATCAGCAGTGTGCCACATTTCAGAGTCGCCACTATCCTTCTCCAAGCTACTATTACTAAATAGAACTGCACACTACCCTCCTGTACAAATACAATCAGCATCAATTATCTGAAAAATCAAGTACTATTCTTGCAGAAAATTACTGACGATCTTCACCACTTAGTGTGGATGGACTGTATTCTTGCTGCTGACATTGATGTCGTGACTCACATGTAATAGGCCAGAAGTGGAGTCAGTGAATGTGGCAGCAGCTTTCAAGATGGACACAACAGTGGTCTACTGCTGTCAGAATAATGAAGGTCATATTTATGAGTGCAGCTGCCAACAGGAGTACTGTGCACTTACTATCAGCTACTCACTTTTAACATAAGATTACCTCTAGAACTTTTGAGTCTGCTGGACTTCACCAAAATAATTTTAGATTCTGATATTTTGCAGTCGGCCCATTTTTATTTAGCATTTGGCTATTTAAAACAATGTATTTGTGGGCATTTCCTTTTCAAGTTTGTATTGTTGTTAGAGGTCAGTGCTTTACATATCCTCTTTCCTCTCTTTGGAAAAGAATAGTTGTACCGTCAATCACAGTTATCATGTTATGAGTTTGTTTTTTACAGAAGTGGATTAAATGTCACTGCAACATTGGTCACTTTTCTTGAAGCTATAGAAAATTACTAACTTTGACATGCTGATTCAGTACTAAAAGGTGTAAACATTGTTAAGAAAATAAAGTAAACAACAATAGTGCTATGATTACCCATAAATAAACAACCATTTAATTAATTAAGAATATGAGAACAGATCATAAAGTTCTAAAACCATTCAGTGAAATTGTAGTTGATTTGTAACTTAACTCCATCCATCTACCATGATTTTAAACTTCCTTGTCAAACAAAAGCCTATAGGTCTCAGATTTAAATTTCCTATTGAGCTGGCATCTACTGCTTTCTTGTGGGACTGGTTTCCTTGCTTGCACTATCCCTTATTTGAAGAAGTATTTCCTAAGTTATGACAATAGACAATAGGTGCAGGAGTAGGCCATTCTGCCCTTCAAGCCAGCACCACCTTCATTATGATCGTGGCTGATATCCTCAATCAGTATCCTGTTCCTGCCTTATCCCCATGACCCTTGCTTCCTCTATCCTTAAGAGCTCTATCCAACTCTTTCTTGAAAGTATCCAGGGACTTGGTCTCCACAGCCTTCTGGGGCAGAGCATTCCATCCACCCACCACTCTCTGGGTGAAGTTTCTCCTCAACTCTGTTCTAAGTGGACTACCCCTTATTTTTAAACTGTGTCCTCTGGTTCGGGACTCACCCATCAGCGGAAACATGCTTCCTGCCTCCAGAGTGTCCAATCCTTTAATAATCCTTCTCCTCTGAAATGCCTGGCTATGATTCTATTTATTTTCTAATCAACCTGTTTAGAGATGTTATTACATACCTCTGGAGCAGGTGGGATTTGAACCCAGGACTCCTGGCTCAGAGTAATGCTACTATGGTTATGAACCCTTCAAGTTGCCAAAAAAAATTTTCCATGTAGCGTAGTAACATACTTCAAAATCCTAAAAAATGATGAAATCCTCCCTTTAATCTTTATTCTATGGAATACAACCTGTTATGATCACTGAGACTGAAAATTTTAAAGTAAAATTTGAAGTTCCAGTTGACAACTGAATGGATAACTCAAGATTTTATGTTTTAAGACGTTTATAGTAGTCTAAAGGTACGATTAATTAATACTATTTTTGTAGGCAATTGACACTTGAATGTTCTGTGGTGACATGAATGCTTAATTTAAATAAGAAAACCATTTCGCAGTTATACTTTACAAGTACCTTATGTGTCATTCGATTACTGAAGACCCAGCTCAAAGTGATTCTTGTCTCCATCCAGTTTACATTGTACCTTTCCTTTCCCACCCTAGCAACTTCTAACCCCAGAATAATCAAGCAGTCAGTCATTCACAGTGAGCATTTTTCTAATGAATCACTTCCAGCTGGTAAATCTTTCAACCTTGACTCATATATCACAAATTTGATCTTTTCAATCTGTGCTCAAAATTCCAGCTGTATCTTTTCATGGTGAAACAGATTGTCAGCCTCTCCCAGATCCTAACAGACTGCCTTTATCTGGGTTTTCAGAGATAATTCTTGTCCTCTCTAGCCTATCTCCATAGCAGCATGAATTATATGGACTTTGTATCCAAGCAGCAATGCTGATTAACAATCCTTGTGACTGCAACTACACTCTATCCTGAAATCAAATGGAATATTAAAACATAATCGTTTACAACCCAACATTCTCAACACCTTCCTGGGTCTTCAGAAACTGTCAAACAACCGAACAATGTTATTGTAATTGTGTGTGTAAACTTTTCACCTTTCTTCTAACAAAACACCCCAGGCTTCCCTTAATATTTAACATATCAACTAGCACATAATCACTTCATTTTGTCCTAAATTTAAAGCACATTATAATGTTATAAAGCTTCATACTATCAATGAAGTCTAATTTATGTTCCTCCTAATATTCTACCCCTTTAATATTCTACCCCTTGGAAATCTCATTATGTTCAGGTGAGTCTGCACTGTATTACTTCCAAGAGCAGTATTTCCTGTCTAGACGACCAGAACAATTTACTCAACTCGACATGGTCCAGACAGAGATTTGCATAGTTGTAGCAAAACTTTCTTTCCCTTATAATCTTGCCCACTAATTATGAAGATTTGCCTTTTGTAGTCTTTATGATTTATTTTTATCTACTACTTTAGTAAACTATGGACCCATAAATCTTTTTGGATTTTTATTATTAAATAATGGTCAGATCTAACAATTTTTTGTCTAACAGAGGTGATCCAATACCTAACTGCTTCTGTAAGCCTTTTGCCCACTCACTGAATCTTTCAATAGCTCTTTGTAATTTTAGGCTCACGTTTTTACTATCCACTGTAGTACTGTACCTCAAGTCTGTGTTCATGCAATGTGTATATTTCAACCAGCTGTTAAATCCTTATCTTCCAATTAAGTTAAATATACAGAAGACACTGTGTACAGTATATATAACTATTTGATTACTGTATTTATGTTTGCTTGTTATTGGTTCCTACAGAAAAGGCCAAGTTTTAAGCAGGTCTTGGGGATTCTTGAGATTATGTCACATGACAGCAAACTTCCAGATCAGTGCAATTCCTTTCTGCATAATAAGGCTCAATGGAGGTAAGCTTATATCCTCTTTCAGCGTACTGGATGGTCATTTTAATCTGTTGAGTCTTTTAACTTTGGAATATATTGGAAATACTACAACTAGGTTATGGTTTTATTTCATTGCTATAGTATTAGAAAAGTGATACACACAGAACTGCAAGTTTGAATATGGTTGCCTTTTTGTGATACTTGAGGCGTCTGCATTTATGCTGTCTCTGATATGGTGTAAAATGGTTGGATTTGCCTTCGTTATGTACATAGTATGCTGTCACCGGCTGGAGTGCTGCACATCTAATGTTGACAGCACATTGTCAATACAGAAACTGTATTCTGCAATTCCACAATCCAAAGTATGTAAATAGGTTAAGTACTGATAGCTTTATCCTGTATTTAAATGTTTTTTGGCAGCTTAAGTGGAGATTATCACTTCCAAATTAACTTGATTCATTCATCTCACAAATTAACTCTAACTATTGCACAATTCTTAGTCATCTCTCGTGTTTGACAATGTTAATGGCTACTGAGGCTATCAATATGCACAGAAGATGATTGCCTGAACTGACGACTGTTGCCATGATGGAGAGAACTTCTGGATTTTGATATTTTTAACCTGTACAACTATAAATGTTATTACTTCAGCCAGAATCCAAAGGATTGAGTATTGAGATTAATTGTTATCACCAGAGCATCACTGAGGAATTGCATATTGTTGGAAAGTTTTTGATCATTAGAATAATAAAAATTATATAAATATAGCAGCAGTTGATGTAATTGATTATTACATATTGCCATTATTTCTATTTTGTTCAGAACTAAGATTATTTTTTAATAACCTAAAAATTGGAAAGCTGACTAACTTTCTGCTCACAGCTGATGACAGGTCACATAGTTGAGATATTCCAGGGTACTTATCACTCATGGTATTAGAGTCATTATCTACAGAAAATACAATAGCAAAATATTGAGGAAGAAAATTACTAATAAAGATAAAACAAATCAAAAGATTTGTATATGATATTAAGGCAATTATTTGGAATGACTAATTAACAGAGCTGATCCAAATTTCAAAATTGTAATGTTGGGATCAATTGATATGGCAGCTGCAGCTTTAAGTAGAAACAGGAACTTAGCTGCATTTGGTTTGAATTGCAATAAATACATTTTATTGTTCAATAGTTCCCATTCAGTTCTGTATTAAGCAACTATAGAGTCATAGAGACGTACAGCATGAAAACAGACCCTTCGGTCTAACCTGTGCATGCCGACCAGATATCCCAACCCAACCCAATCTAGTCCCACCTGCCAGCACCCAGCCCATATCCCTCCAAACTCTTCCTATTCATATACCCATCCAAATGCCTCTTAAATGTTGCAATTGTACCACCCTCCACCACATCCTCTGGCAGCTCATTCCATATTAAACAGAACTATATTCTTACAACAACCGTGGTTGTATTAGAAGGACAATCTTGGCAGAGGGAGATGTTTATAGCAAGGAGAACAACACAAATGGGCTTGTAATACATATCATTAATGTTTTGCAACCAAACTGTTGCATCAAGAAAATCAAATATGACAAACATTTACTCTCTGATTGGAAAAAGTGAGCCTGAGCATGTGGTGAAGAGTTATTTTTATTTGTGACATGATATCATATAAATAGCATATCTCCCAGATAAAAGCATAGAGGCAGTGACTCAGCGGAGACTAATGAGTGTTAACAGGGTTTGCATATTGCAGTTGTATACTGTAACATCGGCGTCATGCCTCCTAATGTATGTTGTTGTGGTTGATGTAACACATTATGTGTTATTTTAATTTAGAGATTATGTTGGTGCTAAGATGCAGAAAATGTTCTATAGATTGTGCCAATATTCATACCTTCATAAGATTGAAATGTGAAACCAAAGTTCTTGAGCAAGTTGAAAAACGTGATTTCCAAAGATATTGAATGAATTGGATATCATAACTATTAAATGCTGCCCTATTTGAATAAAAAGTTTTCAGTAAATAGCTCATTAGGAAGTAAAGCAGGCATATGGGTTTCACAGAAAATGCTTGTAATTAAGGAAATGATTCCAAAAACAAAGATGAAAATCATAGAAACCCATGTAATAAAAATGGGATTTGACTTAATCCATCAGAGTAAACCTAGAAACATTATGGAGGTAATATCAGGTGTTGTTATTAAGACTAAATCTGTTCATTGCATAAATAATTCCTTAACAGATTCATTTGTTGTTCTCTCCATGCCCAGTTGAGAAATTGGCACTCTATCTGTCTTGATACGTTTTAGTGCAGAACAGTCAAGCATTGTCAAAAGATATGCAAAAGACAGTTAGGTTTATAGGAAAGAGGAGCAAAGTAGTAATGTCACTGCATTAGTAATTCAGAAACAGGGGTTAAAGCTGAGAACATAGGTTCAAATGCTACCATGATAGCCGGTGAAATTTAAATTAAGTTAATATATCTGGAATATAAAACCATTCTCAAAATCTAGGCCATAATAATCATTGCTTTTTCTAAAATCTCAGATGGGTCACTAATGTCCTCAAGGGAAGAAAATATGTTTTCCTTACGTATTCTGGCCTACATGTGGCTTTAGAGGTATAATAACGTGGTTGTCTCTTAACTGCCCTCTGAAATGACTGAGCAAACCATTCAGTTTCACGAACCGTTAGGGATGGAAAACAAGTGCAGGCTTTGCCATTGACAGTCACATTCCATGTATGAATAATAAAAAAAAGAATAATCTTGCAGCATAGGGGGTAACATTTTGCCTCTGAACTGGGAACTCCAGGCTCTGGAAGGTGACTCCAGGTTGAGAATTAAGTTCTAAATACTACCAACAGATGCCAGTGACAGTGGTGAGAATGGAACATTAGCTAGGAAAGAATCAGAGCCTCTTCCAGCAATGTTCATAGCTCTACACTCCAACATGCATGTACAAGTGAATGTTGCCATAGCAACCTGGATGTCTTGGTAGGGCTGATTGGCTCAGTTAGTTGGAACCCAGTGTGGATCAGCTTGATGGCAAAAGCACTCAGTTCAATTCTTCTTTCCTTACCTGTGGTAGATGTTGTGAAGGTATGGGTCAGATCTACCTACAGATAAAGGATTACATTTGTTTTTGCTCATGACCTTTCCTCAAAAATTTGTTTGGGATTGGGAACCACTACTTGTGACAGGTAATATCTTGCATCTTATTAAGTTTAATGGTGCAGAGGTAAGGTAGACACAGTAACTGTTGAGTCACATTGGGTGAAGCAGTGATCTGGACAGCATGGATCAATTCCAGCATGATCCCAGAAAAGGAAGGAATTTGAAAATTGAAGTTGGTGACCATTTCAGGATGCTTAGGATATTTTTGATAGAAATGCCATGAAAAAAACTATTACAACGTCAATTACAGAGTCATAGATATATACAGCATGTAAACAGACCCTTCGGTCCAACTCACCCATGCTAACCAGTTATCCTAAATTGTTCTAATCCCATTTGCCAGCATTTGGCCCACATTTCTTTAAATCCTTCCTATTCATATATCCTTCCAGATACCTTTTAAATGTTGTTATTGTACCAGCCTCCACCACTTCTTCTGGCAGTTCATTTCATACACACACCACCCTCTGTATGAAAAAGTTGCCCCTTAGGTCCTTTTTAAATCTTTGCCCTCTCACCTTAAACCTATACCCTCTGGCTTTGGACTCTCCTATTCCAGTGAAAAGATCTTATCTATTCACCCTATCCATTGCCCCTCATGATTTTATATATCTCCATAAGGTCACCCCTTAGCCTCCGATGTTCCTGGGAAAATAGCCCCAGCCTATTAAGTCTCTTCCTGTAGCTCAAATCCTCCAACCCTGGCAAAATGCTTGTAAATCTTTTCTGAACGCTTTCAAGTTTCATATCCCTCCTGTATCAAGAAGACCAAAATTGCAATTAGTACTCTGAAAGTGGCCAAACCAATGTCTTGTACACCTGCAATATGACCTCGCAGCTCCTATACTCAATGCACTGATCAATACCAAACGCTTTCTTCACTATCCTGTCTCCACGTTCAAGAAACTATGAACCTGCACTCCAAGGTCTCTTTGTTAAGCAACATTCCCCAGGACCTTACTATTAAATGTATAAGTCCTGCGCTGAATTGCCTTTTTAAAATGCAGCACCTCACATTTATCAAAATTAAACTCCATCTGTCAGTCCTAGGCCCATCGGCCCATCTGATCAAGGTTCCGTTGTACTCTGAGGTCACCTTCTTTGCTGTCCACTACACCTCCAATTTTGGTGCCATTTGCAAACTTACTAACTATACCTCCTGTGTTCATATCAAAATCATTTATATAAATGACAAAAAGCAGTGGACCCAGCACCAGTCCTCATGGCGCATCACTCTCACAGGCCTCCAGTCTGAAAATCAACCCACTGACTTCCAGTGTCAAGCCAGTTCTGTATCCAAATGGCTGCTTCTCCCTGTATTTCATTTGATTGTTCTTTAGAGAAAACCAAGTTCCAGAGAGGGAGGGCAATAGAAAAATAGGTATTTACAGGTTAACATCTGTCACTGGGAAAATTCTAGAATTTGTTATAAGGGATATATTGCAAAATATTTAGAAAGGCATAATAAATTTAGGTGGCACGGTGACACAGTGGTTAGCACTCCTGCCTCACAGCGCCAGAGACCCGGGTGCAATTCCCACCTTGGGCAACTGTCGGTGTGGAGTTTGCACATTCTCCCCATGTCTGTGTGGGTTTCCTCCGGGTGCTCCGGTTTCCTCCCACAGTCCAAAGATGTGCAGGTTAGGTGAATTGGCCATGCTAAATTGCCAGTAGTGTTAGGTGAAGGGGTAAATGTAGGGGAATGGGTCTGGCTGGGTTGCTCTTCAGAGGGTCGGTGTGGACTTGTTGGGCCGAAGGGCCTGTTTCCACACTGTAAGTAATCTAAATCTAAAATTCAAGAAAAATTAGCACAGCTTCAAAAGATAGAAATTTTGCTTGACATATTAATCACACTTCTTTTGAGGAGTTAATAAACAGAATAGATAAAGGAGAATCAGCAGATGTAATATGCAATATATGGATTTCCAAAAGACATTCTGTGAAGTGCTAATCATAAGGCTATTCAATAAGCATTCAAGGTGTTTGTGAAGCATATTAGCATAGATAAAGGATTGACTGTGTAATAGACAAAGAGTTGGGAAAAAAAGGGTTATTTTCAGGATGGCAAGCTATAACTAGTGGTGTGCCAATGGGATCATTGCTAATGCCACAGTTATTTAACATATATTAATGACTCGCATGACAGAAGTGAATTAATATAGCCATGTTTGCAGATGACACAAAAATAGGATGGAGTGCAAGTAATGACACAAAGTGTTTGCAAAGGGACATAGAAAGGTTAAGTGAGTGGGCAAAATTTTGGCAGATGAAATATAATGTGGGAAAATATATGGTTATGAACTTTGACAGGAAGAATACAAGAGAAGAATATTATTTAAATGGAAAAAGACTGCAAAAATGTGCAGCACAGAGATTTGGAGTCCTTGTGCATGTATCACAGAAAGCTAGCATGCAAGTTCAGTGGATGATAGGGAAGGCAAGTGGACTGTTGGCCTTTATTTCAAAAGGAAATTCAAAGGAATGTCTTGCTAAAATTATACTAGGCACTAGTCAGATCATACTTAGAACACAATGAACAGATTTGGGCTCCTTATCTAAGGAAAGATATACTAACATTGGATGCACTTCAGAGAAGGTAAGGTTTACTGGGTTGAGTTTGGGCATGGAGAGCATTTTCTAAAGATGTGAGGTTGAGTAGGTTGGGCTTATACTCAGTGGAGCTTAGAAGATTGATATCTTCCTAAATCCTATTAAAATACACAAGATTTTTAAAGGTCTTGATAGGGTAGATGCGAATAGATTATTCAAACAGCTTAGGATCAGAAGGCAGCAGTTCAAAGTAAGGGGTTACCATTTAAGACAGAGTTAAGAAGGAATTCCTTCTCTCAGTGGGTAGTGAATTTATGAATGTCTGTGACCAGGCATGGGATATTCTGAAAGGGGAGGGTAAGCAGCCAGAGGTTGTGGTTGATATTGGTACTGACGACATAGGAAGGTTGAGAACACACCAGATGGCCTCCTTCTTTAGAGACCGCAATTTCCCTTCCCACGTGGTTAAGGATGCCCTCCAAAGCATCTCGTCCACATCCCACACCTCAGACCCCACCCCTCCAACCCGTAACAAGGACAGAAACCCCCGGTACTCACCTTCCACCCTACCAACCTTCGCATAAACCAAATCATCTGACGACATTTCCGCCACCTCCAAACGGACCCCACCACCAGGAATATATTTCTCTCCCCACCCCTTTCTGCCTTCCGCAAAGACCATTCCCTCCGTGACTACCTGGTCAGGTCCATGCCCCCCAACAACCCACCCTCCCATCCTGGCACCTTCCCCTGCCACCGCAGGAATTGCAAAACCTGCACCCACACCTCCTCCCTTACCTCCATCCAAGGCCCCAATGGAGCCTTCCATATCCATCACAGTTTTACCTGCACATCCAACAATATCATTTATTGTATCCGTTGCTCCCGATATGGTTTCCTCTTCATTAGGGTTTCCTCTTCAATCAACCACGCCGCCCTGTGGCCCAACATTTCACCTCCCCCTCCCGCTCAGCCAAGGACATGGAGGTCCTGGGCCTCCTTCATCACCGCTCCCTCACCACCCGACACCTGGAGAAAGAACGCATCAATGTGGACTTCACCAGTTTCCTCATTTTCCCTTCCTGCACCTCATCCCAGTTCCAAACTTCCAGCTCAGCACTGTCCCCATGACTTGTCCTACCTCCATCCTCAACCCCATTCACCTATTGGACTCAATGTTACTTTCTCCCCACCCCCACCCTCCTCTCATTTATCTCTCCACCTTACAGTCAGTCTGCCTCTATTCCTGATGAAGGGCTTTTGCCCAAAACGTTGATTTTTCTGCTTCTCGGATGCTGCCTGAACTGCTGTGCTTTTCCAGCGCCACTCTATTCCAGAATCTGGTTTCCAGCATCTGCAGTCATTGTTTTTACCTAGGGTCCCTCATGGCAGGCTGATACAGAAGGTAAAGTCATATGGGATCCATGATGAGCTGCTAAGATGGTTACAGTACTGGCTCAGTCATGGACAGTATGTAGCAATGGAAGGATGGTTTTCAGATAGGAGATCAATGTTGTTCCGCAGGGATCAATGCTGGGCCTACTTTTATTTGTAATATATAAATGATTTGGAGGAGAATGTAGTGGCATAATTAGTAAGTTTGCAGATAACACAAAGATTCAGGGAGCTGTGAATAGTAAGGAAGATTTCCAGGGATAAAGCAGGATATGGATTAGATGGATACTTGAATGGACAAACAACAGATGGAGTTTAATCCAGACAAATGTGATGTGATGCATTTTGGGAGATCTAATACAGGAGGGAAGTATACAGTAAACGGCAGAATCCTTAATAGCATCAACACAGAGAGAGATCTGGATGTACAGGTCCACAGTTCCCTGAAAGTAGCAACAATAAGATGATCAAGGAGACATTTTTACCTTCCTTGGGTGGGGCATAGAGTACAAAAATTGGCAAGTCATGTTGCAGCTATATTGAACTTTATTTAGCTAACATTTGGATTATTGTGTACAGTTCTGGGGGCCACACTACCAGAAGGATATGGAGGATTTGGGGAGGATACAGAAACTTCTTACCAGGATATTGTTTTACCAGGGCATTAGCTATGATGATAGATTGGACAAACTTGGTTGGTTTTCACTTGAATGTTGAAGAATGAGGGGTAACTTGATAGTAGTTTACAAAGTTACGAGAGGCATGGATAAAATAGATAGTCGGAATCATTTTCCCAGGGTAGAAATGCCTATTACTAGAGAACATGCATTTAAGGTAAAAGGGGGCAAGTTTAAAGGAAATGTGAGAGACAAGCGTTTTACACAGACGGTGGTAAATACGTGGAATGCACTGAGAAGGTGTGGAGGTGGAAATAATAGCGTTTAAGAGGCATCTTGACAGATATAAAAGGCAGGACAGAGTTGAGACAAAATAATTTTCAGTTTGAAAAGGCATCATATGTTGGGTAGTCCTGGTGGGCGAAAGGGCCTATTTCTATTCCATACTGTTCTTTGTTTTTTATATCTGGATCATTGGGATCTCTTCCAGGGCAGATGAGACTGTACAAAAAGTGTGTGTTGAACCTAAACTGGAGTGTCATCTAATATCTTTGCAGGAAGGTTTGCTAGTGCTACTTGGAAGTTTTAAACCAGTGTGGCAGGGGGTAGAAACCAGAGCAGAAGGTCAGCATGTAGAGAGTGATTGAGGAGAATGTAGAGGTTAAATCAAATAACTACTACGATGAAAAAGGAATGGCCAGATTAATAGATACAAAGGGACTGGCGGTCTTCAAATGTATTTATTTTAGTACAATGATTATAACAGGTAAGGCAGATGAGCTTAGACCTCGGATTAATACATGGGACATTAGTACCATGGTGTGCTAGCCACTGCAGAAACTTAGTTGATAGAAGTATAGGACTGGCAGCTCAACATTGCATGGTTTAGATGTTTCACACATGAGAGAGAGCAATGTATAAGGGGTGTGGGAGTTATATTATTGATTAAGGGGAATGTCACATCTCCACCAAAGAGGATGTCTTGGAAGGCTCATCCAATGAGGCCATTTGGGTAGAACTCAGGAATAAGAAAGGTGCAGTCATTATGATGGGGTTATACTATAGGCCTCCCAATAGCCACTGGGAGATAGAGGAGCAGTTATGTAAGAAAAGCATGGAAAGGTTTAAAAACAACAGCGTTGTTGTAGTGAGGGATTTTATATTTCCCAAAATATGACTGGGACTCCCTTAGTGCCAGGGGCTTGAATGAGCTAGAATTTGTTAGTTGCATCCAGAGGGGGGTTCTTGAAACAGTATGTACATAGTCCAACTTGGGAAGGGGCCACACAGACCTTGCTTTGTGTAATGAGACTGGCCAGGTGATCAAAGTTTCAGTGGGGGAGCATTTTGGGAACTGTGGTCATAATTCTGTAAGTTTTAAGAATAATTGGATAAGGATACAATTGGTCCTCAGATGAAAGAGCTAAAGTGGAAAAAGGGTAATTACAACAGTATTAGGCTGGAACTGGAAATATTAGATTGAGGGTAGTTGTTTGAGAGTAAATTCACATCTGAGTGGGAGTGTTTTAATGGTTAGCTATTCAGAGTTCGAGGCCAGCATGCTCCTGTGAGGATGAAAGATAAAGATGGCAACATTTGGGAACCCTGGATGACAAGAGATGTTGGAAGAGTTGTTCAAAAGAGAAAGGAAGCATATGTAAGGTTCAGGGAACAAATCAAATAAAGCCCTTGAGGAATGTAAAGGGAAGCAGGAAAGAATTTAAGGAATTAGGAGTGCTAAAAGTGGCCATGAAATGATCTTGGCAAGTAGGATAATGGAAAATCCCAGAACATGTATAAAGAGCAAGACAGTACCAAGGGAAAGATTGGGTCCACTCAGGGGCAAAGAAGGGAATTGAAGTGTGAAGCTAGAGGAAGCGGGTGAAGTCCTTAATGAGTGTCTTGATGCAGCTTCTTTTGTGTGTGTTGGGGTTATTCAAAAGGGCCACAACACACTGCAGTACACCAGAACTGCAAAAAGAGAAAGAAGAACACCTATACAATGTATTCTCCAAAATCAGATACCCACGTAATTTCATCAACAGATGCCTAAGGGAAAGACAATGGAACGAGGACATGCCACAACCCAAAGGACTAGCCACCCTACCATACATCAAGAGCATTTCCAAACTGCGCAAAATAGTACTGGCTGCAAGATACATCAAATCTCCTGTTCCTTGGATGCTGCCTGACCTGCTGCGCTTTTCCAGCAACACATTTTCAGCTCTGATCTCCAGCACCTGCAGACCTCACTTTCTCCTCCTGGCTGCAAGATAAACCATTACAGTAGACCCTATGTATGAAATATGTTTAATAGGAGATAAATTTGATACTTAACTGTGCAAATTGTAGGCTGTACATATGTGATGCACAATTCTGCTTTTAAATATGAAAGAATAGACTGAAAAATGGTAAGAAATTTGTGATATTTTGTTATCAGTATAGCAGCTGGCAGGACATAACCATTAAGTGATAAACTGCAGTTACCTCTTACCACGCATGTGTTCAGAAAACCAATTATTTAATTCCAGTGAGATCACCAGCATGCCAGTAGCATATATTTTGAATTAATTTCCTTTTTATGATGACTTTCACCATACTAAATAATAAATTTGCACCAACAGCATATAGGAAAATAATTCAGCTTTAAATTCTTGGGGGGAATATACAATCCACTCGGCTTTGAAAGGTGTAAGAATCTATTCTCTGAATGTCTTAGTAAATAATACACTGTCTGGTATGGTACTAAGCCATGAAGATCAAGAAACTCCTTAACTTCAGTTCTTGATTTGTATGAAGATAGCTGATCTCAGTTGGCACAGTTGCAGAAATGCTGCAGTTAGTTCAGCACTGTGTACATATGGTCTTTATTGAAAATGGGCCAACTTGAATTTCTGGTTTGTTACAACATAAAACTCAATGTATACAGATGTCATGAAACAGAAAATGCAGCAATTAGAAATCAACGTTGTGATGTATTTTTTTTAAAAACACCATTGAAAACTGTAAAACTTTTTTTAAAAAAAGGTAAAACTGGTTTAGCAAGATTCTGTTGTTAATAGTTTCAAATTATAGTCATGGTGGGGCAGATGAAAAGACATCAATATTTTTAGATCTTTACATCAATACTAACGAATCAGAAACACTTGCTTGCTATGAGAGTTGACGATCTATTTCTTAACATGGATGTCACACACACTGCTCTCAGATGATCTCACAAGTCAGCTGCTGCATTCTGGCAGTGAGCAATGATGTAAAAAAACTTCTGTTAACGTTTTATGAAAGCCAAACAGACATTCAAAATATTTATTACAAAAATTGTTTAATTATTCCTGTCTTTATAATATTAATTTTCAGACAGTATGCAAGTACTCAGCTATTTAAGTATAAGTTGTAAATACTGAAAAGAATGGGAAAGAAGTGTAGAGCAGGGCACTGGGACGTTATGAGAAATGAAGTGGCGGTTACGCACAGATGAGTTCAGCACAGATGTCTGTGAATTCATCTAGAATGCCCTTCCCAAAGATAAAGTGATCATCCTTGGATATTCAATGCTAGAATTGACTGTGACAGCCTGCCAAGGAAGGGAGCACCCAGAAACCATGGAATTGGAAACTGCATTGGAAATGAATATTTACTCTATTCAGAAATCTATTCAGAAAATCAACAGGCCAAAACCAACAACTTTCAACAAAAAGACCACTTCAAGACAAAATGGGTACATCTCCGCACTAAACGCTAGCACTTGAAAGACTATGTCTTGGTGCTCCAGTGAGACCTAAAGGATGTCCTGCATTCTCATCCTGTGCTGATTGGGATGCAGACACTGGTTTGTTCATTTAAAGCTGAACTTTTACTTCAAGTTTAAGTCCAAGAACAGACCTAGTGACAACTCAAAGTTTGAGTCAGCAATCTGCAAATGTCATCTTAGAGTCATAGAGATGTACAGCATGGAAACAGACCCTTCGGTCCAACCCGTCCATGCCGACCAGATATCCCAACCCAATCTAGTCCCACCTGCCAGCACCCAGCCCATATCCCTCCAAACCCTTCCTATTCGTATAGCCATCCAAATGCCTCTTAAATGTTGCAATTGTACCAGCCTCCACCACAGCCTCTGGCAGCTCATTCCATACACGTACCACCCTCTGCGTGAAAACGTTGCCCCTTCGATCTCTTTTATATCTTTCCCCTCTCACCCTAAATCTATGCCCTCCCCAACCCCAGGGAAAAGACTTTGTCTATTTACCCTATCCAGGCCCCTCATAATTTTGTAAACCTCTATAAGGTCACCCCTCAGCCTCCGACACTCCAGGGAAAACAGCCCCACCCTGTTCAGCCTCTCTCTATAGCTCAAACAACCTACAGGCCAGACTGGAACACTCTGATCTCACTGTTGTTTCCACTCAGACTAACTCTGGGAACACACCAAAGCTGTAATATTGGATACTTCTAATTAAGTCATCAGAATCGACACCAGGGAGAATAGGGATCAGTTTGATGAAAATGACAATGAAAAGGTCAGCTTATAAGGCTCACACATGGCTCAACCAAAGGAACTGAGAGGAATTGACGATCAGCCACCAAGCACACAGCACACTTCAGGGTAAATGGAGGAACTTTCAAAATAACTGGTGGGTCATACTTGTGGAAAAATCTCAATGGCATGCTGTTACTGGTAGCAAATGAAGCTTCTATGAAGCACTGAAATCTATGTACCAGCATATCAAACCCAAAATCCCCGAGGATCACTGATGGCAGGACAGTACACACTGATGAAAAGTCAGTACTGGTTTGCTTGTCAGAGCACTTTGAAATGGTCTTCAGCACCAAGTACACAGTACACAAGACTGGTGTCAACTGCATCTAACAATAAACTTAATATATTGGCATTCCTGTGAGAAATGTGACTGGTACCGATCAGATGAAGAGCAACAAAGCCCAGGAGTCAACAGAATTCCTCCTGAAGTCTTAAAGCATGGTGGCACTACCCTACATACCAAACCCCATGAGGTTTTCATGGCCTGCTGGAAGCAGGACAGCAGTGCACAGAATCTTCATGATGCCATTATTATCATTGTGTACAAACACAAAACAGAAAGGTCAGATTGCTGTAACTACCATGAAATTCATCCTCTTTTTTTTTACTGGCAAGATCCTGGCTAGAATACTTCTGAACAGCAGAAAGAAACCTCCCACAGAGCCATTGCAGGTTCACCAGCACCAGAGGAACCCCAACAAGATACTTATGTTCAGACAAATACATGAGGTATGATCTGAGTAAAACAAAGGGCCTATATGTCACTTTTGTAAATCTCACCAACACAATAAACACTGTAAGCAGAACTAAACTTTGGAAAATCTTTGAAAAACAGATTCCTGGTTATGATGCAGCAGCTTCATGAAAATCAGGATAGACAAATACGACAGTGACCTCTCAAATCCCTTCTAAATCTTCAATGGTGTGAAACAGGGATGTGTACCAGCCAGAGTCCTATTCATCATCACCGTCAGCATGCTGCTGTAGAAGGCAAGAGAATAATTCCTGTGATAGTTCATGTCTCGCCTCCAAACTGATGGATTTCTTTTCAACTTCTGACATCTGAATGTCGTTTTGCTGATGATTGTGCTCTCTTGACTCACAGGCAGTCAAACCTGCAGTGGCGCCAAGTCATGGATCCTTTATGAGCGCTTCCACCAATGCTACCACTGCAACATCCTCATGGTCTGCTGGCAGGGTCACATCACTAACATTGAAGTCCTGGAAATGGCCAAAATCACCAGTATTGAGGCTATCCTCCTGGAAGACCAGCCATGTTAGGTAGGGGATGAGGGCTGTGGAAGGTGGTGATGATGGGTTTGTATCTGTCTGGATGAACAATAGTTGCCTGTCCAAGACTGTTGTGTGGAGAGCTGGCCACTGGTAAATGGAACAGAGGGGCTCCAGGCAAAAAATTTGAGAAACTGCTGAAGTTACTCTCTGTGTGACACATTGACCGTCGCTAGTGGAAAACATTGGCCATAGAGCATGGTTCCTGGAGATGTTACATCAAAAGTGCAACAGTGATCTTTGAGACTAATTAAGAACAAGAATGATAGGTAAAAGGAGGAAAAGGATAGATTCAAATGTCTCCAGCAACTTCACCTGCCTCTGCTTTGGGAGAATTTGCCAGTTTTGTGTAGCCTTGATTCAGCGCCAATAAGCTTGCAAACACTGAGTACACCCTCTCTAAAGTCTTCATCCACTAAACAATAGTTGGAAGTAGACATTACACAAGAAGTGATACAAATAGTAGAGTTTACGAGAAATGTGACCTTGGAATGGCAATTGTGGACTATGGAAGCATTGGGGAGTGGGTCCTTAGGTGTGTTATTCAACGCTATATGTTAAAAAAAAACTTTTGTTGGAAAATATTTTTGCAAGAAGAGGATAATGAGTAAAATAATGTAGCAAAATAAAGAAATGTAATGTGCAAAGTAGGGAATTGCCCAGAAAATTTATAGAAGCTATTACATTGTTTAGTCCATAAATTTACATATTTGTCTGTATACTTCTCTGTATAAAGGAAATATGCATAGTGATGAATTAATATGTATCATTAAGTGATGTGTATTGATTTGCTTAGTCTTGTTAACCATTGTCTGCTTTAAAATCCTCGTTTAGAAATAGCCAAAGATTGTTGTGCATGGAGCTAATGCAGTAATACTATAACAAGACAGGGGGATTGTGGCTAAGATATGTCACCAGTCCCAGTTATGGTAACCATTTTACAGTGACACTGGGAAAACCTCCATGCAAAATTTCTGTTACTGATCTGTTTCAATATAAAACAAGGTGCCTTTAAACAAATACTTTCTATATTTATATTTATAAATATTTAGCACATGTCTAACTCAAAATATTGTGGCACCAACCCAGTATTTTTTCTGATTATCTAGGAAGACAGTGAAATTTAATTAGGATTTAAGTGGGAATCTAAAACAAATTTATTCTAGTTAACAAGTGCTGTAATTGTTTCCTACAGATGTGAGATAGAGGCCACTTTAGAAAGACTAAAGAAACTGGAACGAGATCTGAGCACAAAAGAACAGGAGTTGAAGGAACGAGAAAGACGTTTGAAAATGTGGGAGCAAAAGTTGGTGGAGCAGTCCAGTGCACCTGTAAGTAATCAAAGCTATATCATTAATTATGATTTTTTAAATGCTACAACTACTATTCACATTTTCCTCTGCTTCAAAAATTACTTATTACACATGTAAAAAAAATGTAATAAATGTTCTCCTACATAAATGATGGATAATCTATTGTATCAGCAAGTATGGGACAAGGTATTGACATACGCCCTCTGGAAGCCCCTGTCCTTTATGGAGGCATCACTCCAATTTCTTCACATTTTCTTCTTAACTACATGATGTGATTTCCTGGCAAATGAGGGAAAAATAATTTTCCCTATTCAACCACGAGCCACAGCATTCCAGTAAACATTTTGCAGTTTTACGTAAGCTTAGGCAATTGAAAAATCTCAACTGTACAAGGTCTTACACAAATTGTGTAAGTTCCAGACTATCATAAATAATGACAATGTATATATTGGGTTTTCAACATTATCCAGAAATGATTCAATTTAATGTGAGGATTCTTATTTAATAATCATCAAAACTTATGAAATTCCCTCTTAAAAGCTATTATGCCAGGAAATGTTGGGACAAAATATATTACCCACATATACATAAGAACAAAATGGCCCACATCTGTTAATTTACTTCTGAATTTTGTCAAGTTAATTAATTAAGATTAATAGTGTTCATCAAAAAAATCCAACAGAGTAGAGGAGCACTCCATTGGTTGTAGTAAGTATTTTTAGTTAGCTGCTGTTAGAAGATAAGTGAAAGAAATGTCTAGGACACCTACAAGAGAAAGTGATGTGCTGTTACAAGGCCAGTGGTCACAAAAAACTTTCCCAATTAAGTTGGCTGGCTCATAGTATTACCCATTAAATGTGGAGGAGGACTTTACTGGAAGGTTAAGAATTGCTGCATGCATGGTGAGTAATCACAAGCTAATAAAAAAATCAATTTTGTGCTTTTTCTAAACATTCTCCAATGCTGATATTTAATCTTTTGTTTGCTGTTGTGTTCATCTGTGGTCTCTCTCTCTCCCTCTCTCCTCTTTTTACTTAGCTTTTCTTACCTCTTACTGCAAGGTTTTCTGAAGAGTCTTTCTATGAGTCTAAGACAGAGGAGTCAAACAGTACAGAGATGTCATGTCAGATCACAGCTACCAATAACGAGAAGGTAGATGGCATGAACGAAAGTCTGCAGAAAATGATGAGTGGTTTTGGCAATATCCTGTCTATGAACCTAGCAGGACCTGTCATGCAGTCTGGGATTCAGATAGATATGCAAGCCAAGCAGAATTCTTCCAAATCAACTTGTGTCAGAAAGGGGAAAAAAATCAATATGACAATGGATTTTGATCACTGGTCATATGATAGTAATTAAATCTGAGCACATAAAGCTTTTGAACATTATTAAAGCAACCGATTGTATTAGCCTAGTGAATGTTTGTTTTCCACAGCAATTCTAAACAATACAAATGTTAATATATCCAGCTTAGTGTCTTATTTATGCTGTGAGCTTACAGTACTTTATTAAGCATAATGCATGGCAGAAATTGAAGCATTGTTACTTTATTAGAATATCAATCTAAACACTGAAAAGTAGTGCAGCCATTCATGAAACGAAATGTTCTAAAGTTTAAAAAGTTAAAGATAATTGTAAGTAGAGTGTTTCAATATCAACTTTTCATTACTGGAGCTCATTTTTATAAGACCTGAAAATATTTATACAACATTTGAGATTATTTACAGTTTGAAGGCTGTTTTAATATGGACATCTTTTCTGTGTTTTGTGTTACCTATTTTCTATTCCTTTTTTCAATAAACTTAATTTAGTAGCTTATTTACAATTGTCTGGGTTCTCTTTCCTTCAGAGTAATAATTTTGAAAGAAAATATTTTGTATGCCTGTTTTCTAATACTGTGTATGCTACTTTCACTTCTACTTAGTATTCAGCTATTAAATCCATGCTTTTTAATCTATCCTGCTTTACATATTCTAGACGCTTCTCCATGAGAACCTGATCACCTTCCTAGTTAGTGGAACAGAGCCCTGCATTCTACTGCTGCTCAGTAAACCAGCATTTATGACTCCAAATTTTTAATAGGCTGTGTTTCAGCCATTTTTGAGACCTAAACTCTGGACTACAATGTAAAACGAACATTTTGGCTGTTCTGACATGGATAATTTGGATCCTTTACGTTTAATTTTATGTCTGAACACTAGTTGAATATATTGTTTAGCTAACATATTTGTTTGGGACATTGACCATTACAAATATTGTCCTGGCAAATGGATACCAAATACTTAATCTAATTACTACTATTGTATCATATTTTTACACACACTTGTTGAGAGTTTTTATCTTAGTCTAGTTTTGGAACATAGAGCTAATCTTTTCTTTGCAGTAAGTAACAAAGAAATGAAGATTATGGTCAATCAGTGACACAAGATAAAGAGAAATTGATCCACAAACCTAATTTTAATTGTATCTAATTAAAACATAACTGATCTTAAAGGGAATAAATCCTGAATGGTAGAGTTAGTATTTCATTCCATTCATTGTATTAAACTTCTTTTGGTTTCCCTGATGTAACTTATTCTTGTGGCTAGAGCTCAAAATAATTGCTGATGTTGAACTAAGAGTGAATGAAAGTATCTCTGAAACTATAATAAGAAATTTTCTTTGCTGGAATTAAAGTTCAGTTTTATTGTCACGTAGTCAAGTACAAGAGTAGGGACAAATGTATAAAGTCACCATTTTCAGTGACATCTTAGGTACAAAATCTTAAGTATAACTTATAAAAATAAATAAATAAAGTTTAAAATTCAGCATGACAGACCTTCTAAAGCAGACAAAGAGAGAAAAAATAAAAGCAGACAGAGCAAACAGGTCTGAGCTGGACTTCAACTTGGGTCCATGCTGGGTTTCATCTGGAGGCTGGGAGTCCGCGTTGGTTTACTGCAGGTGATTTTAGGAGAAAGTTAAGCCAGGATGACCTTGCAATCTCACATTAACAATTAGAGTGCTCTAGCCATTTAATAAGAAATTACAGAGTTTAATGGGGGGATAAAATAGTAGTAATATGAACACTGGCTTCTTTGTGACTCATGATTCATTCATTGCTCTCTACATATGGTTAATCAAAGGTATAATCAAAACCATATTTAACCTACTAGTATCTCTGATGTTTAAAGTATTTTAACAGGTCTTCCACTTAAATTAACTTTATAAAGGGGTTGTTTCAGTTTGCAGATTCATAGTACAACTTGCCAAAATTTCTGATATTTGCATTCTTCAGAATAGTTCAGTAACCTAGTCAAGACTTTGTCGACAGCGTCTCATTCCTGAAGTCAAAACTGGAGTTGTGCATTTTTCTACTTTCTCTCTCTTTGCCCTTAGGCTTCCAATTGTAATTAAAATTCGAAGTGCTCATAATATGCATGTGAAACATATTTAATTTTGCAGCGCTTCTCATTGGTGAAATATGGAGTAAGCTGACATCATTAGAATGCGAATTAGACAGTGAAAAGTGTACAAAGTCATCATTTCTGGTGCCACCTAGGTACAAAGGTGCCTAGATACAAATTTTAGTATAAGTTAGAAAAATACAGAAGTAAAGTTAAAGGTTCAGCACTACAGTCCTTCTAAAGCAGAGAAACAGAGAAAACAAAAGTAGACGGACCAGACATGTCTGTGCTAGTTTACTGTTTAAAAGAATGTTAAGCGAGGATGGCCTTGGGACCTCGCATAAACAATTAGAGTGCCCTGGTCTGAAGATGGCGGTGGAGTAGCAGTGCAGCATGCAGGCTCCTGCCTGGAGTTCATCTGCTCCATCCGCTTTTACATTTGTTTGCTCTTCTCTCACTTTTTAAAAATCCTTTCTGGAATCTACTCACCTTCCGTGGAGCAAGTGAGTCCGACATGGTGGAGAGTGAGATCCCTGGCATCTGTGGCTGCAATCAGAACAGGCAGGGAATAGACTGAGTTGCCACAGTCTGAAGGTGAGGTCCCCCTCAGGGGAGGTATGGAGGTGAGACCTCCCCCCCTCAATGGCAGAGTGGAGACGAGACCCCACCCCCTCAGGGGTGGTATGGAGGTGAGACCGCCTCCCGTCAGGGGCGGTGTGGAAGTGAGACCCCAGCTCAGAGGCAGTGTGGAAGTGAAATCCCCCTCAGGGGCAGTGTGGAAATGAAACCCCCCCTCAGGGGCGGCGTGGAGGTGAGACCCCCCCTCAGGGGCGGTGTGGAAATGAGACCCCCCTCAGGGGCAGTATGGAGGTGAGACCCCCCCCCCCCCCCAAGGGCGGTATGGAGATGAGTCCCCCCCTCAGGGGCGGTGTGGAAGTGATATCCCCTCAGGGGTGGTGTGGAGGTGAGACGCCTCCCTCAGGGGCAGTGTGGAGGTGAGACCCCCCTCAGGGGCGGTGTGGAGACGAGACCCCCCCCTCAGGGGCAGTGTGGAAGTGAAACCCCCCCCTCAGGGCGATGTGGAGACAACAACCCCCAGTGAGGGCAGTGTGGAGTTGAGACACATCCCACTCTCAGGGGTGGTGTGGAGACGAGACCCCCCCCTCAGGGGTGGTGTGGAGGTGAGACCCCCTCCCCACCAATGGCGGTGTAGAGATGAGACCCTCCCGCAGGGGTGGTGTAGATATGAGCCCCCCCCCCCCCTCAGGGGCGGTGTGGAGGTGAGACCCCCCCCTCAGGGGCAGTGTGGATATGAGCCCCCCCTCAGAGGCGGTGTGGAGGTGAAACCCCCCCCCCTCAGGGGCAGTGTGGATATGAGCCCCCCCTCAGGGGCGGTGTGGAGACGAGACCCCTCCCCCTCAGGGGCGGTGTGGAGATGAGACCCTCCCCCATCAGTGTTGGTATGGAGGTGAGACCCCCCCTCAGGAGCAATGTGGAGGTGAGACCCACCCCCCACTTAGGGGCAATGTGGAGGCAAGGCTCCCTCCCCTGCTGGGGTGGGGGAGTGCAGTGTGGAGGCAAGGGACTCCCCACTCAGAGGTCTGGTATGGATGCTTGAAACACTACAATTCTGGACTTGTTCTTATTTCTTGGTTTTTCTCATTTATTCCTGAGATTTTGTACCTCGGTACCTTGTACTTAAGATGGCACCATAAGTGGCGACTTTGTAAACGTTTCACTGCACTCATGTGAGCACATGTGACAATGAATCTAATTGACACTGCAACTCAGATTTCTCCAGTTTCCTCATTTCCCCTCCCCCCACCTTGTCTCAGTCGAATCCCTCAAATCAGCACCACCTTCCTAACCTGCAATCTTCTTCCTGACCTCTCCGCCCCCACCCCACTCCGGCCTATCACCCTCACCTTGACCTCCTTCCACCTATCACATCTCCATCGCCCCTCCCCCAAATCCCTCCTCCCTACCTTTTATCTTAGCCTGCTGGACACACTTTCCTCATTCCTGATGAAGGGCTTATGCCCGAAACGTCGAATTTCCTGTTCCTTGGATGCCGCCTGACCTGCTGCGCTTTTCCAGCAACACATTTTCAGCTCCATTCTCTTGCTCCCCTACATTGTGCCTAAACCAGGAAAACTGCTGAATTCACATACAACAGTACAAATACAACAGATGCACATAAACTTCAGACAAAACTATGAACCATGCACCTTGAAAATCTAGTGCAATGCTGACTTTACCCTGAAGATTGGACTTTAAGTTGTTTCACATTAATGAATATTCATACATTGCAAATAAATTTTAAAAAATGAATCCCTGCCACAGGCTGGTGTAATGCTAAAAGGCAAGTAAAAAATGAGGTCTGCAGATGCTGGAGATCACAGCTGAAAATGTGTTGCTGGTCAAAGCACAGCAGGTCAGGCAGCATCTCAGGAATCGGGAATTCGACGTTTCGAGCATAAGCCCTTCATCAGGAATGAGAGAGAGTAGCCAAGCAGGCTAAGATAAAAGGTAGGGAGGAGGGACTTGGGGGAGGGGCGATGGAGGTGGGATAGGTGGAAGGAGGTCAAGGTGAGGGTGATAGGCCGGAGTGGGGTGGGGGCGGAGAGGTCAGGAAGGAGATTGCAGGTTAGGAGGGCGGTGCTGAGTTGAGGCCACAAACACACCACTTAATTTTATCTATGTATCTCAACATGCCATCCAGAAATCAAAATTTGCATCCTACCTAACTCAATCAATCCATGTGCCATTTTAGCCTGAACATATAGATTCCAGAAAATCTCCTCATCCTAGTTTAAACTCAGAAAAATCTCTCCTATTGTATTTCGTTACAAATGCAAAGATAATACTTAGCTGTTATTCAATTTAAATCCAGCAAAATGGAAATGAAAGTATCAATAACAAATGGATTTGGATATGTATTCTCAGATTCTTAAATGATTAATGCAATTGTTTTATCATTTAGGTTCTCAATAATTGAATAGACTAATGATTTGCACACCTCGTCTGGCTCCATTTTGGGATTAACTTTTCTTATGAAATAATAAATCTTTTTGTACCTTTTCTGCTTTGGATTATTTACATCGAATTGTTCATGTTAACTTGCCCTCTACAGCAGCTAACCATGCTAACAGAATTGTTTTAACGTGCCTCCTCATAGTCTTTGTCTTAAGATGTGTGCAAATCAGTACAATCAGTATCAAAACAACTATCTCAAATCAAAGTAAATATTTAAGTTCAATGAATGTAATTGGTGTTGTCCCTTCTAGTAATCCATTTTTTTCATTAGAAATAATGGTGACTTGGACCAATCTTTGCAACAGCAAAAATGATTCAAATGACATCTGTGTATATGGTGTCTTTAACGAACATCCAAAGCACCTCTATTTGAAATCGACAAAATATTTCAGTTGCAACAGTTTTACTACAATTCCCAGTGTTATAAGAACAAAATAAAATAGTGCATTCATTTTGTTATCTTAGTATTAATTAAATTAAGTAAAGCTGGACCATTAAGTATCAGTGGTCAGTGTGAAAAACTTCAAAGATGAGAGTGCCACCTACTGGAAATAACATGTTTATCACAAGTGCATGGGAAAATAAAATCAATTTTTCCCATATAGAAGTTTAATTTCAGCTTAGCTCCCTCATTACTTAATGTAACACTGACCTGTTCAGAACAGAATCTTCAATTCACCTCCTGGTCTTTGCTGTGATTTATTTTTATCAGTTAGCAGTCCAAGTGCTTTCAGTGCCTTTTGTTTGCAAAAGAAGATATCATCCAGATTTCCTTCTAACTGTTAGCTATGATCATCTCAAAATGTTGCACAAAAGGGCAACCAGGCAAAAAGTGCAACAAGGCCAAAGGAAATATTAGGACAGGTGCTTAAAAGTTTAGTCAAAAGCTATGTTTTAAGGATAATCTTAAAGGAAGAGGTGGAAAACTTTAGGAGAGGATGCCAACGGTCAAGGCCTCGACAGGAAATGACATAACCATCATTGGGACGAGAGGGCCATAGTGATGGATATCAGAATCACTAAGGGTTGTAGAGCTGGAGGAGTCATGATATTGGGAAGGGGATCGACAGGTTTAGAGAAAGGGTGAATCCCAAATATCTAGGTCCACATATATACTTCACATATATGCATACATGTATGCAATTAATTGGATGACTAGAGTCCCCATGGATTCCACCACAATGTGAAGGATAAAAAGAAACTGATGAAAATTGATTTTTTCCCTTCACAAACTTGTTTATTCACAGTTAATGAAGTATTTTTGGAGTGTGGATGCGTAATTATCGTTGCATATTATCAAACACATAAAGTGCATTTTTTATACTGTGTACTTTTGCTTCTGTGTTTGCAAATATTGATAATTCACTTTACCTAGTATAGCTAATTATTACTAGTCCTATTTATTTCTGAATACCATTCACTCTTCTTAGATAGCCAACACCAGAGTGGCATTTTGGGGACAGCTGGCAAAGATTTTCAACACTACTGACTAAACCTATCTCTTTTTTTTTACACTGCTGAGCATGGTTGAAAGCAAGTTAAAGCTAACCTCAGCTCGCCACATATGTTCCTGCAGTTTATTTTGGGTTACTAAATTCCATCTTGAGCAGCATAGTACTTCAGCTACGGATTGCAAAGAAAGACAATTCTAATTTATTTTTGGGAAGGTGGAAGGATATTTATTACCATGATCTGGCTGCTGACCATTGGAGTTTTCACAGAAGCTAGCAAATGAAATGATTGCAAAATCTGCTCACCAACCATTAATTTATTTATTCAGACAAAACCAAAATTTGGATTCAGAAGATATATTGTAAGACGTACTGGCATGTGTTGCATTTTTATTATTTAGTGTATGGTATCTCTAATCTTTCAATATTATAATTTCTAAAGAATACAAAACAAGTCTCTGCATGTTTAGTGGATTTTGATTTACCTCAGTATTTCCATATTATAATAATTTCCATATTATAAATTACTATTATACTTGAGACAAATTTAAAAGCAAGTATTGAGGAAATAAGAAGTGATAGATTGAAGAGAAGATGCTACCTGTATTTATATAAATGATAGTTAGGTATTTAATGTAAAGTGTTAACGTTATCTCACAATACAGCATAACTTACAATGCAAAGCATTGTGTCAGAAAGAGTTTTGTCCTTCAATGAAGACATGCACCATATCATAACAGTACAAGACTTTTATGTATTATGACACCTATGAGTGCAATGTGAATAATACATTTTCTCTGTCCTTTGTTATTTTCCTCTGCTTCTTTAACCCACCCAGGGTGAATAAGAAATCAATTTTTCTGCCAAGGTGTGCAAGTCCATTTTTATATTTTAAAAGTATGTACATCACAAAAACTCAATTTTCTAAATGAAAACAAAAAGATTATTGCAAGTACTGTATTTGGTTCAGCAGGACTGCATAATTACCTGTTGTCATTTTAACCACAAACATTGAAAACCAACACTTGCATTTCTTAGCTTTCAAAATATTCCATAATTTCAAATAAATCTCACCATCGTATCTAAAACTCTTATACAGGAATAAGTTAAATTGTACAAACCTGCTTGGTGAGAGGGTGGCTTTAACAATAGCACAAAATTGAGACCGGCCTTTGTAAATCACTTGCAGTTTTGACATTTGAATTAGAAGGCCAATCTCAATTGTGTATTAAGGAGGGTTTTTCCCCTAATTCTCTCTTGTGAGTGATGTAACTGTTGATTAATTAAGAATTAAGTTAAATTACCAAAGTGCCATACTGATTATATTGTTAACTTTTTTTTTAGACTTTGCATTTGGGAATTATTCACTAAAGGTTCTGAGCATTGAATTTATATGCACTTTTAAACAATTCCAAATTAATAGTTGGTGAAAAATGTTCAGGCAAGTTTCTAAACATTAACAGTATTAAAATTACTGAAAGTAATATTTTCTGCATATGATTTTCCACCATCAAGATTGATTATTAGAGGTATTTTTTCTGTCATTGAGAAAAGTTTTGTTCTAGAAATTGCTAAATTACTTATTTAAATGTAAAATTGCCATAGTCTTACCAGACTATAGAGATGACTGCTGGGGATTTAACCTGAGGGTCACTATGCCTAAGATGACAAGTGCAGGAATTGAACCCATACTGCTGGCATCACTGTGCATCACAAATAAGGCAGCCAACCAACTGAACTAATTGACACCTTATTACTTCCTTAACTAAAGTGATAGTATTATGTTTTGTACCAGAGTTTTTTTGATTAGATTAGATTAGATTCCCTTCAGTATGGAAACGGGCCCTTTGGCCTAACAAGTCCACACCAATCCTCCGAAGAGCGAACTACCCAGACCCAGTCCCCTACATTTACCCCTGACTAATGTACCTAACACTATGGGCAATTTAGCATGGCTAATTCACCTAACCTGCACATCTTTGGATTGTGGGAGGAAACCAGAAGAAACCCACGCAGACACGGGGAGAATGTGCAAACTCCATACAGACAGTCGCCTGAGGTGGGAATTGAACCGGGGTCCCTGGTGCTGTGAGGCAGCAGTGCTAACCACTTAGCCCCATATGGAGTTGGTGTATGGATTTAAATGTTACTAAAACTTAAACAATGTTACATCTTACTTCATTTTAACACAATTATAGTTACAAATTTGGACGTACAATAAATAAAATTCAATACCATGGCACTAAGATAAGAAGATTGGAGAATTTTTAAAGACAATGCTGTACATGAATGTTATATAATTGAATAATGCATATGAATTATGATTACAAAGTAGTGCCATTAAATAGAAATAAAATTATGTAGTTTTTAAATTCTGATGTTATTGTGAAAGAGATCATTACCCCCAGATACTTTACTGAAGCTATCCAACACTAAACATCTACTTGCATGTTTTGGTGAACCCCATTATAGTTGCAATAGATGTTTGAATTTCTAATCATTACTAGGTAATGTGATCAGAACTTTTTGGAGACCAGAACACTGTAAAATGAAAATCCAGTTCATAAGAATGAGCAACTTTTCTATTTGGAAAATATTAAGATGTAATTGTCTGTGGTGGTTCGGCATCTCTTTTAGTGTAGTATAAGTTCTACATTCGGGGATCCAGATTAGAATTCTAATACTGACCAACATTCACATCTAGCTACCTAACGTCTGCAGTTGCCCATTCCTCAGGTCTGTTCTTGGGATTGTCTCTCTGTACCAATCCATTTCACTTCAGAAGTTTGAAAGAATCAATTTGGAATTTTTGTAATGTACAATGCATTCCTCTTATTAATGAAGAAAAAATAGTGTTGAAATGTGTGACTTCAAACCTAAACAGTGCTACCCAGTTATAAGAGGAAGATGTGGAATGAAGAGAGTTAAAAAAGGAGGAACTATAATGATGATGAAAAACAGTGTTCTTCTTTATAATGTTTTACAAAGTAGTTACCAATTGTGATATTAAAATGAACATCAATACCATGAAATTCCATCCCAATGGCTAAATTAGAATTTCAAACTACTGCAGTGAATTTACTCAGCAGATGCAGGAAACTGAAATTTCCTCACAATTACTGTGCAAGAACCGACTTGCACTTTAAAAGCTGAGCAAGTTTATGATGGTGGCAGATACATGAAGGTTTGACAGCCCGCTCTGATCTGTTTGAGATCCTGGCACAAAATCTCTGTCAACATGTTTTTTTTACAAAGCAAGGTTATTATGACAGGTGATAATCAGAAATACATATGTATGGGATTCAGCCCCTTCAATAAAGATAATAAATGGCCTTGTTGCATGAAGTACTGTTAAAAAAATCACATCCCCAATTTTGTTTCACATATAAATTCTCATTTCTAACCATTTTATCTATTTGAACATGATCATATTGTAATGTCTATACTTTGCTTTTGTCATGCAGTTGCTGCCATCCTTGGATATATATTCTTGGACAGAAGAGGATGTGGTAAGTATATGGTTCAATCTTTCTATTTAAAATTTTGATGTATTATAACAGTTAAATTCAATAATATAGGACAAAGACTATTAAGATTAACAGATAACTAGATTAGTTAGGAATATAATTTATCATAACAAGGTTTAATTATTTTTTCAGCAAGAAAGATGTGTAAAACTAAACATGTAATGTCCAAAGTTATTCAGCTTAGGTGGATTGACCAAGCAAAAATTGACCATTGTGTCCAGAGATATGTAGACTAGGTAGATTAGCCACTGTAAATGTCAGGACACAGAATGGGGCTGGGGCTGGGTTAGATGCTCTTCAGAGGGTCAGTGTAGATTCAATGGGCTGAATGGCTTCTTTCCACATGGTAGGCAACTGTTTCTTAACATTCCAATAAATATTTTTTCTATGGCAATTTTTTTTAGTTGGCATTAACATTTGATATTTATCTATGCTCACCAGTACTTGGAGTTGCAGAATAGGGGTATATAAAATTAGAAATTATATTTTTTTCCTGTCCTATATTTTAATTGCATTCATTTTATTTCTTTTGTGCAGTATTTTTGGATACAACAACTATTAGATAAAGGTAATAAAAGTTGCTATCTGTTTGCATTACTTATTGGAGTTTTGACTAATTTTGCTGATGGTATTTAGTTTTGTTATTTTGTGATCATAGGTGACACAGATTGTTGCCAGAAAGGTTATGCTGAATTGTTTAAAAGTCATCACATCACTGGAAGAAGGCTACTTTTGCTAACAGAACAAGATATGAAAGATGTAGGAATACAATCCAAAGGACATATCATTCATTTAAAGGTATTAAAGTAAGAAAGATCAGATGTGAAATGACAAGCATTTCAAGCAAAAAAACTGTTTAGGCAATGCTTCAGAATCTTGAACTATAGACATATTAAATTGGTAAATATCCCCAATCATCTGGTAATGGAGGCCAAGAATTAGAAGTTGTTTTCTCTTTGATATCTATATCAGAACCGAATACTTTAGTATTTTCTATTTACTTTGTTACAGGAACAAAGGTGTATGAATAGGCCTTTCAGGTTATTCGACCTGCCCTGCCATTCTGGGTTTGTGCGACCAACTCCTCAATGCCATTTTCCTTCACTATCGCCATTCCCCACATCCCTTAATGTCATTAGTCTCTAGAAACTTAACAATTTCTGTCTTGAACTAGCTTGGTTATTGAGTGTTCGAGGTCCTCTGGAGTAGAGAATTCCAGAGACTCAACATCATTGTGAGTGAAAAAAAATTCTCTTCATCTCAGTCTTTATTGAATTACTCCTTCTTCTGTGATTGTGACTTACCGTCAGGAAAAACATCCCTTCTATTTCAACTCTGACATGCCCTGTAAAAGATTTTGTAAACTTTGATGAGATCTCCTCTCATTCTGCAAAACTTTGGAGAATATAGACCCAGTTTTCTCAATGCCTCCTAATAAGACAACCCTGCCACCACAGGGATTAATCTGATGAGCTTCCATTGCACTCCCTCTGTGGCAAGAACATCCTTCCTTAGATAAGAAGACCAAAGTGTACCCAGTATTTCAGGTGAGATCTCACCAAAGCTCCATATAACAGTAGCAAGACAATTTTTGTACTCGTATACCCTTGAAATAAATGCTAGTATACCATTCAGCTTTCTAATTGTTTGCTGCAATTGCATGCTAGATTTAGACATGTGACTTGTAGATAATCCATTGGACATCCATTATTCCCAAACTCTCTCATTTTAAGAAATATTCTGCTTTTCAATTTGTTCTACCGAAGTGAACAATTTCACATTTATTTACAATATATCCCAGCTGCCTGTTCAAGCCCATTTACTTAGCCTGTCCAAGTCTTCATGATGTCTTCTTGCACCTACCTCATAACTTATGATTTTCACCAGTTTAGTGCCATCAACAAAATTAGAAAAAATATAAACAGTCTCTACATCCATGTAATTTAAATAGATTTGACATCTGTGCACCAAGCACCGATGCTTGCAGTACCCCACAAATAACAGCTTGCTATTCTGAGAATTATCTATTTATTCCTATTCTCTGCTTTCTATTTATTAACCATTTCTCAATCCATATTACCCCTAGTCAGATGCACTCCAAATTTGTTTACTAACATCCTGTATAGAAACTTAAAGTCCTTCCAAAAATCCAAATACACTACATCTACTGGTTTTCTTTTGTCTATGAAATTAATAAAATGTTCACAAAAACTCCAACAACTTTGTCAAACAGAGTTTCATTTACATAAATCCATATTGACTCTGCCTAATTTTGCCATTCTTTTCTAAACATTCAGTTATCATATTGTCTTTTAAACTTTCTCTTATACCATTTAAGTTTCTTTATTAATTCCCTAAATATATTCTGCAAAAACCCCATTCCTGTGTGGAATGGTTAGGTGTACAGTTTTCTGAAAAACTGAATGTTGTGTTTCAGTTTCTGGCTTTACCCTACTCACTGCCAAAAAACATCTTTGATATCAACAGAGGGAAAATAGGTTTCCAAATATATGTTAGGAGAAAATTCATTGCAATTTGGAATTCAGTGGAAATGCATTTATAGCAAGATGCAGAATGAATAAAATGTTTTGCTACACGTATTTATGTATTTTCTGTCGGAATAACAAGATAGGCTGAATAGCCTAATCCTGTCCTTATGTATCATTATATAAAAATAAAATGATTAAAATAGCTTAAAAAAGAAATATTCATTTCTGAAGGATAAGAAGCTGCAGTAGTCAAAACTATTTGAACTACATCTAAAATATTTTCTGGTAAATTGACATGTTGACTGTTAGCATGTAGGTGAAAGTTGTTGAAAAGATGGAAGAGATTTCCTGCTGTTAACAGACCAATCTGTGCTCTCTTTCAGACTGAAATTGAAAAACTGACCCTTGACTACTTGAATCTATTTCACTTTCCTCCCTTAATCAAGGTAGGCAAAGAAAAGTAGTGTTATTTTCAAGTACAGTGTATCTATTGTATTTTTTTGCAGGCTTTACCAATTTTGTGTATGGAGCTTCATTGGTCATGATGCATTCTGAATCATTTGTGATTCCTTTCCTTTTCTTTAACTTAAAATGCAGCTCTGTATTATTTTTAAAATATTAATGAGAAAATGTCATATGCAAAAGACTGACAGAAGCCTTATCACAACATGCATGCTATAGATCTATTAAGCACCTGCTGATAAGCTATAAATATATTTTGAATTATTAGTTCCAAACTGTGAAGGTTTACATATTTTGTACAGAATAATGTTGATTACTTGATCATGTGGGTCAGAGCTATAAGGGAATATAAAACCACTGTCTATGGTTTAAGATTTGTGTAGCACCCAGTGAACCTGACCACAAAACTAGCAAGCAATGAAATAAGCTACTTATTATGCTCTGTGGTATAAAATTGATATAAGTTGTAACTGGCAGCTGTGCATTGTCTTTTTGCCGTGTTTCAGTTATTCACTAAATCTGCTGGCCCTGACGTAATCTTTATATGTAACATGTACAATAATCAACTGATTGTATGTAAATGGAATTGAAACTGAAGATTTGGAAGAGGATACTTACTTTTATAAATGGAAATACAGTATCTTCTCCACGTCTACTCTGTCCAGGCCTCTCAGAATTCTTCAAGGTTCAATGACATCTCCCCTCAAAATTCTAAACCCAATTGAGTACCGACCCAGAATCTTCAACCACTCCTCATATGACAAGCTCTTCATCCCAGGATCATACTTGTAAGCTTCCTCTGAACTCCCTTAGAGGCTAGCACATCCTTCCATATATCCAGAGCCAAAACTGCTCATAATAATGCATGCAGTCTGGTTCATAATATTGCATGCAATCTGACCAGAGCCTTACATAGCCTCGGCAGTACAACTCTGCTTTTACCTTCTAGTCCTTTCAAAATGAATGCTAACATTGCACTTGACATCCTAACTGCAACTGAACGTGCATGTCAGACTTAAGAGAATCCTGAACAAGGACTTCAAATTTCTGTAGCTTTTCGCCATTTAGAAAATAATATAATCCTGTATTCCTCCTACCAAAGTGCATAATCTCACACTTTCCCACATCCTATTCCATCTCCCTTTTCTTTACCCACTCTCCTAGCATGTCTAAGACCATCTGTAGCCTCCCCATCTCCTCAACACTACCTGTCCTTCCACCTATCTTTGTGTAATCTGAAAGTTTAGCAATAATGCCGATTTGTCCAGATTGTTAATGTATAATGTGATATTGTGATCCTAACACAGATGCCGACACTAGTCACCAGCTGCCATCCTGAAAAAGACCTCTTTATCCCCACTCTCGGCCTTCTGCCAGTCAGCCAATCCTCTATCCTTACCCCTAACACCATGGGCTGTTAGCTTACTTAGCATCCTCCTACTCAGCATCTTGTCAAAGGCTTTCTAGAAATCCAAATGGATCATGTTCACTGCCTCTCCTTTGTCTCACTCACTCATTACCTCCTCAAAGAATACTAACAGAATTGTCAGATGTGACCTCCTCTTGAGCAAGCAGTGCTGACTCAGACTATATTACCAGGCACTTTCATGTACTCTGCAATCTCATCCTTAATAATGGACTCTAAAATCTTACGATCAACCAAGATCAGGCTAAATTGCTTATAGTTTCCCGTCTTCTGCTTCCCTCCCTTCTTAGACAGGGGTATTTAATCAGCCATTTTCCAGTCATTTGAAAGTTTGCACATTCTTCCCGTATCTGCGTGGATTTCCTTCAGGTGCTCCAGCTTCTTCCCAAGATCCAAAGATGTGCAGGTCAGGTGAATTGGCAATGATAAATTGCCCATAGTGTTAAGTGCATTAGTTAGGGGTATATATAGGGTAGGGAAATGGATCTGGGTGGGTTACTTTTCGGAGGGTTAGTGTGAACTTGTTGGGCCAAAGGGCCTATTTCCATACTTTAGGGAATCTAATCTAATCAAATCTTCCCAGACTCCAGTGATTCCTGAAATATCACCACTACGAACTCCACTACCTCCTTCAGAACACTAGGGTGTAGCCCTTTTGGTCTGAGTGATATATCTGCCTTTAGACCTTCCAGCACCTTTGTCCTTAGTGAAGGCCATTACACTCACCTCTGCCCTCTGACTCTCTTGAAGTTCTAGTGTGCTACTGGTTTCTTCCACTGTACATAGTCAGATCCTCTGCCATTTCTTTGTTCCCAGTTAGAACTTTTCCTGCCGCATTTTTTGTGGTCCGATGTCCATTCTTGTCTCTCTTATACCTTCTATGTATTTAAAGAACTTTTGCAATCTTCTGTTTTATTACAAGGTAATTTATACTTCAATTTCATCTTCTCTCCCTTTATTGCTTTTTTTAGTTGTCCTCTGCTAGTTTTTAAAGGCTTCCCTATTCGCTGGCTTCCCACTAATCTTCACTACATTATCTTTTGCTTTTACCATGTCCCTGACTTTCCTTTAGCAGTCATGGTTGCCTCTCATAAGTATGTTTCTTCTTCCTTGGGATGAATTTCTGCTGTGCCTTCCAAATTACCCCCAGAAACCCCTGCCGTTGCTGCTCCGCCATCTTTCCTGCTTGGATCCCCTTCCATCCACTCTGGCCAGTTCCTCCCTCATGTCTTCGTAGTTACTTTCAGTCTTGGAACAAATAGTGTTTTTTTTATTTCAGGACTTTTGATCTTAGTTCTGTTCTGTAAGTCCTTTCACTGTGATAGGGTCTTATATCTGTTAGTTATACGTTTTTCTGCTAACTTAGTTTCCTATATCATTACCTAATGAAACTTGAATCACGTTTGTGTCCCTCCTGGAGGACATCAGCTCCCTTGAAACTGGTACTTTCTTCCCTGTAGTATTCTAGATTTCGGGATCAAGCAATCACTTTCTAATTGACAGAGGTATTATCTGTTTGCAGTAGATAGGCCAGTTTATTCTCCATGACATGCCTCCTATCTGTACACATTTTTGTGCTTCCAATGAAGCCAAATGTGGCCTATATGCCTCGAGTTATTGTTCATATTGGAACTTTACAGTGTCCTATTGTACTTGTATGTGAAGTAAACATTTTCAGACTCTCAGTCATGTTACTGAAAGATTGCTGCTCACACGTCAACGTTTCTCTTACTGGCATTGACTGTTCTGTGATAGAAAATAGGATTGGACATTTTCATCAATCCTGTGAAGCTTGACTTCCTCAGTGTTGATAATGTTGAATAGTTCCCTTGTGCCAATATCAGTGATCTCACTAGATTTGATCATCTATTTGGATTGCACCATGAGTCTGGAGAGCCCAATAAAGTATTCTACTGATATAAAAGCAAAATACTGCAGAGGTTGGAGCTCTGAAATAAAAACAGAATGCTCTGAAGAAACTCAACAGGTCTAGCAGCATCTGTGGAGAGAGAAACAGAGTTAATGTTTTGAGTCAAATATGACTCTTCATTAGAACTTGAGATTCTGAAAAGGAATCATTTGGGTCTTGAAATGTTAACTGTTTCCCTCTCCATAGATGCTGCCAAATCTACTGAACTACTTCAGCATTTTCTGCTTTTATTACTGAAGTCTTCTACTGCTTAGTCAATAATAGTTTTTCATGGTCTAGTGTTTGGTCAGTTGTTTGCATCTCTAAAAGGTTGTCAGTCTCCCCGAACTCTTCTAATGAAAGTTCAGGTCAAGATGTGTGCAGGTTCAAAGTGAAAATGTACACATTTGTAACTATCCAATATGAGTCACATTATCATGTGACTTGCAACATTCCTGTGCTTCTGACAGTTATTCCACCTGTACCATGTCCTCATATCTTTGTGGACTTGAACTTTTACTTCTTCAGCCATGGCAACTGATTGGACAGAAATACTTGCCCCTTAATCTCAAACAAAATCAACAGAATGAACATGAACAAGTTCTGTCTCTTCTTTCTCTTCCAGATTAGCTAATTTCCCTAGGAATGCCTCAGGTACCTTTGTCAACAGAAGTACCTTGTTTAATGCAGATATCTTTTTTATTAACAGTGGGTGTCCTAATCTGTAGACCTATTACATGTGTGATCACTTGCTCTTGGACTGCTCTACAATTGTGAAGAAGAACAAAGAAAATTACAGCACAGGAACAGGCCCTTTGGCCCTCCAAGCCTGTGCTGATCCAGGTCCTCTATCTAAACCTTCCATCTATTTTCTAAGGATTTGTATCCCTTTGTTCCCTGTCCATTCATACATCTTAAATGACGCTATCATTCCTGCCCCTACCATCTCCACTAGAAACACATTCCAGGTACCCACCACCATCTGCATGAAGCACTTTCCATGCATATCTCCCCTAAACTTTTCCCCTCCCACTTTTAACTCATGGCCCCTAGTAATTCCCCTCCACTCAGGGAAAACATTTCTTGCTATCCACCCTGTCTACACCTCTCATGATCTTGTAGATCTCAATCAGGTCCCCCTCAACTTCCTTTCCAATGAAAATAATCCTAATCTACTCAACCTCTCCTCATAGCTAGCACCCTCCATACCAGGCAACATCTTGGTGAACCTGCTCTGCACCTTTTCCAAAGCACCTACATCCTTTTGGTAATGTGGCGACCAGAACTGTACACAGTATTCCAAATGTGGCCAAACCAGAGTCTTATACAACTGTAACATGACGTGCCAACTCTTGTACTCAATACCCCATCTTATGAAGGAGGGCATGTCTTATGCCTTGGCCACTCTACTGACCTGCATTGCCACCTTCAAGGAACAATGGACCTGAACACCCAGATCTCCCCAGGATTTTTCCATTTTCTGCATAGTTCGCTCTTGAATTGTGTCTCATTATAGAGTCATAGAGATGTACAGCATGGAAACAGACCCTTCGGTCCAACACATCCATGCCGACCAGCTATCCCAACCCAATCTAGACCCATCTGCCAGCACCCTGCCCATATCCCTCCAAACCCTTCCTATTCATATACCCATCCAAATGCCTCTTAACTTGTTGCAATTGTACCAGCCTCCACCACATCCTCTGGCAGCTCATTCCATACACGTGCCACCCTCTGCGTGAAAAAGTTGCCCCTTAGGTCTCTTTTATATCTTTTCCCTCTCACTCTAAACTTATGCCGTCTAGTTTTGGACTCCCCAACCCCAGGGAAAAGACTTAATCTATTTATCCTATCCACGCCCCTCATAATTTTGTAAACCTCTGTAAGGTCACCCCTCAGCCTCCGACGCTCCAGGGAAAACAGCCCAGCCTGTTCAGCCTGTTCAGCCTCTCCCTGTAGCTCAGATCCTCCAATCCTGGCAACATCCTTGTAAATCTTTTCTGAACCCTTTCAAGTTTCACAACATCTTTCCGATAGGAAGGAGACAAAACTGTACACAGTATTCCAACAGTGGCCTAACCAATGTCCTGTACAGCCGCAACATGACCTCCCAACTCCTGTACTCAGTACTCTGACCAATAAAGGAAAGCATACCAAACGCCTTCTTCACTATCCTATCTACCTGCTATTCCACTTTCAAGGAGCTATGAACCTGCACTCCAAGGTCTTTTTGTTCAGCAACACTCCCTAGGACCTTACCATTAAACGTATAAGTCCTGCTAAGGTTTGCTTTCCCAAAATGCAGCATCTTGCATTTATCTGAATTAAACTCCATCTGCCACTTCTCAGCAAATTGGCCCATCTGGTCCAGATTCTGTTGTAACCTGAGGTAACCCTCTTCGCCTCCAATTTTGGTGTCATCTGCAAACTTACTAACTGTACCTCTTATGCTCACATCCAAATCATTTATGTAAATGACAAAAAGTAGAGGACCCAGCACTGATCATTGTGGCACTCCATTGGTCACAGACCTCCAGTCTGAAAAACAACCCTCCACCACCACCACCCTCTGTCTTCTACCCTTGAGCCAGTTCTGTATCCAAATGGCTAGTTCTCCCTGTATTCAATCTGTATATTTTCCAGAAGTTTTGCAAATATTGCATTTCTGAGTGATTTCTGGGCATTGTCTGTGCATGTGAGGTCTTATTTTTGGACAGCAGTGGCACTGTTTATAACATCAAGTGTTTGTCTTGCAGTCTATGAAGTGTTATCACGTTTATGTAGAGTGTCCACACTGTATGAAGTGAATAGGTGCACTTGTTCTTCTTCTCTCAGAATTTGTCCATGAATCCTTCTAGTTTCTACATCCACTTAAGTTTCGGCTGATAACTCCCAGAATATCAATGGTGGGACTTCAGTGACAGTAATGCTGCCAATGACGAAAGGAAACTGTTGGATTCTCTCTTGTTGGGGATGCCACTTGGGTGCCACAGATTAGGACGTTAAGTCAAAACATTAGTATTAGTGAATCATTTAATGGAAAAATAAACAGAAAAATAATATTAAGACTTTAGATACAATTTAAGACAGTGTAGCTGAGAGATGCAAATCAACATAGAAACAGGAGTAAGTCATTCGGTCCTTTCAGTTATTCTGCCATTTATGCCTTGAGGTAATGGTTAATCTGAAACCCATTCTATATACCCACTTTTGCTCCATAAACCTTAGTACTTTTGACTAACAAAATCTATGCAACCGTTTCCAATTCTATCCCCACCCAGGTGTAAAAGCCAGCATTCCATTGTCCTTTTTGATTATTTTCTGAATTTAGTTCATGACATTTCAGTGATGTGTTCGTGGATCCCAAGATATATTTGGACCTGCACTTCAACCTCTTCACCAACAAGGAAGTAGTCTTCTCTACTTAGGAAGTAAATTAGTGAAGTACCTCAGATTTTACTAGATTGAAATCCATTTCCATCAGTGCTATTTACAATGCTGCCTATCTTGTGGCATTGACATATTTGGACATGTGGCTTGCTGCCCCATCTTCTGTGTCATTAATATATAAGGTGAATAGTAAGGCCAAACACAGATATTTAAAGGATATCACTCCTAATTAAAGTACCTTCATATCATTCCTATGTTCTTGCCTCCTTTTACTCAGCTGATTTCTAACCAAGACAATTCCTTCAATTCTGTAAGCTTCAACATTAGCTAGCAGTCATTTATAAGAAACCTTCTCAAATGCCTTTTGGAAATTCATTGAAATGACATTCATAGACATTCTCTGGCTCTGTGCTAGTGGCTCTTGAATCCAGCAACTGTGTTGCTCTATTATTTCCAGGTTTTATGACCAATTAGTATGATGACTGGCCATGAGAGATGAATCTCAATTCTAGTATTTAAAGGATTACTCCAAATATTAAGTTTGAAGGATCTTGGAGTTAGGAGAAATACAGAAGGAATTGACAGAAAGGACTCCATATGCTCAAAGGCTGTTTTTTGTTTTAAAAACTTCCCTAGATTACTTACAGTGTGGAAACAGGCCCTTCGGCCCAACAAGTCCACACTGACCCACCTAAGCGAAACCCACCCATACCCCTTACCTAACACTACGGGCAATTTAGCATAGCCAATTCACCTGACCCGCACATCTTTGGACTGTGGGAGGAAACCGGAACACTCGGAGGAAACCCATGCAGACACGGGGAGAACATGCAAACTCCACACAGTCAGTCGCCTGAGGCGGCAATTGAACCCAGGTCCCTGGCGCTGTGAGGCTGCAGTGCTAACCACTGTGCCACCGTGTATTATGTTAAGGACTAAGTGTGTCCCTAGTATTATGTTAAGGACTGTAGGGGCTTAGAGGGAGACATCCTTTGGAGAGATACTCTTGCCTTAGTATGGGAAGCTGAAACTTGAAATTGAAATGAAGATATGTGATTGGACGTGTCCATGAAGTCAACAGCAAAAGTATGGTACAACTCATGTGGATTCAGTGCAGGAAGCATTTTAATGGCCGAAGCAAAAGAGGAAAGGTGAGTTCATTGCCAATTTCACACAGATTCACATATCACTCTAATTCTCACAGCAACCCCAACTCTGTCTTCTCAAGCCTAATCCAGCACAGCACTCCTCATACCAATACACTTTATAGGGACACTCATCTTTCTCTGCCTTTGCAATTCCTCACATCCCATCAATTCATCAACCACAGACATTCACCCACCTCTGCATGCAAAGTCATGTCTCTCCCTCATAGTCGCCCTCAACAAAAGCTGCCCATCTATTCACGACATGGAATTATTCTCACTCATAGGTCTCTTCTTTGCCTCCTTGCAGAAAAAAAGGGCATAGAACACATTTGAGAGGTAAAGAAGAAGAATTGGCTGGCCAGCCATTAATCAGCTAACAACTGCAGTGGGGAAGGTGCTGGATATCAGTGTAGACTCGGCAATATGGGTCATCAGAGATAGGGCCTTCCTGCTACTCTGTGACAAATTAAATATCAGACAGCACCTTAGTACACAATGTTTACTCATGTTATAAACAGTAAGTGAATGTGACTGCATAATGATCACTCAAGGCATTCTTACCTTGATTAGATTAATTCTACACCTTAATCTCCAGCAGGGTCTTCAGGCATTCCACCAGAGGTAGTGCAGGGAATTTGATAGGTCCTCAGAGGGGATCATTCACTCATAAGGCACACCATCTCAGGACTCAAATAGGCCAGGCACAGTGCAATTCCTTAGTTTGAAGAACTTTACCCTTCTTTACTTAAATTAACATTAACTGGTAAGGTGTTTAATTGGGTTTTCATCTTGAGTTGCACATTTCACAAGTGAGGAACATAGGAAATAGAAGCAGGAATAAACCATTCGGCCCTTGACGCCGCTCCGTCGCTCTAGGTCTTGGTTGATCTTCTACGTCAATGCCATTTTCTATACTATCCTCATATCCCCTGATACTTTTTAACATCTTGAAATCTCTTGATCTCTATCTTGAATGTGCTCAATGATTGAGCGCCCACAACCCTCACAGGTAGGGAATTACAAAGACTCATCCCCCAACTATACACAATATTCTAGCTGCAGTATCACCAAAGGTATATACAAGTCAGCATGACTTCCTTAATACTGTATTAAAGCCTTCTTGCAGTAGGAGGTAGGATACCAACTATATGTGTTAGCTTTCAGTGACTTCTAAATAAGGACACACACATCCCTTTGGACATCAACATTTCCCAATCTCTCACCATTGTCATCAGTATTAAAGTCAAAAACAAAATTTCTGCCTCAGTTTCTGTATTGTTTCAATACTTCAGGTGTGTCAAATGAGCATGCAATACCAACCACTGTCACTATGTGCTTAGGTAAATAGCTGCCATATCATCATATTTTGAGTGAGTCTACAGAACTTAATGGTCTAAAGGTTTTAGAGGAAAACCATTTGGTAATCTATTGAAAAGGAGCTCTTTCGTTGAAAGAAATGTGTAATTTATTCCACGATAGTAACTAGGTGCAAGCTACATTAGTGAAATAGACATTGTTACTAAGACTATTGGGAAACCTTAGGTGGCAATTCTGTCCCCTTCAAGATTCAGAAATGTTCTGCCTTTCCTTATTGACATCATCAGGTTGGGTGGAGCTTAATTCAGTCTTCAGCATTAACCCTTTCAGAACCATTAACTTATACAATAATTTGTAATTCTTTGCAGATTTGTTTGCTAATGCTGCTGTATGCTAGAATGCTATAATACCTACTGCTCTTGTATAACTAAAAGACTTTCTTTGAAAAGCCAAATATGAATTACTAAACAATTTCTTTGAAGGATGAGGATTCTGAGGAGGATGATTTTGGAGAAAAAGTAGTGAATCTGGATCTGCTTTTCGGTTATCATTTAAAACCAGGCAGAGGATCTCAGGTAAATTGCTTCTGAATATAATTTATGTTGTTCTCTATTTGTTCTGTATAATTTGTTCATTTGTGGGATGAGGGCGTTACTGGCCAGGCCAGAATTAGTGGCCCATCCCTAATTGCCAAGAGGGAAGTTAAGAGTCAACCACATTGCTGCGAATCTGGAGTCAAATGTAGGCCAGACCAGGAAAGTTTCCTTCCCTAAAGGGGATTAGTGAACCAAATGTTTTTTTTCTGACAATCAACAATGGATTCATGGTCATCACTGACTCTTAATTCCAGATTTTTCTTTTCATTGAATTCAAATTCCACCATCTGCCATGGCAGGATTCGAGCCCAGGTCCCCAGCAGATCATCTGGGTCTCCTGATTAACAGTCCACCAATAATACCACTAGGCCATCCCCTTAAATATGTCAAGTCTAGGAACTTTTGCTGGGGTTTCAACCTTAATACAGATTTCCTGAAAGATAGGAAGGACTATTGGTGTGAGAAAATGCTGAGAATTTATTCCCAGCAGAGATATAGTAGTTGCTAGATGCCCCAAATAAAAAGATCTTACTATTAACCTTAGTGAGGCATTTTTGTTGCTTGCTAAAGCAAATCTATCCAGCAAGCCAACAAATTGACTAAACCCCACTTACCCACCATCAGTTGATTTGAATAATTATTCATAGATTAGATTAGATTACTTACAGTGTGGAAACAAGCCCTTCGGCCCAACACTGACCCTCTGAAGAGCAACCCACCCAGACCCATTCCCCTACATTTACCCCTTCATCTAACACTACATCAATTTAGCATGACCAGTTCACCTAACCTGCACATCTTTGGACTGTGGGAGGAAACCAGAGGACCCGGAGAAAACCCACGCAGACACAGGGAGAATGTGCAAACTCCACACAGACAGTTGCCTGAGGGGGGATTTGAACCCGGGTCTCTAGCGCTGTGCTAACCACTGTGCCCGTAAGTTTGTTTTACAACTTTGACCTTGGAAGTCAGCCTAATATGAGAAATGGAAAATTTGGTCATCAGATCCAAATTTAAAAAGTATCTGTTTTGGGGGGGATGAATGTCATCCCTGCTTTTATTCCTTCAACATTCACAGTAAATACTTAGCAGCTTAGGTTAAAAATAGCATGGATGAGGACCATAAGGCATAAATCATGTGAAAAGAAACCTAATGCTGAAGAAAAGTCTCAAAGCAAATATTGGATTTTTGCAACAACTGATCACTGCTTTGGTAACCAAGTACACTTGCAGCCGCGTGAGGTTGGAACACGTGATTTTGTCCCATTTGAAACTTCAGGCGCAGTACACCATTCTTGGCAAAGGGTGATAAACAGGCTTTTTGTTCCGTACACTAAGTACAGCATCTGATAACTGATGCATAGAGTTAGCAGACTCAGGAGTGTTTTATACTTGGATCAGAGACCACCTAAGATTGCCAGGTACGGTCTGCTTTGGGTTCTTATGGTGCAGTGGTGGTGTATCTCTGCCTGGACCAGAAGGCCCAGGTTCAAGTCCTACCTGCTTCAGAAGTTAGTTTAGTGACAATCTTCAACTTATATTTTTTTAAAAATCGAGAATACCTCAAGTAATTTATAGAAGAAGCTTGATTTGTGATGTACATATGTAATATACTGATACCTAGATTGTTCACATATTTGACATTGTGCATATGCTTCTTCACCTTGCAGCTGTTTGAGACTGTCTTTCAGTGTATCTAACAAGATGGTCCATCTCAAAATCAGAGTTACACATGGAGAAATATACTTTCTGTTTAAATGTGGGTTGGGAAAGCACATATTTCCAAGGAATACTGATGCTATCTTTGGACTTGTCTGTGCAGGTAATAACCAGTCCATGCAATCAGTCTCAAGTGCAAGCAGACCATAAACTAAATATTCTTCTCAAATTCTTTCTTGACTTTTGACTATTCTTAAGAGGGTGCAGAGGAAATTTACCAGAATAGTTCCTTCTCGGAATGGTTGTAACTTCAAAGTTAAGTTGGAGAAGCTGGTTTGTTTTGCTTGGAACATAAGAAATCAAGGGAATTTTATAGAGGTGTACAAAATTCATGACAGGTTTAGATAAGATAATCAATAAAAACTTGTACTCATTAGCAGATGATAGGAGACACAGATTTAAGGTTTTGGACTGAATTGTGAATCAAATTTTGTTGTGAATTTGATTTTAATTTTTTGTGTACTCAAGTACAGGAGTACAGTGAAAAGTGTAAAAAGTCATCATTCCTGGAACCATCTTGGATCTGAAGATACCAGATACAAAATCTTAGGTATAAAGTAGAAAAATAAAGAAATACGGTGATAGTTCATTATTACAGTCCTTCTTAAGTGCTTAGCCTTTGGTCTAGATTCAGGCACTTCCTCCCTGTGCAGAGACCAACATCAACAGGAAGCAGGCGGCCAACCTTGAGTCCCTTTGCCTGTTACCATGAGTCTGCACTGGACCGATCACAGCAATGCAGTTGCCATGGAGCACCTGCACTGGGCCCAAACACACCTCTGCTTCCCCCACCAATAAAGGGAGATTGGTTTGTTCATCCTTCTCTGAAAGGTAACAAAAATCGTAGATTAAGGTAATGCAGTTGACCTAACACATTTAGATTTCAAAATGACTCCCATTAGAGTATAGTACAGCAGAGTAGACTCAATGTTAAGGTTAGATTATTTGGAGTCATGGGACTAGTAGCAGAATTGGACAGTGTTATGTTATATTCTACAGCCAGCATATTTTTAAGAGGCACAGAGGGCTAAATCTGAGTAGATGAGGTCAATGCTTTTGATATTGGCTCTTTGGATTTCAGTAAGGCTTTCGATAAGGTTCCACATGAAAGACTCATAGCAAGGGTAAGAGCCCAGATCCAATGAAACTTGGCAAAGTAGATGCAAAATTACATGGCAGAACTCGGAGGGTAATGGTTGAGTGGTGTTGTACTGACTAAAAATCTGTGCCCAGTGGGGTCCCACCATATTGGATCGGTCTTGGAGCCCTTGTTGCTTGTGATTTATATAAATAATTTAGACTTGAATGTAGGAGGGTTGATCAATAAATTTACCAATTATATAAAAATTGGGTGGTAAATAAGGGAGTATAGCTTTAGATTATAGGAGAATGTAGGTGGGCTAATCAGTAGCAAATGGAATTCAGTCTGAATAAATATGAGGTGATGCATTTGGGCAGCACAAACAAGGCAAGGGAATAGATGACAAATGTTAACACCCTGAGAAACTAAGAACAAAGAACAATACAGCACAGGAACATGCCCTTTGCCCGTCCAAACCTGCATCACTGCATTTTGCTCTCCCACACTAAAACTGTTTTCACATACAGGATCAATATTCCTCTATTCTCCTCCTATTCATGTATTCGTCCAGCTTCTTGAATGCTGCCATTATACCTGCTCCCACTATCTCCTCTGGCAATGCATTCTAGGTACTCACCACCCTTTGTGTGAAAAGCTTGCCTTGCACATCTCTTTTAAACTTCCCCCCTCACACCTTGAACACACACACACGTGATGACCTTTCCCTGGGAAAACCCCTCATACTTTCAACCCTCTCCATACCATTCACAATCTTATAAACTTCTATTAGGTTGCCCCTCAACCTCCTGCATTCCAGTGAAAATAAACCCAGTCAATCCAACCTTTCTTCATAGTTAAAATCCCCCATATCAGGCAATATCCTGGTAAAGTGTTTCTGTACCCTCTCCCAAAGCATCCATCAAAACTGTTCGCAATATTCCAAGTGTGGCCTAACTAAAGTTCTATAAATTGGCATCATAACTTGTCTATCCTTATACTCAATGCCCCTTCCAATGCGGGGGTTTTTACTAACTTATCTACCTTTGCTGCCACCTTCTGTGACCTGTGGATCTGCACACCCAGATCCTCTGCATCCAATACCCTGAGGGTTCTGCCATTCACTGTATAATTTCCACCTGTACTTGACCTTCCAAAGTGTATCACCTCACACTTGTCCAGATTGAACTCCATCTGCCATTGTTCCAAATTCACTTAATTAGCTAGGTAACACATCCCAATGATGTCCATCTCATCCAGTGCTAGTCAGATGCTCTTCTTCACCGTAGGCATAAGTATTTGCCACTGTTGGGACATCGCAGGATTATTGGTCATGATGCCATCTTTAAAAGGTCATTTTGCGTCCAGTCAAGTGATAGCAACCCAGAGATGCCCTCCCCATTTTGTGAAATTTGGCATGGCAGATAAAAGGAATTTGATGTGTCACTTTGCAATGGGGTGCTAGATGTCCTTGTGGACAGGGTAGTGCAGAAGAAGACCATCCCAGGACTGGCAGAGGAGACCATGATGCCAGACCCTAACTTAGTATGGGTTTACATCTGCTTCAGTGTGTTCATAACCATCTGGAGGAATGCTGCAGGAACGTCAATGAGCTCCACACCACTGTGTAAGTGCCACTGTCTTCTCTCAGCCACCTCACACTCACTGTATCACTGTCACTGCACCCACCTCCGATAAAGGCTCATTTTCTCGCACTCTCGCTGGTGCATGCAGCATCTTTCCTCACTTACTCCCAGGCATCTTACCCCATCCCAGACAGCAAACCTTTCATGACCTCTGTGCCTCCAACTCAGTCACTTGGGACACCACCTTGCCACTATTAGCACAAGTACCAACAGTTTTCATCTTACTCAATCCCTCGTTTTGCCTCATTTCATTAGAAACCAGCATACAGCAATGCAGAAGAAACCAACACAGATGGTTCCCATCGTGAGGAGAGGATCCTTATCATGACCAGCCTGAGTGGCTGACTGACTGTTTCCATGCCCCCGGACTGATACTAGACAAAGCTATTGAATGACTGTACCAGGACATCCTAACTGACAGTAATCCCCCGGACTTGATTGAGCGTTACTCCCCTTTGACACTGAGACATGACTATTTGGTTGAAGCAGTGTGTTTGCTGTGTAGGCTGCTGATGCATGGTCTAGGTATGACATTGAGTTAGGACAGTGTGTTACATCAAACTGTTTGTCCCTTTGCTGACATCCATGCCAATCTGCCTAGCTTTTTGTCTGCACTGAACAGCAAGGCAAGTGAGTAGTACTGTGGGCCTTTAAACTTTTGTGTGTGTGTGTGTGTGTGTGGGGGGGGGGGATGCGGGTGTGAAAATGGAGGGCAGGATCCTGTATCTAGGTAGGTGCAAAGTGAGTGGGTGTTAAAGGAACAAACAAGCAATCCTAAGAAGCTCATCGTAAACTGGGTGCTTGTCCCTGTACAGGCAAAAGTGAGGACTGTAGATGCTGGAGATCAGAGTCTAGATTGGAATGGTGCTGGAATAGCACAGCAGGTCAGGCAGCATCCGAGGAGCAGGAAAATTGATGTTTCAGGCCAGAGCGCTTCACAGTTCCTGATGAAGGGCTCCTGCCCGAACTGCGATTTTCCTGTTCCTTGGATGCTGCTTGGCCTGCTGTGCTTGTCCCTACATGCAAACTGTCCTTGCAGCAGCATTACAGTAGAACTAAGTTAAAGCTAAGTTAAATTGCTTTTGCATTAAAGTGCAAAAGCACATCTGAAGTGGATTGGAAATGGGCCCTATGATACAGTGAGCATGTAAGGTGCATGCGTCTGCTGCCCTGGGGTGTGCCCTAAGATGTTGGTGTCCGTGTCCAAGATGAAAGTTTGGAGAAGCAAGTGGCAATCTGAGGTCACCAAGTACCCACTCAGACTTTAATTTGGGAATTCTCGGCATTTAGTTTCTTTCCAGAGGGTGAGAGAAGGGGAACCTGCATATCAAAGAGGTGATAGAAGGTGGCAATAAGGATAATGAAGCGCATTAATCCCTGTTAATAGGTCTCACGCTGCTCACTAGCAAGTATTCCATTTTGACATCCTGGACTTGGTTATAAAAGGCAACATTTTAGTCTCAGTCTTGTACATGACCTCACTCGACAGCTCTTCTAAGTTTATCCAATTTCTTGCTAAAGCTCTCATCACTTGGGTTTGGGAGGATTGCACCCAACCTGTCAGTATGTGTTTAAGAGAGATGCTCGTATTATCATCACTGTGTGTGACTTGAAGGTATAAAGGTTTCCATCTTACCTTGTATCATTTGAAGTAATACATGCTACTTGAAGCATTCTGCTCTCCATGAACCTCATAGCTTAAACCTATCTGAGACTTAAATGCCTGTGAATGTAAGTATGTATAGAAAGCTTTGTTTTAACTGGCACCTTATTAACAGGAGCTCTTGATAAACCTGCAAAAATTATACATTTCAAATACTATGATCTACATCGATATTTGGATTTGATTTATTATTGTCACATGTATGTAGGTACAGTGAAAAATTTAGTTGTGCATGCAATGCAGGTAGATCATACCTTACAAAGATCATCAGGTAATAGAACAGAGCGAGGAATGCAAAGTTACATCTGTAAAGAAGGTGCACAAAAAGCAAGATCAACATTATCTATGTACTTATGTTGTAAATTATACTTGTAAGTAATATGGTGCCATATATAGCACCATTGAAAAGTTTTCACTGTAGTCCTGTACTTCTGTTCTTGAGGAGAAGTGACAATAAAATTTAAATCTGAATACACTATAACAATGATATATACACCTCCCTGAATTAACCTTTTATTACAGTATGGTTTTACATTGATTTTAGAAGGTGCATTGATGTTTTTACAGAGATTTTTTCAGGAATGTCGATGTCTCGAAGCTTTGCATGGTCAAAGTTTCTATGGTTGTGTGTACCCATTGATTATCTGGAATCCTGGTCCCATTGGTGCCAGTTAATAAAAGGGTTGGTGTATACAATAGCTAGTTGTAATAAATGACTGTTGGTTTCCTGAATACCTCCCTCATGCAATAATAAGGTATATGTGATACTTGCGATTATTAGCTGAGGCAGTGAGTTGAAGAGCAGGGAGGTTATGCTTGAACTGTATCAAATGTTTTAAGATTAGATTACTTAGTGTGGAAACAGGCCCTTCAGTCCAACCAGTCCACACCGACGTGCAACCCACCCATACCCCTACATTTACTCCTTCACCTAACTCTACAGGCAATTTAGCATCGTTGGACTGTGGGAGAAAACGGGAGCACCTGGAGGAAACCCACACCGACAGGGGGAGAATGTATAAACTCCACATAATCAGTCACTTGAGGCGGGAATTGAACCCGGGTCTCTGACGCTGTGAGGCAGCAGTGCTAACTGCTGTGCCACCGTGCTGCCCTGATGTTGGTTCGGCCACAGCTAGAGTATTGTTTTAAATTCTAGAATCCACATTATAGTAGATTAAAGTAGAGAGGGGAAAAAGGAGATTTACCAGGATGTTACCTGGCCTGGAGAGTTTTAGTAATGAAGAGAGATTGGATAAACTTGGGTTGTTTTCTTTGGAGCAGAGAAGACTGAGGAGGGACCTGATGGAGATGCATAAAATTATAAGAGCATAGATAAGGTAGACGGGGAAATAAGTTTTCCTCTTTGTGGAAGGATCAATTACTAGGGGCATAGATTTAAAGAGGTTTAGAGAGGATGTAAAAACATTTTTCATCTAGACATGGCAATCTGGACCTCACTGACTGTGAGGGTGTTAGAGGCAGAAACTGACATACCATTTAAGAAGTATTTAGCTGTACACCTGGGATGCCAAGGCATACAAGCTATGGGACAAATGCTGAAAAATGGGTTTGGAATAGTTAGGTAGTTATTTTTTGACTAGCAGAGACTCAATGATGACTGTATGACCATGACATCCACATCCAGTTTCTTAATTTACAAAGGATATTATAGGTGTTGCTACATCAGGTAAAATACTCTGCTAGAGGCAAAACATGAATCTAATAGCAACCTGGTTACAAATAGAAATCATAGTTTAGGCATTAAAGACAGGTATTCAGACCTTTGAAAAATGCAATGAAGTGAGCAATTTGGGCTCAAGAATCGGAGATATAATTTCAAAACATATGGACGATATCAAATTGGGTGGTGTTAATGCAGAAGTGTGCAACAAAATATAGAAAGATGTTAATAAGCTTGGAGGCAGACATGTAATTGGCAAATGAACAACAGTATGGATAAGTGGAAGGTAGTATGTTTTAGTAAGACGAATACAGAGGTCACATATTCATTTTAACATGACTGTATAAATAGGGAAAGAAAACAGGGCACAGATGCACAATTCACTAATTCACTGCCGTGGTGCAGATTAATTAGACTATAAAAGAAGCAAAGGATCAGGGTTCATTTCCAACAGTGTAAAGGTATAACTTCTAGAAAGTTTAATTACATTTGAATTTAGCTTTGGTTAACCCAGATGTGGAGTATTGCAAACACTACTTACCTCGACTTTATAGAAGGAATATAGAAACATTGGAGATGATGTAAAAACATTACTAGGATGATTCTAGAACTGAGAGGAAGTAGACTAATCTGTTGTTGCTGAGTAACTGGGCATTTAGGTCTTTTATATCTAAAAAAGAGAGGTTAAGGGGGTAAGCTGGTAAAGATCTTAAAGAACATGAAGACGATTCATAGAATGGATGCAGAGAAAATATTTTTGCTTTCGGTAATATCTAAATTAGGGATCATAAATGTAAATGAATCACAAAGAATTTAGGAAAAGGCACTTTACTCAGAGGAATGTTAGAATGTGGAACTCTACCACAAGATCTGGTTGGGTTGAGGCTAAAGGGAGAAATGATTTTAAAAATTTATACCAATTGGCTTAAATTAAGATGAGTGAGACAATACTCAGATGAAGAGTAAACAACAGAATAAACCAATCGGATTATGTAACACTTTTTTAATTATGTAACTTCTAATTAAATAATTTACCCAATGAAAACCAAGAAGATCAGAAACACAAGTTATCAATCAAATACAAAATTAATTAGCAACTTGTCAACAATGCAACCTTCCTGCTTCCCCATCACTATCAAAAGCCAAGCAGTGCATCATTGATGTATTCCCAGCATTCTGAATCAACACTTGCCCCTTCCCAAATTCCCACTTCCAGGCAGAAAATCTGACCTCATATTTAAAAGTCAGGATAAGGAGCAGTCTGAATAGTGTTACAGTTGGTATTTGAAGTTGTTGGTCTACAGTCTGATGAAGCATGCTCTGTTTTGAGAATGGTAGAAGAAGTTGTAAGTTCTATAGTTGCGTGGTATTGATAACTTGTACAGTTTTTTTGAGGACAATCCATGATCTTTATTTCAGTAAACATGGTTGGTGAAGTATGCTGTTATTTCCGTGGTTTGGTGGAGGTTGTTAATTCTATTGTTCAACAGTAATTTTAGTTCTGTGGTTTGGAGGAAATTGTTTGTGTTTTGGAAAAGGCTATCACGCGCTTTGTGGTTTGGTGAAGGGTTTATGGTCTGTGGTTTGGTAGAGGTGTGGTGGATATTTCACATATAGTGTAGGATGTGTTTCATATTTCACAAAGATAACATGCAGGAGATTTGTTGCCTTGTGCTTTAGGTCTCTTTTATTCTACTTAATAGGATTCAAAGGAGCTGTGGTTGCAATATAGAATTCAAACTTTAAAATATATCCTCAATTTCATAAATATTGATTTATAAATATTCTTTTACTGGTATTGTATGCATTATGCATATTCAAATGAAGCTAGTTAGCACTGGGCAATTAACATTTTTTGCACATTATTATACTCAGTGATTGAAATCTATTATAAGTCTAACACAGTGTACAGCTACCTCTACAATTTACAAAAGTATTCCAAACCCATCTGCGAAACATATCATTCATCAAGAATGCGTTTAGTATTTTTTCAGACCTTCAGTTCTTGTGGCTTATTTGAGTGATATTGTATAATTTGTGAATGTTTTGAGATATATCTTGTTTTGTCAACTCCTTGGAACTCCTGAAAATTCAAACTGTGTTTGAAATCCTCATTCACTGTCAGAGAAAATGTATCACAGATTTTAAGACAGTGAGTTATTGTGAAGATTGTTGATTTGCTTAACAGCTGATCTTTCATAACTTTTTAAGGTCAATACTTTATATTCTAGAGTTAATTATTCATGTTTGACTTTCTGACATAATAAGCACTGTTTGATTCTAAAACTGTGAGGTGTGTTTTCAATAAATAATCCTATTTTCTGCCTCCTTCTGTTAAGCTCACATTGTTGTTTCTAATCCAACAGAAAGCAGCATTAAAAGTTAATGGTGGTATGCTGTCCTTGTTGCTATGCTTGTGAGGAATCTTGACTTTAGATTTGAAATCCTAGCGGTTAGAATATTTTTTCAATAGCTCTGTAAATGCTAGTTTAAATTTTAAAAACACAATTTTCTGTGTATTTGTATACTCCAGTATATAGTGAAACACCAAATTGCTTCCTTAAGTTGCATTTTATTTTCATGCTTTTAGCTGTAAATGACTCATTTTGTGTCCTTTAAGGATCCTATATCACATAGGCAGGCCCCATTTAAAACTGCTGCGCTGAGGCTGGTTGAATATAATCAAAAATGCCCCATTTAGTCAGAAGTCATTTTCTTTTCAAAAGGCAAATGTTATTTAATCTTTCAGCTGTTCATTGTGCCATCATAAATACTTTCTTTTTGCTGCAGTTGTGGGGCTGAAATGAGCCCACTAATTGCCTCCTATTTCCAATGACATGTGGTGGTTTAGTGGGAAGAGAACGCAGCAGGGAGGAGGAAATAGGAGGCTGAGAAAATGAGAGCTAATTATTTTCACTTGCTCATGTCAGGTTGGTGTCAGGCTTGTTTTTACAAACTAGAAGGTTTAGCACTAAATAAAACAAACTGGCGTCATGTTTTTATATACTGGCAATGTCATGAAAGCAGCTGCACGGCAAATAATGCCTGCAATTGCATGGACACCATCTGACTTCCACTGTGTGTCTGTGCTAATGAGTATATCACAGTGGTGCCAAGTGAAAGGTGCTGAATTATGTATGATTCTTCATTAGTGCAGTAATAGTTCTGTACATCATTATGGGACATTGTTTCTCCTGAGGCGATTAAAAAAAATCCTCTGTTCAAGACCTAGTAGTAACCCCTACATGCTAGTGAGGTCCACTTGTGTAGTTCTATGTGAGCAGCTTCCTGTAGATTCTTTTTATATATTTACAATTGTCCCAAGGGATGTTGGAACAGTAGGCAATGACATTGTAAACAGAATGGAGTAACACAGATTAACAGATACTTATCTGATCTCAGGCCTCATTTCCACTTAAAACCAAGCACAATGACATTTGCTGATCTGTAGACCAAGATAATGATGCAAAGTAAAAATGTTGGTAGGCTTAGATGTTTGTCAGATACTGTCAGTTAATATTGGCAGTTTATAAAGTTTTATTTCAGAACTTATAGAAATCCTTTAGTATTCTAAATGAAAATCTTTAATAATAAAGCTTAATTATTAATTTAAAAATCACACAACACCAGGTTATAGTCCAACAGGTTTAACTAGAAGCATACTAGCTTTTGGAGCACCGCTCAGTCCTTCACCAGTCCAACACCGGCATCTCCAAATCATGATTATGAATTGTGATCCATTTCACGTATGCCTCGATTTAGATGGATCCACAAACATTTGCTACCTTAAAAGTGTCATGATATGTTTCTATAATATAATGTTTTTTTGCATATTAATCTTTGGACGTAGAAAATGATGTGAATTTGTTGATATCTTGCAGATCAAGTAGAGAGAGCTAAATCCTTTTGATTAGCTTATACATCTTTCCCTTACCTACCTCATGCATTGTTCCCTAATTAAGATGTGAGAAATAGATATCTGTTCAAAGGTTTCTGATTTATGGTCAATTGCCATGAAGCAAATGCAAGTGGCTATGGATCATCTCAAGAAAAAGACTATGGCTTTAGAAGGGCTACAGCACAGAGTCACAAGAATGGAGCTAAGTTCTAATTCTTATATTCCATGTTTGGATAAACTTGAGTTGTATTATATTGAGCTTAGGAAGTTAAAGAGTGCTTTAATCAAGGTATTTAAAGTGATATGGCTATTTGATGAAATGGCTTGAAAGAAACTCTTGCTTCCTGAGGCAATGTACAGAGCAAAAGGGGTGTTCTTAAGCTACAGAGCAAAGCCATTAAGGAGGAGGAGTTTTGGAAAACTGGAACTCTTCACAAAAGGCAGTGTCTGCTGGGTGAATTAAAGTTTTCTAGACTGAGGTTATTAAAGGGGATGAAAGATGAGGGGTAAATGGGACTGAGGTATAGATCAACCATAACCTAGTTTAATGATGGGAAAACTCCAGGGGCTGAATGGCCAGCTGCTATTCTTATACTTAAATGTTTTGACAGAAGAATTTGATTGAGACGAAAAAAGCCACTGCTGGCTGAAACATTCTTTCTGAGGTGAGAGCAGAATTTAATTGCATATAGTGGATTTTGAACAGTAATGGGAATGCATCATATCCTGAAGAGTCCCCATTTTTATGTTTTTCCATAAGGGGAGGCAGTGATTCACATCAATTCTGGCTCAGTTGGTAGCACCTTTGTCTCAGAGTCATAAGATTCTGTATTCAAGTTCCTCCCTTGAGTGTAGTACTGAGGGAATGCTGACTGGCAAAGGTGCCATTTTTCAGATGAGGCTTTAAATCCAAGCCCATCTACTTACTCAGGTGAATGCAAAAGATCCTATTACGTTATTTCACAGAAAAAAGTGGAATTATCCCTGGTGTCCTCACCAACATTTGTCTTTCAATTATTATTTTAAAAAACAACATATTTTCTGCTTATTTTCCTATTACTGTTGTGGGAGTTGTGGACAAATTTTCTGTTGCATTTCCTTTGTTAAAACAATAACCACATTTGAAAAGTTCATTGTTAGTTGTAAACTGTTTTGAGATGTCTGGTCAGAGAAAAAAATCTCTGTAAATACATGACTTTTATTTGGTTGGCATTAGAAATTCACTGTGTGATGCAATACAGCATATGCACATAAGGCAGACCCTCCTTCACTGTGCCCTGTCACCCTGGTGACATTTCATTGTCAACAAAGTGATGATTTCACAAAACCTCTACAAGATGCCATATTTTATTGCTGCAGACATCTAGCAAATATTGAAGTAAATCTTTAACATGTAGGACTGATTGAAATCAATGCAGAAAATCATATCATGCCCTGGGAGGTGAAAAAAAGTTGCGAAGTAGGATTCCTATAAGTCATTGCTTCCATGGCATAAAATCCAGCAAATTGATGGAGGATTGGGGAGTGGTTAGCCAGGAATCATTGTTTTGAACTATTAAGTTGCATGCATGGATTATATATTACAAAGAAACTCACATAGTTATGTGATTTATATGTCAGATTTTACAGGTAAGTGAAGTGTGCACATTTTGGTGTAATGATCTTTCGGCAGTTGACTGAGAGAAATGGATACACAAAAGTATTCTCTTGTGAGTTGTATAGTTTTTGTGCTTTTTTCAATGCATTCCACGTAATTTGTACTCCAGTCTGCTCCTGTATATTTCTTCTTACCAAGGATGAAAGTCATCAGACAGATTTGTACAACTTTTCTGGAAAGGAGGGGGAAGGGAATCAAGAGGTCCACTTACACAATCCGCACAGTGCTGCCAACAGCGAACAAGCAGAAATCATCTGGTGCTAACAAAGGACATGTCACCTTGTCATGCCTTTCTTACAGAGAATGCAATTCCTATGTACATCATGAATAAGTATTGAAAGGGAAAGATTTGTGCCCTTTTGTCCACAAATGCATTTGTAACTCCATTTCTAACTTAAGCATGCAAGCACAGGGAAAATATCTCAATGTAGGCTCATGTTGCAAATATATCAAATCACAGATAAAAATCAATTCTGTTTCTAACAGTCATTTAAATTTTGTGGGAAGGAGTAACATTCTTGATTTTGCATTAAAAATTAGAAATATTTGATGTGCAAGAAAATAGAAAAGAATTTACATATTTTTAAGCTAGTATTATGGGAATAAAGAAGGATTTCTCAGATGCAATTCTGTTGCACCTATTAAGTCTCTGTAATGTTTTATGCCAGTCATGGAAATGATCAAGAAAAATGCAAATCACACAGTCTTAACAGTACAAAATGAAACACCATGGCCAGTGATGCTATGTCAGCTGTTTGTAAAAACAGATGTTACTGGCTAGTTACATAACCATTTGTAAGGAAAATAAAGTGTGCATCAAAAAAAATGTTACCTCCTCTTTGTGAGTAACTGAATTACTTGATATGGTACTCGATCTCAGAAATCAGAATCCAAATTTGGTTTCTTGGTCTGTGTGGATTGCTGATCACAGAGTGACGTCAGGGTCTCACAAATGACCTTAGTATGCCCTGATTTCTGAAGGTAAGAAAATTAACCAGGCTTTCCACTCCTGATCATTTCTATTGTCTATTGGCAACAGGATTAAACCAGGTTGCAACACTCACTGCCAAATAACTCAGCAAGACCCAATATCTGGGTTTGTATGTGAAAAGAGGTAATTTGGTGAGATCGTAGAAAATTAATAGCATCAGTGGAGCTAAACCTGAGCACTGGACACCACAACCTGCAAAGGAAGGAAACATTTTGTGTAAATAGAAGAGCTACTTTAATCAAAGCCACATATTGATATATATTTTCTGAATTACTCTGAAATGTCATTTATTTATGTTTTGTAACATCTAGAAAAAGATCAATTTCTACATGTAGGTTTTACTTATGTTTCTGAATAACTGTTTCCTTTTGCTGCTTTTGTGAGGGAAAGGATTCAGCCTATTAGGAAATACAAGATTGACTATGGCATTGCTGTACTGGTCAGTTAGTATTTATAAATATGTTGTTAATATTGCTGGATTTAAGTACCTTCAATCAGTTTCTCAACAGATTGAAAGCAATTGTAGTGCAAATTTGACAATTTAATACATGAGGAATGTTTTCACAATTTGGGGAATGATTATTAATGGTAAATGTTTTTGTTTCGATTATATAATCAATTTCTACATCTCTCTGCAAAGAACTAATCCCTGGTGTATTTTTAACATAACACTATTGTATGTCTATAGCAGCCTCTAGGTTGTGCTGTTGAATCACCTTTCACATGGTGAATAATGTTTTGTAGATTTTCACTCATACAAAATTAATTAAAATAAATAAAATAATTTCAAGTATTATTCCTTATATATTCCTATCCATATTAAAAAAATAAAGTATTGTGAAATTATATTTGTAATCCAATGTGTCCCTGAGTAAGAGATTTGTAACAATTAAGGCACACTCTTCTGTATAACCATTATTTCTCATGTTTATAAACCAGAAAACGTGAACAATATATTTCTTCAATAAACTAAATCCCTGTTTGTAAAATAAAACAACATAAATTTGGTTAAATCAAAAAGAACTTTGAAATATAGAAATATTTAAAAGGTCAGTCTAATAGTAAATAAAAATAATTGTTTCAGTTTTGAAGTGTTTGAGCATTCAAGTATGACAAGAAATGTTTTTGAGTTTAATGCCAGGCCAACCCCATCTGACCAAGATCTGTTACCTGGTTTCGCTTCTAATGTTGCTTGTCATCATGCTTTTGAAAGAAGATACAGTTGGCATTTATATATGTCAAATTCTGACAGTAAAATAGATGTAAAGCTTCTCTTTGATGGGATGACATACTCATGTAAACCCTGTTACAACTTGTTTTTGTTCTTGTCAGGATTCTAAATGGAAAATGTATGTGGAAGTGGATGGTGACAGTGTTGCGTTGACCTACATCAAAGATGTAACTTTCAATGCTAATCGGCAAGACACAGATATAATTAAAATAACCAAGGTACAGATGTTTGTGCAGACCTTTTTGTAAATGTATTTCATACTGAGTATTTGAGTAAATGTATTTAAGCATTTTTCTGAATTAAGATGGGTGTCATGATATCAGCACAGTGGAGTCTAGTTTACACGAATTAGAATTTCCTGCAATTTTTTTGGTCATACATTCTCCATTTGCTACATTTATAGCTTTATGGTACAAATGTAAATTAGTTTTGGAGATAAAAATGAAGGAATAAATGGTTTGTATTTATCCCTTTTTGGTATTTCAGATCTCAACTATTAGTATTTCAGAACAATGATTGCTCTATTGAATTGTGCCACACAGTTGTAAAGATGTAATCTTTTATTTTCGATTACAGTGTATCTGATTATGTCAGTAGTAGCAATCTAGTCTCTGAATCTGAAGACTGAGAATGCAAGCCCCATGCCACCAGATATTATTGAGACCCTCTCTGTCCATCTGAAAACATTTCTTTAGATAACCCGAATGGCAAGAAAGTTCCTCTGATGGCCTGATCAATGTGTATTTCTCAAAAGGTATCACAAAGAACAGATAAAATTCATTTAATTTAATTGTCTTGTTTACCTACAAACAAAAGCAACCTGAGAATAATTCATTTACGATGAAGTAACTCAAGATGTAAATCATGTCTTTCTTATAGTAGTAATGCAGCATTATGTCACTTGTGTATCATAGTGGAAATTTTATAGAATTACAACATTGACCCAACCTATTTATGTCAACAACTATCTTCATGACAGCAGCAGTTCTGATTTCATGTCGCTCCTTTGTTTCCCAATCCCCTCGTATCACTTTTCTTCAACTACCTAATCCTTCTTTAACACACCACATGGGACTGGCTTTTATGGGATATCACTGAGCCTAGCCTCCATCCATCATCATATCTCGCTAAAAGGTATTGGGGGAGGGTCTCACCCATGATTCCTACATCTGCCAATCAGCAATTTAACACTGGGAACAGTGTTAATTGTTTTAAGGCATTACCCCTACTCCAATCTTGTGTGGAAGACTAGTGTTTCTGAGCTGCCTGCCAATCCAATTGGTCAGCAACTCTATAGTACCACCAGCATCAGCAAAAGTTGTAGGAAGTTCCACCAGGCTGAGGAGCACAGGTAAATCCAGAGCTGGGTGCCTCAGCAGCAGTCAGAGATATGGGGGAAATTTCATAGAATTACAACATTGACCCAGCCAACTGAGCTAACTGTTCTTTGTATGTATACCTTTGCTGAAAGTTAGGTAGCAGCTCCATACCTTCAAACACACTTAATGAATGAACATCTCCATGACCTTATCTGCTAGAAATATGTGGGTAACTATAAATGAGGTGACTAACAAAAACTGTTACATCACTCCTCAGTGCAAAGTCCAAACCTATGCTATAGATGGTCTTTCAAGACCTCCCAAGGCTCCAGCTTCACGTACACCGCCATAGTTTTAATCCCACTTTCCGATTTGACTCCATGTTCTTATACTTGTGTTTGTGTTTGAAGAGAATGTATGGACTTGGATTCAACCATTCCTAGTGGCAGAGAATTTCCATGTCCGAATCCCCTTTGTTTGAAAAAGTCTTCTCAAAACTTCCCTCTAACTCTTTAATGCACAATTTAAGCTCAAACATGATGCTCGCGATTCACTGTTTTAAAAAAATTGCTAATTAGGCTAGCATTTATAGCCCACTCCTACCTACTCTTGAGAAGGTGTTGGTGAGTGGCCTTCTTTAATGCATCATAGCTTCCATCATGATGTCTGTCATATCAATGCAACCTATAACTAGTTGCCAACATTGCAATGGACTACTTCTTGTTCAATACAGTCCTTTCTGCAATTCTCCTGCATATAAAAAAAACCCTCATTACATTCCAGCTGCCAAGTTTTTGCCAACTCATTTAATCTGTCTTCATCCCTTCACAACTCAGTCTTTGAGTCATCCTCACCACATGCCTTCCCACCTATTTTTGTGTCATCTGACAACTTGACATTCACTTTACTCGCTGTAAATAATTGTGCCCCAGCACTAATCCCTCTGGAAATTCATTAATTACAGGTTGCCATCCTGAAAATATCCTATTTATCCCAACCCTCTGTTTTCTATCAGTTAGGGACAAGGTAAGAAAGGAAAATAGTAATATGGGAAATGAGGATCAGAAAAAGGCAGGAAAGGGCAGTGAGAAGAAAAAACTTAAGAAAACAACACATTTAGTTAACCAAACCTATATCCATACTAATTCAAAAATACAAGACCATGTGTTATATCATTAAGTAGCGTGTAGTACCTTTAAACACCTTTTGAGACGGACAACTCTCTAACAGCTGGGAGCAACACCAAATTAGGGACATTCCATGAACTGACAATATGGAAAAGATGATAAAGCCTAGTTGGCTACATTGATCACTGTTAGATAGTTTGAAGAGGACAATGAATAATAATGCATTGCAAACGTCAATCATTGGGGATATCAATCATGACTAACCAGGATAGCTTCACTCCTGTGAAAACTGAAATTTCATAAATTTCAGCAAGGAAGTTTGGGAAGCTGCAATGATGGTGAACTTGGAAAGGAAAATGAGGACCTAGCTGGTGTGACAGTTGCAGTTTATAGGCAGAACAAGGGTAGAAAACAGAATGAAAATGATGACTATCAAGCAAATACAATCATCAGCTATCCACTTTCCAAAGGAAGCTTGCAATAACACTGGAAAATCTCTCTTTTAGCTTGAAGATAGAAAATCACATATGATTACTTCAGGCCATGTAGATAACTGTTCACATTAAACTCTAGGAGTGTTAACTTGACCCTCTTTGCTAGATGTAACTGTCATAAAATTTACCAAGATTCTCAAACATATTCTGATCTACATAGCATCAGAGGAATGATTGTGTTCTAGATCATTCTCAGTCAAAAAGTGTGGTGCTGGAAAAGCACAGCCAGTCAGGCAGCATCCGAGAAACAGGAGAGGCGACATTTTGAGCATAACCTGTTAATCAGCTCTTCCTGATAAAGAACTTATGCTCGAAACATTGACACTCCTGCTCTTCAGATGCTGCCCGACTGGCTGTGCTTTTCCAGCACCACACTTTTTGACTCTGATCCCCAGAATCTGCAGACCTCACTTCCTTCTCGATCATTCTATCCAGTCTAGAAATGAAGAAACACAAGATAGAGAAAGTTCTTTTTAAATTCATTTTAAATATAAGATCATGATGTAAAGTTTGTTTTTTTTTAGAACAGTTCTAATCAGTTTTTGATCACTTTTGTGCTGAAAGAGTTAATTCTTTGTATATTTAATTTTGCTGTAAGTTAGGTAACAGGCTCCATAATGTTCAAGCACATGCTATATGAATGGACATCTCCAGTAGCAACCAGTCACTACCCACTTATTAAAGTGGCCATTGTTCATTGGGGATAGGAGATGTCACAGTCAACAGTATTTTGTTCTCAGTCAATATATATAAACATTTACTTAACAATGCTTGTTTCAAATATTAAAGATAAACTCCCAGAGGACCATAGGGCAGCTGTCTTATTAGAGAGAGAGAGAGAGAGAGACAGCTGCTGGTACTTTAAGCTGAAAGTCACCGTGCCTCAGGCAAGGGGAGATGTGGAGAAGTTGTGACCTTCATAGTAACTTCAGGCATTATGGGAATGAAACCCACACTGTTGGCATCCTTCTGCATCGCAAACCAGCTGTCCAGCCAACTGAGCTAACCAACATTTAGACAGTAAACTCTAAATGGTAGTCAGAACTGGAAATCCTGGGCTGGATTATATGGAGTGTCATGCTGTAATGATTATAATGAGGTCTGATAGGTGGGCCTCATAGAACATGAGTTCCCTGACAAGGACTGTTAATCTGGATATGACAGATATAAACAGGAGTGTCAAAGGTTCTGTTCAGTCTGAGACATAGCTCTGAGGAAGCTGGATCAGTGTCAAGGATTCTCTGTGTGTAAATAAAGGGTGACTTCGTGACGGGATAGTGGCCTCTGTGGAGTTACTTCACGTGCAACCTGTTTCCCCTCCCTGCAAACTAAAACATCACGGAGTGGGGATGAGCAGGGATGAGCTCTGCAGTCACTGAACAGCGATTAATAGAGCAGAGGCAGGAGTTTCCCTCCACAGGGAGAGGAAGAGCTGACTCAGCGCTGTAGATCAATAAAAGGCTAGCATCCCCAAAGTACTGGTAGCACCAGTGGGTGTAGTTGCCATTGCTGGTACTGCAGTCAGGTTATGAGGAGATGAGCTGTGATAGATTGGATGTGTTTTGGGATGGGCAAGGTGGGGAATATCAGATGTGCCTGGCATTCAGTTCAGGAGGAATCTTCCCAGCCTGTATAATGAAACTTGTTGACTGGTCAATTAGCTACAGTCTCTCCCATCACTGATTAAGTGCCAGTGGCAGCTGGATGGAACCCTTAAATGAACATTGATTGTGTTGTAATTCACATTCTTAAAGTCTTGAACCTGAACATGTTCTGTTTTCACAGCCTCCCTACCTAATGGAGAAGTGGATTGTGGGAATCAGTGAGAACCAGATTGTTGAATGTATTGTTAATTATGAGGTAAGTCTTGAAATTAAGCAGTTTGTTTTCTTATAAAATGCTTATAAGATCCACATATGTTCCATGTGAAGTTTCAGATTGAGACATACTGCTTTGAGAATCCTGAGGAGATTAATTCTGCTGTGACTTGGGGCAGCCTTCAAAATAATTTCATTCTCCCTGCCACCATCTTTTAAAATGACTCTTGGGCTATTCCAGCCCTCCCACCAATCTTATGTTATTAGTTTTCTGCAGTCAAAGTGGCTGACAAACCAATTTCACACAGTTACTCATGCAATTCTGAAACTAACTGCTGGGAGGGACATAGAACCGGTTCAAGTTGAGCTCTCCAATTTTCTTTCCCTCCCATAGGTAAGACCTTGTGTTCGTATTAAGTAGGTACAAAATATGAGCCACAGAGCAGGATAATGTGAGAGTAAAAGTAGTGTAACAGAAACTAAAATATACAGTTTATTTAATCATAATATTGAAGTTACCTCTGTCTGAGCAGCATGCAATGTTCTGTTTTGTTTTATTCTGATCCCACAATAATCCTGTACAAGTTCAGGTATCTGATATTTGGTGTGGTCAAATTTCAACAGTGTTTTATTCCCTTTTTCTATCTGATTCAAACGTGATAGAATTTAAATTACTTTTCATCTTTTCTTCTTCCTCTTGCATTCTGAGCTCAAATACAGGTCTTTTGTGATTATTCACTGAACTACAGCAAAGTACCGTGATTTTGTTTTGCAATGAACAGGGTGAGGGTGCAGGCCAAGTCTATCTCAATGGAATAGTGATTGAATCCTGTTTTTCCAACCAACCTGTTCAGAGATGTTATTACACACCTCCAGACCAGATGGGACTTGCACACCTCCCAGTCCAGAGGTAGGGATACTACCACTGCACCATGAAAAGGTCCCTACTGATCGAATCCTATGCTGATGGCATTAATTTGATCCACATGATAGCCATCTAGACAACTGAGTTAACTGGTCTCCACTTTTCAGCAAAAATTGCCATATGATCTGCAGTATTGATGAAGGATTTCTGCAATCAAACGTATTCCAAACTCACATGAAAACAGAAAATACTCGGTTTTTATGCAACATCAGTTCTGAGCTTTGTACCTCCTCACCAGTGCTTCCAAAACATCCTCCTCCTCTCATCTCTGGGTTCCCATACATTATGGTAAACATCCATGATGGGGTGGCACCATGGCTCAGGGGTTAGCACTGCTGCTTCACAGTGCCAGTGTCCCAGGTTTGATTCCACTATTGGGCGACTGCATTTGTGGAGTTTGCACATTCTCCCCCTGTCTATGTGGATTTCCTCTGGGTGCTCTGATTTCCTCCCACAGTCCAAAGATATGCAGCTTAGGTGGATTGGCCGTGATAAATTGCTCATTGTGCCCGGTGATGTGCAGGCTAGGTTGATTAGCTATGGGAAATGCAGGGTTTCTGGGATAGGATAGGGGGTTTGGTCTGGTTGGATGCTCTTTGGAGGATTGGTGTGGACTCAGTGGGACAAATGGCTTGCTTCCATATTGCAGGGATTCTATGAATAACATATATCCATTAGTTCCTTCCAACAGCTCTGTCCTGTTTCTTGCTCTTATGTTCACATTCCTTCCCAGTTTCCCAATTATGATTGTACTCACCTTGGTACCTAATCAACCTCCACATTTAACATAAGATATTCTGTCATCTGCAATATGATGTTTTCATCAAAAATATCTTGCCCAAGCTAAAATCTCCACATTCTGGAGGACCATCCCCTTTTATGACACGGTGATTCATTGTTCCTTGACACATCCCCATGCAGGCTGCCATTCAACCCCCAAGCGATCTGATGGGAAAATGATCAATTATGACCATAAACATACAAATTGGGAGGAGAAATAGGCCATTTGGCCCTTTCATCCTCCCAGTTATTTAATCAGAAAGTAGGTGATCTGCTTGCTTTCCTATTTTCACGGACTCATCTTCCAATAATAACCTTTTTATTCCCTTGCCTAACAAGAATCTGTCTAGCTCCTCCTTAAAAATATTAATTGGTCCTGTCCCCAGCATCTCTGAAAGAGTGTTCCAAACTTCGAAAACTCTGAGAAAAAACATTTCCCCTCATTCTTCAATCACTCACAAGGGAAAACATCCTTTTTCACATCAACCTTGTTAAGACCATTGTTCAATCAAATCACCCATGTCCTTTTAATCACCAGTGAAAGTAATCCCAACCTCAAAGGAACTAATTTAGTCTTTGTTAATCCTGACAACTGCTGCACTAAGAGTGAGTGCAGTCATGACTTAATATTTCTTTCTTTCTTTCAGCATTGAAAATCCTGTGTTCTATTGAAGCCACAGGAACCAAGCTGAAGGTTCACCTCAGGCAGCAAACACCCATACACTAGCCGTAATAGTCATGATTTCACCAATTGAGTTCACACTAGAGCTTGCTGCCTTCCAATGCTTTCTTCTCCTCTAAGATACTAACAATAAGAAAAAGCTAGCCTAATGGTAACCAGGTAGCCAATAAATGATGTTGGACAACCCATTACTCTAATATTCTTAGTACCATACAGATGTACAGCATGGAAACAGACCCTTTGGTCCAACTCATCCATGTTCACCAGATAGCCTAAATTGATCTCATCCCAATAGCCAGCATTTGACCCATATCGCTCTAAACCCTTTCTATTCATATTCGCATCCAGATGCCTTTTAAATGTTGTAATTATACCAGCCTATACAACTTCCTCTGGCAGTTCATTCTGTACGCACATGACCCTCTGCTTGAAAAGGTGGCTCCTTAAATCCCTTTTAAATCTTTCCCCTCTCACCTTTGGACTCTCTCACCACAGGGAAAAGACCTTGTCTATTCACCCTATCCATGTCCCTCATGATTTTATAAACCTCCATAAGATCACCCCTCAGCCTCCGGCACTCCAGGGAAAATAGCCCCAGGCTATTCAGCCTCTCCCTATAACTCAAATCTTCCAACTCTGGCAATGTCCATGTATTTCCTTTCTGAACCCTTTCAGGTTTCACAACATCTTTCCAACAGTAAGGAGACTAGAACTGCATACAATATTCCAACAGTGCCCTAATCAATGTCCTGTAAACATGCATGATGCACCAACCCATCTGCAACATGACCTCACAACCTCTATATTCAATGCACTGACTAATAAAGGAAAGTGTACCAAGCGCCGCCTGAACTACTCTGTCTACTTGCGACTCCACTTTCAAGGAACTATGAACTGTAGATTATTTTGTACAACTCCCCAGGACTTTACCAATAAGTGGATAGGCTCTACCAAAATGTAGCATGTTACATTTATCTAGATTAACTCCATCCACCACTCCTTTGCCCAATTGCCCATCTTATCAAACTCCCATTGTACTCTGAGGTAACTTTCTTCGCTGTCCATTGCACCACCAATTTTGGTATCATCCTATTAACCATACCTTCTATATTCACACCCAAATCATTTATATAAATGACAAAAAGCGGTGGACCCAGCGTAAATCCCTGCATTACACTGCTGGTCACAGACCTCCAGTCCGAAATGCAATCCTCCACCAATTAGAGACGGAAATCTGCTGTCCTTACCTGGTTTGACCTATATATAACTTCAGATCCTCAGCAAAGACATTGATTCCTAACTTCGCTTTGCACAATTACAGATGGGCATTCATTAACTGTTGGCCAAGCCAGCAATGCCCACATGCCATGAACAAAAACAAACATGTGCGACATTTTAACATTGCTTTTGATTGTTCAGTCCTTACTTGTACGACCATGTCACTGTTTAAAAGTGTAATTCCATCTAAAGTCACTGTATAAATATAAGTTATTTTTGGTCTAGCATTTTATACACTTAGGCTAATGTTTGCTAAGTTATTTTTCTTTTTCAATTCATGATTCCCTTTTTTTTGGATTAGTTTGAATTATCTTTAGGTTCTTTTTTGTTTGTCCTTTTGGCTAGTCCTGCAGGCAGATGAATTTGTAAGCATCAACAAAAGGCCTCAAAATCCTGGGTTAACATTGGCTACATCATGATTTCATCATCAGCAGTCATCAAACGTCTTATTTTAAATAACCTTTGCCTGGATAACTTGTCTTCTGGATATGTAAATAGAATTTGAGCCTGTTCAATTTAAAGTAAATGCATAATTACTCAGCAGAAGAAATTAATGTTCCCTAATGCCACAGTGGGAGATTGCACTATTCATGTAGGTTTTTATTGTATGAGCAATTAGGAACAAATTTGACCCCTAAGTTGAGTTTTGATAGTTTATCACAAGCAAAACACTAGCATTGGCAAATGCACATCTGCAAATACGAGACAGACCGTGCTAGACTGTGACTTTCCCTTTTTCCTGCATCCTCTCCCTCTCGCCTCACTAAAGTTAGATATCTATTCCAGATTTTCACCTGTTGTATGAAATCTTCTTGCGTAAGTTATTAGAGAATTATTGGCGCCGGTGGGACTTTACTTCACAGGAGTGTGGGAAATGTTTATCTTTGGGCTTAAATATGAGGGAAAAGATTTTAAAGTAAATCTTAAAAGACATTGTTGGAATCTCTAAGATGTCTCTAAAATTTTCTATTGTAAATTATTCAACAGAATGATGTCAAAACTCCAAAAACAACTAAGCACAACCACACTATCACACTGAGTAGTGCCAACGTTGAAATGAAGGAAGTGGTGCTAGTCATCCAAGCCATGCCAACAAATACAGAAAACAAGTTTCAGAGCAAGTGCCAGTTAAGTAAGTCATCTATTAAACCCATTAAACTTTACTTTCTAGAACTACAGAAAATCCAACAGTATTATAGACTTTTTTTTTAACTAACACTTATTCAGATCAAAACTATGCTGGAAAGCCTTCCTGCAAATGCATTAGGGTTTAATTAGGTTGTGGTACCTCTAATGTTAATGCTAGTATTCCTTTTATTTCATTTGTTCATAGTCTGTGAGTGTCACAAGCTAACCAGCATTTATTGCCCATTCTTAAATGCCCTCAATTTGATAGCAAGTTGTTGTCTTGAACTACTGCAGTCATGTGGTGGAAGTACACCCAAAATGCTGTTAGGAAGGGAGTTCAGGATGGTATGTGGCTTGGTGATGATGTTCCTATATATCTGCTGCCTTTATCCTTCTAGGTAGCACATAATGTAGAATTGAATGTAGAACTGCTGTTGAAGGAGCCTTGGTTGATTGTTGCAGTGCTTGTTGTAGATAGTAGATATTGCTGCCACTGTACATCAGTGGTGGAAGTAGTGAACATTGGTGAATGGGGTGCCAATCCAGCAGGCAGATTTGTCCTGCATAATGTTGAACTTCATGAGTGTTCTAGGACCTTCACTCATTCAGGCCACTGAGGAATATTCCATTACACTACTTTATGTCTTGTAGGAAGTGGACACACTTCAGGAGTTTCTTGCCTCAGAATTTCCACAGCTATAATATCCACAGTCATTAAGGAGCTGGTTCAGATCCATTTCTAGCCAATGATAACCATCAGAGTGTTGATAGTAAGGAAATCAATGATTGTAATGCAATTAAATATCAAAGTGAGTGAGATAGCTGGATCCTCTCCTAAGAAATGCCCATTGCCTGGTCGTAAAATTGTAGCTTGCCACTTACCAGGCCAAGCTTGAACATTGTCCAGGTTTTGCTGCAAAGAACATCGGCTGCTTTAATGTCTAAGGAGTTGCAAATAGTGTGAACATTGTGTAAACATCAGGGAACATTTCCTCTTTTGGCCCTATGTTGGAGGCAAGGTCATACTAGGAATTTCTTTGAGAGCTGTCTTAAATCATCTTCTTCATGAGTCTCAATGCCTGTAATGGTATCTTTGCCAATCTACTGACAATATGTAACAACATGAAAAAATAGGAGTAGGAGTAGGAATAGTATCATCTGGCCAAACTTTCTGTGAGAGTATCTTTCAATCCTACAGCTTCTTCTGCCTAGAAGGTCAAGCATTATAGATGCATGTTCCTCTCCAAGCCACACATTATCTGTTGGCAGGTTTCTCAATAGCTGTTAGGGATGGGAAATAAATGTTGTCCTTCAGGCAATGCTCACATCCCGAAAATTAACTTTTAAAATCTTCATGCACCTTTTCTAAACCAATGCAACTAGATCCTCCTTAAATAAGGAAAAGTTGTGTTGGATGATTGGAAAATCCCTGAGCCACTGTCTTATTATACACACAAAGAATTGTGGTTTAGTTTCTGCACCAGAAAGCAGTGAATTTTATTGGATCTACAGACGAGCAAATAGCCAATGTGCTTGAAAAGATTAATAGGAAAAAATTACTCATGTACATGATTTCTACATATCATAAATATCCTCTTATACACTAAATTACCATTATGAGGAACATAGATGAAAAGCTTCTTTTGCATCTGAAAAGTTGAATATTTTCAGTATTTTTTGTTTTTAATTTTAAATATGTTGTATCATCCTTAATTTTTTTTAAATTTTAATTTAACACTACAATTATGTATCTGACTTAATTAGATATGAGTTCTCAGAACTCCTAAGTACTGTATGATTGAAATGCTGCTTTCTCTCCTTTAAATCGACATACAGAATTTTAGATATTACAAGTTATTAGCAGGCAGTTACATGGGTTTTTATATGCACTAAATGTTTTTCAGTTTTTCTTATGAAAAAATAATCCTGGAGATTAATCTTCAGTGCATATTACAGGTTTATAATCATGTTAAGTAAGGTTATGAAAATTATTTGCCAGTGCGTTATGGTGTTGACATATTATGGCAGAAATCAAAATAACTTTACCATAGTGACAAATGCCTTTAAAGTAAGGTCACCTCTGCAGAATTTATACAAACTTCCCTAAAACTAGACTGTTAATCCACTCGTGATGGCACAACTGTTTTGTACAAATCAGTTTTTTATTCTTACATCAAGCAATGGGACATTATTGTTTTAGGATGCTAATTATATTGTGTATAGTTGTTCAAAACCTAGAATATAAGTGGATTAAAATGTATAAAAATGAGAAACGAAACTTGCAGAAGCAACCATAGTTTAATCTTTATTTTAAAATATTTCAATTTATATTATACAAATATACTGTTCAAAACAGATTCTCCTCAGCAATAAAACCTTAATGAGGTAACATTAAAAGTCTATCTTCAGTGAATCCATTGATCACTTGTTCCAGGTTGCTGTGATCAGGAGTTTTTGATCAAATGCAGTTGGATATCAATTACGACAATAGGGATTTTAAAAAGTGAATATATAGCCAAATACATGCACTGCTGTTTCTTGAACATTTTACTGTGACTTTTTAAAGTCAAAGTCACCTTTATGAACTTGTGGACTTGATAAACAAGGAATAAATACAAATGATTTTATTTGCAAAGACACTATCTTCAAAATTACTAATTTCAGGTGCTCAACACTTTTTGTATATGTTTTGTATTCCAGATGTTCGTCAACAATGGTTTGATACTTTAAAATTGCGCAGAACATCAACGGGCGACTCATCACAATATTCTGCCATTTTACCCCCTAACCAAACTGCTTCCACTTCCATTACACAATCTCAATTGTTTAATTTATTTGCTAATCAAGATACTTATGCAGCAGTTGTAAGACGTATGCAGAGCCCCAGTAGATACCACATTGCTACTCCTCTGACTCAATCCAGACAAAGCTCCAGCCCACTACCTACAACGCCAGTGTTATGCAGTCGCCTTTCTACTGTACACCTCAGCTCTGAAGGAAGCAGCCTGTCAAGCACCACCTCAAACAGCATTTTGGAGAGAGACCATATTACCAGTAGACAAAGCAGTGGCTATCAGAGCAATGAGTCCAATGACTTCCTGTTTAATAAAACAACCACTTCTGAAGGATTTAACCACATTAGTAAAAAAGGAGTTAGCCCAGTGTTCATGCGGGGTAGTGGAAATAGGCACATGAGTAAGGAATATGGTAGGGAGAGAAGCAAAAGCACACCTCTGAGACATTACTCTGGATATCAATCATCAGAAAGGAGGTATTCTCAATCCACCCGTTCTCACCATGCTAAGTCATGGGGCCCTGACAGAAACCTACAAAAGCAATTTCAGCAACAATTAGATACAGATATTAATGGAGTCTCAGGCATGAAAGGTGCTGGTACTAAAAGTACAAAAGACACAGGTAAAGAGAGGCAAAGCAAACCCAATGAAGGAGATTGGATTAAAGTTGAACGGCACAAAAAATCTCATAAAAATGACTCTTTTAAAGTATCCAGAGGTAGAGGCCGAGGAGCAGGACGTAGCCGACTGTTCTGACAGAAAACCTCAGAAGTTTACTTGTGTTTGTGTCAACTTAAATTGTTATTTCTATTTGAACATCTTTCTGTGTTCTATAATATTTAAGGCAGATGGATATGATTTGCTAATAGAGATTGTTACAGATTTGAGTAGGATCTGAAACGTTCAGAAGAATTCAGGCCTGTCACTGAGCCTGTCGTGGTTATTCGGTCAAAACTCAGCATTCAGTAAATGGAATCAGGGTTAATGTATAGGATACCACCACCACCCCCACCCATTACTTTATACTGGCACAGGTTTTAATAAAACCTGCAGTTCTATGGTAACTTATTAATGTAGGTGTATTAAAGAGAGAGAGTGAGCTATGTAAGAAATAGTGAGTGTGTGTGAGTTGAATGTTGTGTAGAGAGGGGGAGGAATATGGGGCATTGCCATAAACACGAACACACACTTTGCATTGACAGTATATGGATATCCCAACATCACCTGTTTTCCTTGCCATCCCCACTGAAAGTTTGGACTAAAACAATCTGTAAAACCCAGACACACATCCTAACATAGAATAGAAGGCATTTTTTATAAAATTCATGGAATTGAGGACAAATGATTTAAATTTGTTAAGAATTGGCAATATGCGCCCAGTGTTTCCTATATAACTTTGTTTTGGAATCACAAATATTTGTCGCATTTGTTAACACAGGGGTAGTAGAATAGAGAAACACAAATCCAAATTTGCTGATGATACAGAGGCATGTGACATTGCAAATCCAAAAGTAAATTTAGATATCAAGTGGGTAAAATTGTGGCAACTAGATTTCAATGTAGGTGAATGTGAGGTATTCCTAAAAGGGATAGAACAGAGTACTTTTTATTACAAAAATGGGTAAATCTCAGAAGAGACATCGGTGTTCATGTTTCATGAACATGTACAAAAAACAATGAAAATTCTGTCAAAATGTTGGAATACAAGGTTGTAGAGGGTAAAATGTAGCTCTACAAATACCCAGTTAGGCTAAATGTGCAACACTGTGAACAGATCCAAACATCACATCTTAGATTGAGAGAACATACAGCACAGACATACAGCTAGACTGATTACGGGATCCCAAGAACTACATTATGAGAAAAGATTACATAAACTAGTCGTGTGTCTGCACTTTAGAATTTAAAGGAATAATTTGATGATGTTTTCTGACATGAAGGGGAATAGCTAGGGAGATAAAGAAAAACTATTTACACTGGTTAAGGAGTTTAGCTGTAGAGGGGGATAGTTTAGAAATTATTACCAGAGTAAGAGTCATAGAGATGTACAGCATGGAAACAGACCCTTTGGTCAAACCCATCCATGCTGAACAGATGTTCCAACCCAATCTAGTCCTCTGCCAGCACTAGGCCCATATCCCTCCAAACCTTTCCTATTCCTATACCCATCCAAATGCCTTTTAAATGTTGCAATTGTACTAGCCTCCACCACTTCCTTTGGCAGTTCATTATATACACGTATCATTCTCTGCGTGAAAATGTTGTCCCTTAGGTCACTTTAATATCTTTCCCCTCTCACCCTAAACCTATGCTCTCTAGTTCTGAACTCCCCACCTCATGGAAAAGACTTTGTCTATTTATCCTATCCATGCTCCTCATGATTTTGTAAACCTCTATAAGGTCACCTCTCAACCTCTGACGCCCCAGGGAAAACTATCCCAGCCTGTTCAGCCTCTCCCTATACCTCAAATCATCCAAACCTGACAACAGCCTTGTAAGTCTTTTCTGAACCCTTTCAAGTTTCACAACATCTTTCCAATAGGAAGGAGACCAGAATTGCATGCAATATTCCAACAGTGGTCTAACCAATGACCTGTACAGCCGCAACATGACCTCCCAACTCCTGTACTCAATACTCTGACCAATAAAGGAAAGCATACCAAACACCTCCTTCACTCTCCTATCTACCTGCGGCTGTTCAGGTCATTGGTTAGGCCACTTTCAAGGAGCTATGAACCTGAACTCCAAGGTCTCTTTGTTCAGCAACAGTCCCTAGAACCTTACCATTAAGTGTATAAGTACTGCTAAGATTTGCTTTCCCAAAATGCAGCACCTTGCATTTATCTGAATTAAACTCAATCTGCCACTTCTCAGCCCATTGGCCCATCTGATCAAAATCCCATTGTAATCTGAGGTAACCTTCTTCGCTGTCCACAACACCTCCAATTTTGGTGTCATCTGCAAACTTACTAACTAGACCTCATGCTCACATCCAAATCATTTATATTAATGATGAAAAGAAGTGGAACCAGCACCGATTCTTCTGGTACTCCACTGGTCACAGGCCTACAGTCTGAAAAACAACCCTCTACCACCATCCTCTGTCTTCTACCTTTGAGCCAATTCTGTAAGCAAGTGGCTCGTTCTCCCTGTATTCCATGAGATCTAACCTTGCTAACCAGTCTCCCATGGGGAACCTTGTCGAATGCTTTACTGAAATCCATATATATCACATCTACCACTCTGCTGTCATCAATCCTCCTTGATACTTCTTCAAAAAACTCAATCAAGTTTGTGAGACATGATTTCCCATGCATAAAGTCATGTTGACTACCCCTAATCAGTCCTTGCCTTTCCAAATACATGTACATCCTGTCCTTCAGGATTCCCTCCAACAACTTGTCCAAATCACTTCTTCATACAAAGGATTGGAGAAGTCTGGAATTCTGTTCTGCAAACAGCAGTCGGTGCTAGTTAATTATAATTTGAGATTGATCTTTGTTAACTAAATGTGTAATGGGACACAAGTATGCAGAGCAAAGTTGCAGATCAACTATATGGAACAGACTCAAAATGCTCAAAATACATACTTCTCTATGTATTTTTGTAATATATTTGTGAGTTTGTTCTGATTTGATTTTGTAAATCTGTTTGAAAATGTATTTTTGGTCACTGGATTTACTAAGGTACATCTTATGGAAACAGAAGACTGTTTGTATACTAAACGCAATGCATACTCATTCCTTGATCATTTTGACTTTTTGGCAATATACTTCAGCCAAAATAATGGTGCTTTATTTGATGCATTAACTTACTGAATCTAAATCCTTTTTTTTACAATTATGCGCATTACACAATAGACATCCAAGAGGTTGAGATGTATAAATTTGTACTTCACACCAAACCAGGCACCTGACCTGTTGCAACCTTCACACAGATGAGGTCACTAAGGTCAAGGATGTAACTGAAAATTATCACGGAGCATTTAGCCTATGTTCTCATTGCTAAGACAAGAACCAATTTGTATTAGGAGTGTGATTGCCAATTTACAAGCTACTACTGTTTGTTTTTACTGCAACTTTAAGGGGACTCTTCTGGCTTAAGCATTACAAAATTGAACGATGGGTAATGTAATTGCTCCTCATAAGAACTTTGTAAACATTTTTGCTTTTGTTTTTTTCCTTAAAATTTGGCATCTTACTTTTGACTTTCAATCTGATCTCCTTATAGATTTTTGCTCTCTTATTCCTCCTATTAAGGCAAGTTGAAATCCAGATTGTTTCTTCAGATGGACATAGGGTCACAAGCCATTATACAGGGAAGAACAGGGAGGCTCAAATGCTCTGGTCAGAATTTCCTCCTTAATCAATGGCACTAAAAGGACTAACTGGTGACTTCACTTATTTGGCTGTTATATTACCTTCCCAGTAACAATTAAATTACAGGTCGTTCTGCTACATTTCGTTAACACAAATTCGCTGTAACACAATTGACGAATTGGCAATGCTGTTTCTGAAGCGCAAACTTTTAAAACATGTTGCCTGTTACACGATTGCATTACCAACACTTTAAGCGCTGGTTCTAAAGCACGATATTTCTGTAGTGCGGGGTTGCACTAGAACACAACTATTGCAGTATAGAAGAACTAACTGTACAACCAAATTAACTCACTTATGGCAAAGCACTTTGGAAGGCACTATGTAAATTCACTTTCTTTTTCCTTCTTTCCTCCTTAATATATCTTGTAAATAGGTGACCTAGTGATAGATGTTGCATTTTCACCCAACCACTTGATTCTACCAACATTAGACAGATGAATCTTGAAAATTCTGATTGGGCTGTATTTGTTAAGTTGTTCCATCTCTGTGTGAGGGAAAGGAAGATCTGACATTATGTAATTTGCATCTCTTGGATCATGCCAGTACTATTCAAATGGATTGGCATTGATGGCAATTGTGTATTAAGGCCTGGCCTATTCCATGCTTCCCTACAAAGAATAGGATATGTCTCAGTTACAGTAATTACTAGGCATTTCCTGTACTGCTGAGTGTGTGTTTTTGAATAAATTCTCAACACCAGTACTTTTGGCACAACATGTAGAAATGTAGAAGTGGTATAATTTCTGTATACTTTGCATTTGTGGAAATATCTTTATACATTGATCAATAAGGATCGTAGCTTTAAAGAGGGTAATTTCATTAAATAAGTAATTGTGCACATAAGTGGAGCTTCTTATTTTAAATCCACTCGCATATAAAATGAATTCCACAGAATTGATTAACTCTTTAAGATGTATAACTATTGCAAATTCAACCATCAGATTGGTAGGATTCCTTTTTGTAGATTCATAATTAAAAGAGCAGAATGGATCTTTTAACAAATAGAAATTCTGACAATTCAGTATCTCTGCAGCAGCAGGATTCCATACAAAAGGTCAGCTTGAGACTCCTATTTATTTTCAAACCATGATAATAAATATTACTCACTTAATTTGGTGTCAGTCTGTACAGATATGACTGTAAAAAGAAATATCTGACACAGGCAAATAAAATTAGTTAACGAATGATCATGTTAAGAATGAACAGCTATTTCCATTGTGTAGGTGTATTTCTATTATAGCAAGTTAGAACATGATGCATTAACACTGGTTGCATAGTCATAATGCACTCGTTCGCCCGACTTTCTAAACCTGTCAGCCTGCACTGTATGCTCAATGGGGTTTCAACACATAACGTACTAACTCAGAAGCTAGTACTACCACTGTGTCAAGTTAATGTGGAAGAGCTGATTAAATATCATTATTGTTTTATTTAGAACACAATGGCTCACACGTTTCAGGACATTGTCAGCAGACAACTTTAGTCCCGATAGTTTGCCAAAATTCTGTCCCACGTGATAATATCTGTTATGCAATGTTTCTTCCTATTACTACCTTACCTATCTGTTATCTTTAGGATGTTTATGGTGTCCTTCACGCTAAAGGTTGATGCAAAATTTTAATTTAAATTATCTGCCATTTCCCTGTTCCCAATTATCAATTCCCTAATTGCATCCTTCAAGGAGTCCATATTTACTTTAAGTACTCTCTTATTAACTTCTAGAAACTCTTTGTTTTCATATTTCTTGAAATTTAATAAGCAATTTTCAACCTTTTCATTAGCCTTTTACTCATCTTCTTGATTTCTAAAAACCTCCTAATCCCCTTGGTCTACCATTAGGTTTTGCTGTTTTGTATGCTCTACTTTTTGACTGGATACTGTCCTTGACTGCCTTTGTTAACAATGGGTAGTTCATCCTTCTAATAAGTTCCTTCTTTTTGACCAGAATTAATTTTGCTGAGTGTTATGAAGTATCTGCTTAAATGTCTGTCGTTGCTCATCCACTGACTTTCTATTTACCCTATTTTTCCAGCCAGCTTCAGACGATTCTTTCTTCATACCTCTGCAATTGCGCTTATTTAAGTTAACACTGGTTTAAGACTGAGTTGCTTGTCCCTCAAGCTGAATTTAAAATTCTACCATGTTGTGATTACTATCTAGAGGATCATTAACTGAAAGATGCCTTATTAATCTGACCTCATTTCCATTACAAGAGCTAAAATAGCAATGTATTGTTCTAAGAAACAGTACTTGATGCAGGCTGGAAATTCAACTTTCATGTTACCCTGCCTATGTGATTTGTCCTGTTGATAAACAGATTAAAATCAGCCAAGACAATTATCGTGCTTTCTCATATACCTCCAGTATTTCCCAGTTTATACTTTGTCCTAGAGTGAGGCAACTCTTTGGGAGCCTACAGACAACTCCCACTCACTCCTTACCTTGCTATTCCTTATTTTTACCCAAACTAATTCAATATCTGGATCTACTACTATCATTACTCATCAGCAATTTCTTTATGAACAAAGTTACCCCATCTCCTTTTCATTTTTGGCAAAAGTGAGGACTGCAGATGCTGGAAACCAGAGTTTAGATCAGAGTGGTGCTGGCAAAGCACAGCAGGTCAGGCAACATTCAAAAAGCAGGAAAATCGACGTTTTGGGCAAAAGCCCTTCATCAGGAAGGCCTTTGCCCGAAACGTCGATTTTTCAGATACTTGGATGTTGCCTGACCTGCTGTGCTTTTCCAGCACCACTCTGATCTAAACTCCTTTCCATTTTTGCCTATTCTTCTGGATGTTGCATACCCTTGAATATTGAATTCCCAGTATTAGACCCCAGCTATCTGTAATAGCTTTCAAGTCATAGTCAACCATCAATCCAACGAGTGCATGGTGTGTGCATTCAAACAAAGAGTCTTAAGCTTTGACTTTTTATCTTCATAACTTAAACTGGTTCTAATTGCTGCTGCACTCTTTTGCATATATTTATACCGCTTCCTTTAACATTTTGATTATTGTTCACATCTTCACCATCTTTTGCACTTATTTTTTTTTGATTGTTAAAACGTTCCTTCAATTGAACACTCCCCTGACTTATTAGTGTAAAGCCCTACCTACAATCCTCATTATAAGATTCACCAAGACTCCAGTTCCACTATGGTTCAAATGAAGCCTGTGCCAACGACACAGCTCTCTCTCCTAAAAACTGGTTCTCTTCCTCATGAATCGGAACCCATTTTTCCCAAAGCAATCTTTGATCCACACGTTTACCTCTTTAATGTCATTTGCCCTGTGTCAATATTCATGTGGCTCAGGTACTAATTGGAGATTATTATCTCTGTAGTTCTGTTTTTTAATTTACAACTGAACTGTTCATAGTCCCTCAGAAGTGCCTCTTTTCTAGACCTAACTTTGTCATTGGTACCTACGTGGACTACAACAACTGGATCCTTCTCTTCCCACTCTCAAGTTTCTCTCTAGTCTGAAAGAGAAATCCTTAGCCTTGGTACGTTTAGGAAACCCAATCTTCAGTTCTCTCTGTCTATGCTGCAAAGCACAGTTTCTATTATCTTAAGTAGGTTAGACTCTGTTACCACTACATTTCATAGTTTCAAAGTACTAGAAGCAGGAGTAGGCCATTTGGCCCATCGAGCCAGCTCCGCCATTTGTTAAGATCATGGTTGATCTATTATCTCAGCTCCTTCTATCTGCATTATCCCCATAACCCTTAATTTCCCAACCATGCAAAATCCCATCCAACTGTGTCTTGAATATATTTAATAGAGCTGCCTCTAATGCTTCCTTGGCAAAGAATTCCATAGATTCACTACTCTCTGGGAAAAGCAGTTCCTCCTCATTTCCGTCCTAAATCTACTCCCCCTAACCTTGATGCCATGTCCCCAAGTTCTACTCTCACCCAGCAGCGGAAACAACCGCCTGCCTCTATCTTATCTAACCTTTTCATAATTTTATGTTTCTATAAGTTCACTCTCATTCTCTAAATTCCAGTGAGTACAGTCCCAGGTGGCTCAAACTCTCCTCATAGGGTGACCCCTCATCTCCAGAATCAATCTGGTGAACCTTCTCTGTACTGCCTCAAAAGCCAGTATATCCTTCCACAAGGAGATCAGAACTGCAAACAATTCTCCAGGTGTCTCACCAAAACATTGTACAATTGCAGCAGAAGCTCACTGCTCTTAAATTCAATCCCTCTAGCAATGAAAGTATATATTCTGTTTGCCTTACTGATTACCTGTTGCACCTGCAAATCAACTTTTACTGATTCATGCAGAAGCACTCCTAAGTCTCTCTGCACAACAGCATGTTGCAATCCTTAAGCATTTGAATAATACTCTGACCTACTATTTTTACTTCCAAAGTATTTTAAACGTGAACTTGCTTTCTGGATTCTTCAGCTACAATAACATTTAGTTAATAAAAACAAACACAGAAGGAATACCAACCAATCAACTGCCTTTTTCTGTGTAATTTTACATTTTGGCTCTGACAGGCAAAAACAGGTTAAAGAAGCTCTTTGCTGCTGGTTTTTGGTTTCCTCTATCGCCGCCCTTCTCACATAAGTTAGCTCCTCTTTTTGAGGCTGCTGTTCCCTGCTCTCTCTCTCATTGTTTGAGAAGCTACCGAGCCTGCACTGTCTCCCACCTTTTTTGAAGCTATTTTCCCTGTCCACTCATGCGCTGATTCAGATACACAGGACCTAATTCTCTCTGGTGTTTCATTATATAAGATTATGAGAGACAAGTATAGCTTGGATAGAGGGTTTTTTTCTATTTGTAGAGAGGTAAATAGCCAGTGGCTTTAGACTTAAGGCAAGAGGTAGAAAGATGAGAGAAATTGGGAAGAAGTTTGACCAAAGGATAGTGGAAAGCTGGAACTCAACCTGAAAGGGCAGTTAAATCAGAAACCTTTATAACATTTAGACAGTGTTTAGATATTCACTTGCACTGCCATAGCCTCCAGGGCTATGGGCCAAGAGCTGGATAATGGGATTATTGTAGTAAATCTTTGTTGACTAGCGTGGATATGATGGGCAAATGCCACCTGCTTTGCTTTAAATGTCTTTGAATCTAACTACAGCTGGATCAATTCTCTGAGCTGAAGTGGCCTATCCTGCAACCTGTGTTCCAAACATTCCAATGCCTGCTGAGTTTCACCTACACACAAACAGTAGTTGAAATACTGACTGTTTACAACGCAGGCACTCTCTATCTGTCTGAATTTGAGAGGTTGTGTTCAAACAGCTCTTGCATTAATCTGGTGAATCTACTATATTATTTATTCATTGACAAGACCAGGATTTGCTGCCCATACCTGACTGTCTTTGAGAAGGTGATGTTGTGAACCACTACAGTCCATGTGCAGAAACTTCTGTCTCAGTGTTGTTCAGTAGGATGTTCCTGAATTTGTTTGGTGACAATGAAGGAACAAAGTTGTCTTTCCAAGTCAGACTGGTTTGTGACTTGGAAGTAACAGTCCTCCCACATTACTGCTCTACTTATCTATTTATGCAGCAGAGTTTGGGTGTTTGGGAAATGCTATTGAATAGGCATTACTATATTGTTATCTTGTAAATTCAGTTACATGATTATTGTATTATACTTTTGTGTGTGGAATCAAGTAACTAAAATGCTATTCCTTTTTCCAGATTTTTAATTATTTTTTCCTTCATGAAGAGGATTAAACATGATTTGAACGAGAAGCTAGTTTGATGTGCAAAACCATCTTTACTGCTGACTTTACATTATTTTGTGAAAATAAGAATTGTAGTACACTGGGGTTTATCTTCCACAAAGGGTATTGTTCACTATATGTGTATAAAATTACAAAACATATGGAATTTGATCTTCAAAGTACCACTAACATGCACAAAATTCTATGCAATAAATACAGAATCTGACTTCTATTGTCATTTTTAATCATTGTTAGACTTTATATGGTGGTTGTATTTTAAACTGTCTAATTTAAAGTAAAACAATGTTCTGGAATGGGGATGGTGATAAGCCCATGTGGTTTGTTGGACATGGGTCAGAGGTCTAAAGTCAGATGAAACTCATTGAACTTATTTTGATGTCAAAGAAGGGCAATTGTTCTTTCTGAACACAACCTCTCAAACTCAGACAGATAGAGAGTGTTAGAGAGGAAAACTAAAAGCCAAAATCAAGTAAATGTAAAGACTTCCTTGTGTTAACAACCAGGCAGAATGTTATTAAGAATGTTTGAACAGATGGGACTTGTGAATGTTTAAAGATCAGAAGCTGGATCAAATGGATCAGGAGATTGAGTAAACAGAGACTTTTAAAGGAAACATTTGGTGTTGTATGAAGTCAGCCTGTTGTAAAGTTGGAAGGTGGTTGGGACTATAACCACAAGCTGAAACTGTGGCATAAAGTCTCAAAATATGAATTCTTGTGTCAATATTTTTAGGTTGCTGTGAAATCTTTAAAATCATTTTTTAAGAGTCAGATTTTAACAGATTGTAATAACAGTGTATCGTATTGTTGTTCAACTTGTTTAAACTTAGAGAAAACATTAAATCTTTTTTCATAAACTTATGACTAAATATCATATTTCATTTAAATTATTTTTTAAAGACAAAATCAGATATACCAAATGATGAATCCTCAATTCCTATACTGTATCTCCATGGCATGCCATATTATAGTCTCATCATACAACTTCATTCACTTTTCTTAAATAGTTTAATCAATAAACTAGAACAATACAGTTTAAGTTATGTTTTTCATCTATGTCTGCTATCATACCTTTGTTACATTTCCAGTTAACAAAATTCAAGCTACAGATCTGAACTCTTAACTATGAGCATGAGGATAACATATAGGGCAGCATGATGGCCCAGTGGTTAGCAGTGCTGCCTCACAGTGCCAGGGACCCAAGTTTGATTTCTGACTCAGGTAACTTTCTGCTTAGAGTTTGCACATTCTCTCTGTGTTTGGTGGTTTCCTCTCACACATTAACATGTGCAAATTAGGTGGATTGACCATGGTAAATACAGGGTTACAGGAATAGCGTAGGGGGTGAAATACTATTCAGAGGGTTGCTGTAGACTCTCTAACCAAATGGCTTGCTTCTATGATTCTATACTGGATCAAAAAAAATGGTAAGTGAATCAATTAAATCTTCAACAAGTTCACCCCAAATTGGATGATGTGTCAAACAAGGCTCTTTTCAGTGCTGAGATCAAAATATCACATTTTCAACCAAGTCCCAAATATCGAAATGGATTCTCACTAGCGAGTGGCCTATTAATGGGGATTATCACTCATTATCAGCCGTGTTATTTACGCAAGCTCCGATTTGTCCATTGCCAGCTAGAAACGAGACACAGAATACCTAATGTGAAAGTCTGAGTAGATACCTGGCAACTCCTATTTGCGCTCCAACTTGGACAACTACCACCTACTATGGCACATTCCATGAGCAGCAGTCTCATGCTTCCCATGTCCGCAGATGCTGGAATATAATAGGTACCACCTTCACTATTATTATGGTACATCCCTGATCCAAGTTTACTAGGCTTCTGCACTTTAATACTGCAGTTTGGAGTGCACTAGCATTTTTCTTTGCAAGGCTGCTGCAAGGACAGTTTAAGCACAGGAGCAGACACCCAGATCACAGAAAGAAGCAGGCTACATCTCACGGCAATTCACTCACTCTCTGAGCACACACTCACTTTGAGCCTACCTGGATGATCAAAACATTCCGGCCTTTTCTTTTTATGCTTTGCTGCTCAGCCAGATCTTGAAGGCTAACAGTACTTCTCTTTGCTTTGCTTTTCACTGCAGACAGGAAGGAAAACCATTTGTCGCAGTTGGCAGGTGCTAAATGACACTGCCCTATCTCAATGCCGCACGTACAGAATATGTCTTTGATCTTTCTGTCCCCCCCACTGTGGGCCATTAGCTCCTGAAAGGAGGCAAAGGGAGGGATTAAATTAAATTAAATTAAATTGGATGGCATAGATATAGGTGCTGGCTCAAGATAGAGAAAAGCAGTGAGGTATGTTGTGTGAGTGAGTAGGAGGAGAAATGCCATGTGGAGTTAGTAGTCTGGGGGAATCAGGTGAATAAGATCAGTGATGAAGATGGTGAGTGTGACTGTGAGAGTGGAAGAATATGACCCTTGTGGGAGATGTGTGCAATATTACACATCCTGGCTGGGCAGAGAATGCCGTTGACCTTCTTGCAGCATTCTGTGCCTACCTCCATTTAGTTGTGGCACACTGACCTGGGCTAGCAGGCTCTGGTGTCATGGCCACCTCTGCCTGTCCTGGTGGAAGAGGGCAGCTCTCTTCCCCACCAGCCTACCTATCAGGAAGTGCAGATTCCTGTGGCATTCCAATTTCCCAATATATTCCATGTCTGGGGCAAATTACAAAGCATGTAGAATATCTCTGGACAGGCAGCATGGGAGTGAATGCAACAGCCTTTTAAAGATGGCACAGGCACCAGGAATTCTGGATTGTTCTGGCAGTGGTGAATAAGGCAACATTGAGGCATGGTACCTAGTTAGTGAAATGAGTTTGAGAACAATAACATGAGGCCCCATGGAAAGAAACCCTCCACATGACTCAATTAAAGTGATACTTACCTAATTTCTGGTAAGAATTAATCCACAGAATCATTACTGTGCAGAAGAAAGCAATTTGGTCCATCATCTCTGCACCAACTCTCTGTTCATTCTGACTTAGTGCCAAACTCCTGCCGTTATCTCTTAACCTGTACTTTATTGTGTGTAAATAATCATCCAATGTCCACTTGAATGTCTCAATTGAACCACATTTTTAGGTAGTGCATTCAAAACATGGACCATTCACTTTGTGAAAGATGCCTTTCTCACTTGACATTTGATTTTTTTTTCATCTTCACCAGAAGGAGCTGCTTAGAATGAGATAGAGGATGTGATTCATACACTTTTTTTTGAATTATACTAGGAAGAAAATAATCATTGTTGCATTAAAATGTATTTTACTGGAAGTCAGTTTGAGTGAACGAAAATCTGTGCTAGCAAAATGAATTTATTTTCATGTTTTGAATGTAAATAGGCTGAGCTTTAATGAGGGTGATGATGGCAGTCTTGCCCACTGATTGGAGAACAAATCAAAACCCTGAATAATCTCCATGGGGAGGCATGACACATTTAACTGACACCCAGGACTTGGATCCAGGAGATGGAACTTTTAACATCTGAGAGCTCCCAATCAGAGACAATGTGAAAAAACATCCTTGATCTGAAATATTAACTCTTTTTCTCTCTGCACAGATGCTGCTGGGCCTGATGACTATTTACAACATTTACTGCTCTTTATTCAGCAATCATAGTACTTCGTTTTTCTAACTAAAAAATAGTATCTATTCTTGAGTTGGGCTCTGAATCTGTCCTATATACAAAAGTACCCAGCATATTTGATACAATTGTGTATAGTATAGCTTCAACTTGAATCATTTGTTAACACTCTTGCTTATGAGTTAACTTCCCCTGCCCCTGCCACCGCAGGAATTGCAAAACCTGTGCCCACACCTCCTCCCTCACCTCCATCCAAGGCCCAAAGGAGCCTTCCACATCCATCAAAGTTTTACTTGCACATCCACCAATATCATTTATTGTATCCGTTGCTCCCGATGCAGTCTCCTCTACACTGGGGAGACTGGGTGCCTCCTAGCAGAGCACTTTAGGAAACATCTCTGGGACAGCTGCACCAATCAACCACACGCCCTGTGGCCCAACATTTCAACTCCCCCTCCCACTCAGTTGAGGACATGCAGGTCCTGAGCCTCCTTCACCACCCCTCCCTCACCAGCCGACGCCTGGAGGAAGGACACCTCATCTTCTGCCTCAGAACACTTCAACCCCAGGGCATCAATGTGGACTTCACCAGTTTCCTCATTCCCCCTTCCCCCACCTCACCCCAGTTCCAGACTTCCAGCTCAACACTGTCCCCATGATTTGTCCTACCTGCCTATCTTCCTTTCCAGCTATCCACTCCACCCTCCTCTCTGACCTATCATCTTCATTCCACCCCCGTTCATCCATTGTACTCTTTGCTACCATCCTCCGCCTTCCTCCCTGACCTATCACCTTCATCCCCACCCCCCCCTCACCTATTGTGCTGTATGCTACTTTCACCCCACCCCCACCCTCCTCTTTTTTATCTCTCCACCCTTCAGGCACTCTGCCTGTATTCCTGATGAAAGGTTTATGCCTGAAACGTCGATTTTCTTGCTCTTTGGATGCTGCCTGAACTGCTGTGCTTTTCCAGCAACAATCCAATCCAGAATCTGGTTTCCAGCATCTGCAGTCATTGCTTTTACCTTAACTGTTAGTTGTAAATTCAAGCCAACTAAAGACTAAATGTTAGTGAGGATTAAGCACTTTGATTACCGCATTGTTTTGACTAACATTTAGTACTAAAGAATGCTGTGTTTATACAAGTATTGCCTTTAAAACAAGATCCTGCCTGTTCAGGTGGAACGAGGAAGCTTCTGGAACTATTCACAATAGCAGTGAATTGGGTAGCTTGGTCAATAGTTATCTCAGTCACCACAAGAAAAACAGATTATGTGGATACTTGCACAAACACAAAAAATGTTATAAATGTGCAGCATGTCTGGCAGCATGTGTAGACAAAGATCTCTGACAAAGAGCTCTGTTCAAAGATGTAGACTCAATTTTTCAGGTTAATGATATTTCTTCAGTGCCCACATCTCTGCTGTTTTTCCTGTGGTACAGAGTGCACTGCAACACATAAATTGGTTGTTCTCATTCATTTGCACAGCAACAATGGGCATTTTTCACTATAACTAATTTATTGTGAGACTCTTTAGAGGCTGTGAAAGTGTTGTTAAAGTGCAAATTTTTCTTTGTATATTTTTCCCACCTTCTCTGTGAAACATTTTTCATGATGGTAGAAATCCATTGTGACTATTAGGTTCAGAAACACTGGCAGAGAAGGCAGCATTTTCTCTCAATGTGCCTGCACTCTTTCGATTTAAAGTTATTTGGTGAGCTATGGGTGTCAAACATGTGCTCTTCTGCAAAACATCAAAAAAATTGCAGATGCTGGAAATCAGAAACAAAAATAGAAATTGCTGGAAAAGCTCAGCAGGTCAGGCAGCATCTGTGGGGAGAAAGCGTTATTAACATTCCAGGTCCACTGACACTTCTTCAGAATGGAAATGAAGTATTTTAAATTGACCAGGTGACAGTAAAGCTGATCCCGGATAAAAATGAGTTTCCACTCTTCCAGTCCCCCACAAGCGAATAAAAAAATTATACCACTGTCTGAGTGACTTCAATTTTTAAAAAAATCTAATTTTGTCTGCTCACTACCTCCTGTCTTGCAACAGAAACATGTAATCCCAAAGTTTAAAATGCATCCTGTTTCAGTGTGTTTATTTTTTTAAAATAAACACAGATCCATGGATTTAATGTTTGCCTGTTTATTAAAAAGAGGCAGTATATGTTCAAGTGAGTTTGTATTTTAGTCTCAACAATTTTAATATAAACCTTATTACTAGCATTTATTTCATGTTGGCATTTCTGAGAACAGGAACTAAATGATGTTACATTATAGATTCAGAAAAGTGAAATAGCTTTCCAGTAATGCATCCGCATAGTAAATCTTCTAGAGTTTTGAGCTACTTGACTTTACAAGCTAACGTAAGCCTTGATCCTCAACCTCAATTCAGTATCCAAATACAGCAAGATCTGCTGTAGGGGAGAAAGTAGTGTACTGGTAATGTCACAGGATTTATAATCCAGAGGCACATGGCAGCTGGTGAGATTTAAACTCAGTTAATAAAATTCTGAAATTGTAAGTTTGTCTTGGAAATGTTAACTATGAAACAATTATCGAGTCATGCAGCATGGAAATGGGTCCTTTGCTGCAACTCGTCCATGCTGACCAGGTGTCCTAAACTGAACTAGTCCTGTGCTTGGCCTATATTCTCTAAACCTTTCCTATTCGTGTCACCATTTAAATGTCTTTTCAATTGTCAATTGTTGTAAAATAGCCAGCTGGTTCATTAATGACCTTTAGGGAAAGATATCTGCCATCCTTGCCCCATCTGACCAATAGATGATTCTAGACTCACAACAATATGGTTGACTCCGAAATGACCGTGAGTTCAAAGGCACTTGGAAATGGACAGTAAATGCCGACTTTGACACCCTACAAAATAATTTTAAAACTTAGATATATGATGACAACATGCAAATATTATATTAATCCTTTTATCATATTCATGAATAAGAATTCTTATCTGCAATTCCACTGCATCTTCTAACTTTTCTATTACCTGATCCTACACCTAATAAAATGCTAATCCAGACAGATGCTGTCTGTAGACTCTTTGCTCACACATTACTTCCTGAGTTACACCTTTGTATAAACACCAGTGTCAAAACCTATCCTGCAGTAAGTTCTGCTCTTCCATTATCTATGTCCTTGTTGGTTTTGATGGATCCCCTATCCATCAATGTGCTAATTCACATTCCTTTTTCACTAATTTCCAGTTTCATTCACAATTTTTCTTTGCAAACCCTTTCTCCCAAAGGCTTCGTCTTTGCTTTCCTTTCTTCCTTCTCTGGCTCTTAGATTCATTCTTGTCCCACCTTTGGTGGCAGAGGTTTTAGCGAATCTGATTATATTCACAGGAATTGCTTTCTAAACGTCATGTTGATACTTATGTTCCCCCATTTAATAACTTTCTCAAAATGTCTTTTTTTAAACTGTGATCTCAATCAACTCTCCTACAAACTGTCAGTTCTTCTACTCATCTCGGAAGTACATTGAGAAGTTTACTGCATTAAAGGTACAACAAAAATACACTATGTCATTTTGTTCAAGTCCTGTAAGATTGTTTAAATTGAAAATGAGAGTAAACTGAATGTTATTTGAATTCTGGGAAGATTGTATAGTATAGTAATATATCACAGTCTTTAAAGAAGTAAATCATGGCATTTAAGTACATTGAAGAAATCTCATCTTTCAAAAGTAGAGCCATTTTCGTAAAAGAGCAGCCTGGTCTTTACATTTGTGTTTTCTTATATTACTGGACATAATAGAAGCACTAGCATGTCTGCATAAAAAAAATCCTGAAAGATGCAATTTTGCTGCCTTCTCACGCTGTCATTAGTCAATAGGAGCACGTGCAGTAACATATTTTAATTAGCATTTTTGAATGCACACCTGCTGATGCTAATTTCAAGCTTGTTGTAATGAGAAGACTGGAGATTCCTCATCTAAACTCCAAAATGACACAAATTACTCACTGAGCCATTGTCAGATAATCTCTGTGAAAGGAAAAACATCTCCTCCCTGAATCTCTTCAAAATCCAAGAGATGATCAAATTGATTTGTCATTTTGCTTGCTATAAAATTGTTTGAAATAGAAGAGTTTTTTTGATCATATCTTATATGGAACTTGATCTGCACCTGTTTACAAGCATTGTTTTAGAAATATATAATGGGAAAAAGGGGACAGTCTTTTGGTTGGAATGCTGGAATTCAATCAGCTGCTTTGTGTTGTGGTAGGATGTGGATTGGCATTTAAAGTTCCTCTGAATGAATTATTTCAGCCATGTTAGCATGGTGAAGTGGTAAGAATAGATCAAGCATTTCCTGCAGGGAAGTGTCATAAAGAGTTATGGGCTACTTACATACAGCTTGTCAAGAGCAATACAGCAGGACGATGTAGCAGGCCTTGGAACAGTGAATGCTCCCATTGCTTTAACTTAGTAGGTGTGTAGCAATGAAGTTTTACAACTAGGAATTAAAACTTTAAAGAGCAACATTTCTCAAAAATCTTTGTGTATAAAATGATTAGGTGTTGTAACATTAAACCATACAAATTCAGTTTCATCTTGTATGATTAAGAAAGAGAATGTTCACTTAGGACCTCTCTCTCCAGCTTATTCAAGAAGAACTTTCAAAATAGTGTAGTGATTGCAATGAGGTCAGCCAGATGGACCTCATAGAATATGAGGTCCCTGATTGTGGCTGTTAATCGGGTCCAAACAGGGAGCCCTGGCTGACAGATAAGAACAGGAGTGTTAGACATCCTGATAATCTGAGAGCTGGTTTCGATGGAGTTGGATCAGTGTCAAGGACTTTCCACATGTAAATAAAGGATGACTTGATTATGTCAAACCAGCTGCTGTGGAGTTATTTCAGTCAGAAAAGTCTGAAATAAGGAAATCTACATCAAGGAGTGATCATTTGAATAATTGTAGCTCAATCCAAACGTTCCCATTTCAGTATTCAGCTACACAATTCGAATATAAACAGAAATCAGTTTAGCATTTCATCTCTCAGCTATTCAAATTCATTAATGAGCACAATGGAGAATATGGGAATAGGATTGTAAAATGAGAAATGCCTTTCTGAAGTTGGGATTGAGGAAAAGAACTAAAATTGACTTGCAAAGTTAGAATAATAAACAATAAAAATTCTGACATTGTTGAGTTGCATTTTATGGTTTCTGCAGGCCAACATTTGTTAATAGGAGTAAACGTGTGAACACATATTTTGATTAGAATTCTGTTTAGCGATTATTTGGTGATAATGATCAATGTGTCCTGCCAAAACCACAATCTATAAGTATCTGTACAGTTACATTTCTTTATAATGATAAGCGAGGTTTGCTTATATGGATCAGATTGACCTGTAATCATTGTCTATTGTTTCAGCACAGAAAAGAATTTCACAGCTTGCTCACAGGAATTCCAACCATGCTGAAATAATATATTATGATTAGAAGTACAAAACCATAAATCTGTTTGCATTTATAAACCAAAAACTGGCATATTTTAACTGTTTAGTTTCTCGCAGTTGAACTACTGATACTTTACGTCTCCCATCACCTGCCTTAATGCAAAAGCTCAGCTTATTCCCATACTTAGATATCCCTGTGCTCCATTGAGACCTCTGCATTTATCGACCTATTCTAACTCAAGAGAAGATTTACGTGGTTTTGTGTAGAGTAGCATATATCAATGAGCACATTGTATCAATAATCTGTTATGGAACAAACAATTTAGTGGTAGCACACTGGCCCTTGAATCAGGATTTGCAACAATGAGCCCTGCTTTCAGTCCCTGGAAAGTGAAAACCAGCTGCAGCTGTGTATTCTGGATTGATACTCAGTGGGATACTTTTAATTAATATGTGCAGTGATGTAATTCCACAAGCTGGGAACATCTAAGATATAGCGCGAGTAGATTCATACATGGAGAGCTGCATAAACTTTTTTTCTAACAAGATAGCACGTTGTTATGATCTCCAAACAGGAAACGTAAATCAAGAGGAATAACCCCCAAATGAAGAAACTATCAACAAAAGTCATTTCATTATAGCTTTTACTTTAATTTGAACAGTATGCATATAAATCAAACATGAATTAGCAGGCAAATTACAGTTGGTACAAGCTTTAAATTATACATATGCAAGATAAGTATTATTATGAAATTATAAGCATCCACATCAGTCCTGCGCAAATGTTACACCATTTGCAACCTCACAATTCTTTCAACATGGCCCCCAAGATGGAGGATTATTCACTTTTGTTGCACAAAGGATTTGGTCCAGTCACCTGTGATGATAGGTGCACTCCATCTGAGCAACCCCCACCCCGATACAACTGTCATCCAAATAACACACACAGGTAAAAAGGAAAGTGCAAGAAGGTGGAGAAGAAAGAAGCAGAGCAATCTTCCAAACAGCTAAAGAGTTACAGAAGGTCTGAGCCTGGTCATTTTTCATTTCCAACAGGGACATCCTAAACATATTCTCAGACTTTAATAGTTCAGCAATTACTCTGCTGGTTTTTATTGCAGTGCAATAACTTCACAATACATTTTTTCATGGAATGTGAAAGTTTCTGCCAAGGCCAGTATTGCCCATCCCTTGCCCTTTAGAATGTGATGAGGGACGTTCTGGAATTGCTGCAATCCTTCTGGTGCTGGTACTGTTAAAGGGCATTTGGATTGGTAATTTATAGGTATTCACCAGGTGTTGTTGCATCCATGTATGGTCTCACACTTTCTTATTCCTTCCCCAACACCTAGCCTGCCAAGATCTTTTTCCAGTTCTCTAATCGGTTATTCCTGATTTCCTTTGCTATGGTTGGCAGCTCTACTTCAAAATTATTCAGGCCTGAGGTGTAATTTGGGGTATAACACCCCCCCCCCAAGTTATTCGCCTCTCTACGTTTTATTATTCCTTAAAATTTTATTTTTGAACCAAAAACTCTGTTACTTAGTTGTCCGAATCTTTCTTTTGGTGGCTTACTGTGAAGTTTTACCATCTAGACTGTCTTGACTATGAAGTCCTTCGACATGTTTTATTAAAGCGGCAAGTTGTGCAGTAAAACTGTTAGATTCGGTCACTGTGGTAGAAAGCGGATATTTAACAATCGTTAGCGGTGGCAAAGACCCGGGTTGTGTACATCAAATAAATATTTAGCAGCTACGTGAAGTAGGATATTTGTACAGTGGGTTGAGATGTTGAATTGTATCCAAATGTGGTAAGTTTTAAAAATGATTTCCATCATCATGATACAAACATCCGTCCACAAAGGAGGCGTGGTCTCTGATCTTGTGCATAATGACTATTCTGTAAATAAGGGCTACATATAGCGAATAAGAGCTTACAGAACAACGTTAAGGTTTGCACCCTGTCAAATGTTTGCTCTGCAGCAGTGCAGGCTTCTCGCGCGCTTTGCACCTGGCAGGACCCAGCAGCGCGCGAAACTCGGAGGCGGGACGCGAGCTACACACATTTAGCGGTTAGCAGCAGTCCTACAGCAAATAACTCGCTGTTACTCGAGGAAAGTAAATACTATGAAAAAACTGCATGTTAAGGTGAGTGTACGTGTTGCATTCGTCCCTTTCTCAGCGACTTGATATGAAAGAGAATCTTTGTTGTATTTGTATTGGAGTGAAGAATGTCATTAAGGTCTTTGCGCTGCTTTCACTCGTTATCAGTGATTTTAAACTTCAAAGTGCTACGGTTCATTTCACTTCCCTAAAGGACCTTTAAGTGCCAGCAACTTTTACGTCAGCTTTGTTAGTTACATTCAGTCGGCTATGCGTGAAGTCTGGATCTTCAGTTTTCCAAGAAAAAAAAATCTTATTGTTCAGTAAATCAAGTTTTGGTCTGAAATCTCGGCTTTTCGTTTTTGAGCTCGGTTTAAACTGAGCGCCGGATCACGTGACCCGAGTTGACGCGGGAAAAGCCCGGGAATGATTGACAGTCGGGCGGGGGGCGCGCGCACTCCTGGCCAACATCGCCGGGGTGGGTGGGTGCGCGCTGACCACCCCCCTCCCCATTCCCGGCACACGGTGGTGGGGGGCGAGCACTGGCACTGGCACGCCATCCCGGTCCCTGAAACTGTGTGTTTGTGAAGAGTGGTTCTGACCATGACCATGTGGAGTCCATGTGGGTCCGGGCTGGCTGCTGACCCCCATCCCCCCCAAGCCCCCCCCACCCGCTGTGATAGTCAGTATCTAGAGCCCCCGGTAGTGATAATCATCCCAGTTTCAACTGTCCCGATCTCTCTCTCTGCTTTTGTAACTTGTCGTTACGATTTTATTTAATCGCAGTTCTTTTTCTTTTGGACCGGTCTTGGCAGAAAGATTTCTCCCACTTTAAAGATGGTATATAGATGCAAGGTATTGTTGCACCCAACATGTTAATTGCTGTGAATAGTGCGGATATTCATTCACAGCGGCGTGGTTGAAAATTTCACTTTTTAAATTTTCGTTTTTCTAATTCCCGAAGGTTACAGTTAAACTACGATGTCCCGGCACCTTTTTACATAAAGCGGCTATTGCACTCATTCTTGTTTTGTTTAAGCTCCTTTTTATATATTTTAAATGTTGAAAACTGAAAAGGGTCATGTTAATTGATTATGAATAATTAATCATAAATGAGAACTACATCTTTAATTCCAGGCTGAGATTCTTAAGAAAATAAACTGCTCGAATTAACATAAGTTTAGGATGGGTAGCGAGAAAGTTAGAATACACATTTTGCTGAGGCTTTAATTAGATTACTATAAAAGTAGTGTACTGCCCAGTGTTCCCCACAATGTGCAGAAAGGTTATTCAAACGTAAACTCCAAGAACAGCTTCATGAATTATTCGAAGATGAATCGAGATCAGCGCAATCTTCAGCTGGAGAGAAGGCTGCAAGAGAAAACATCTCTGAAGTATGAAGTTAAAAATCACACAACACCAGGTTATAGTCCAACAGGTTTAATTGGAAGCACACTAACTTTCCGAGCGACGCTCCTTCATCAGGTGATAAGGAGCGTCGCATCGAAAGCTAGTGTTTCCAATTAAACCTGTTGGACTATAACCTGGTGTTGTGTGATTTTTAACTTTGTACACCCCAGTCCAACACCGGCATCTCCAAATCATCTCTGAAGTATGGTATGGTATTGTATGGTTTAGATACAGTAAATGTTCTGATCAATATTTTAGAATAGAGTTTAACGACATAAGCATATTCAGGAAAAAATACAGCCATTAATAGAAGGAGCAATTTCAGAGTATAAAGTAAACTGATAAATAGATATTGGGCCTTTGGACTGTTCATTTCAGAATTAGATTTAGGCTGAGAAAATAAGAATAGAACAAGGATGAATTCTGGTGTGTTGAGTAGTGTTTTTGACTATTGATTGTGACAAAAGCAATATGACACACTTGTTATTAAGCCAAACCTAATGGCAAATTAACAACTCATGGCTCTCCTTGAACCAGCTAACAGACTCCAGTTTGAAAACTCGGTAAATTATCAGTGACCATTTTCAGTGAATCTTCCCTGATGTTTTGTAACAACACAAACCACATAATAGGAAGGACCTCTTGTTCAAATTCCATTTAATGAAAGCCAGGTAATCGTTCCAGCATTTACAAGTGTTTGAGCTAATATTAGTCTAGTAAATTAATTGGCAATGATATTCAGTGTTTTAGTTGTGTATCTTTCAGTCCTTCCAGTTTGTATGCAATCATATCCGTTGTGGGATCTATAATGTTTCACCCTGTTAATCAACAGTAGTTCTAGTGCACAGCCAGCTTATCTATTAGGCTGTAGTGGCTCAAATGGTTGTAACTTAGTAAATAACACCAAATTAATAAAAGGGGAAGCCAAAAAATTACAATAATAATGAAACAATATGAATTAAGAGAAGTAGGCCATTCAGCCTCTCAAGCTTGCTCTGCTGTCCAGGAAGACCAGGACAGATCTGATTGCAACCTCAAATCCACATTCCTGCCTTATGCAATTTTTTTCACCTAATGAATATTTATCTCTCCCATAAAACATTTGAGCACTTTGCTTCTAATCACCTTTATTTTTGAGCTTGTTGATTAATATTTTAGATTTTTATAAAGTGATAGTTTGGTGCTTGCATATTTGCTTGGAATTTCTTTCTAAGATGGGGACCAAGGGGAAGCTTTAGTGCCACTCATATGAAATGTGAATTGCTCATTTAGCTGCCATTTTGTGTTTGAGTAATGCTTGTCACTGTGCAACCAACAAATATCACAATTGGCTAGTTCAGTGACCAAATAATTTAATTGTTTATCACATAGTAATTACTTGTAATAAAATGATGAATGTATTTTGGTAAAATAAATCTCAATACTGGCTGTCTGAAAGAAAGCCTAAAATAGTGCAAATATATGGCTTTATATCAGTTCTGAAAAAGGGTTTACATGTGAAATCCTATTTTTGCTTTAATTTGGACTTCTAAATTCAGCCCGTAATAATGAAATTATACTAATGTTCTTGTCTAAACTATTCTAAACTAGATTTTATTTTTGCATAAAAAACAAAATAATTGCAAATGCTATAAATCATAAACCAAAACACAAATTACTGAAAAAGGTTAGGTCTGGCAACATCTGTGGAGAGAAATCAGAGTTAACATTTCTGGTCGAGTGACCCTTCTTCAGAACTTGGCATGTTTAACAAGAAACATATAGTTGTTTCATCTAGCCTAGCCAACTCTTGTTAATCACGATGTCTCATACAACTGGATTGAATCATTCCCTACCCAATTGCAGCCTATGATTTTTTTTGGGTGTGTGAAAGTTTCAAACAGTTACCAGTCAAAAGGGTTGTTGATGTGTGGAATCTGGAATTTTCCCCTCTGACTTACTTAGATAATCAAAAAAGTCCAGTATCATAAAATCCCTACAGTGTGGAAGCAGGCTTTTTGGCCCATCGAATCCATACCAATCCTCTGAAAGGCCAGACCCACCTATCCCTATAACGCTGCATTTCCCATAGTTCATCCACGTAGCCTGGACACTCGGCAATTTAGCCTGGCCAATCCTCTTAACCTGTACTGTGGGAGGAAACCCTCACAGATACTCTGAGAATGTGTAAACTCGACACAGTCAAGTCACCCAAGACAGGAATTAAATCCAAGTCCCTGGTGCAGTGGGGCAGGAGTGCTAACCACAGCCTTTGTGTCCCTTATACCATGCAATTGCTGCCATTTACAGGGTACTTCTTGCACAATCTGACCATGGTTCAACTGCTTTGAGTAGGTAATGAAAACGTATTCATTTTGAGCTGACTATCTGTTTCACAGCTTTACTGTTCTTTGAGTTGGAGGGAAGAATTTCCTGACATTAATTTGGCTTTCTACTATATTAGAGCAAATTAATATGTGTGTTTTTAAACTGAGTATTGATGAACTCAATGTAAGGATGGCTTTGGCAAAGTTAGTTATTACAGTGTCATAAGGAATTGAACGATTCAAGGTTAATTGCTGCATTGCTGAAGCAGTTTTGCCCCCTAATCCTTTCCCTTTTCACTGTGCATGTACCCTCATGTTAATGGATCTATTAATACCTCACCAGCCTTGTTCTGAGAGGGAGAAGAAAACAAGAGAATTGGATGTTGCAGATCAGATTTTTAATATTGTTTGTGATGGTCAAGATCTACCTTTTGAAAGTTAATACTGTGCTTTTGTCTGTCCTGTTGCGCATTTTTGTTTAAATAAACGTTGGTATTGAAAGTTGCTTTTATATCTTAAAAAAATCCCTGTTTTCAGTGAATTTGAATCTATATATTTGAACTTTGACTTTGCTTGGCTTGAGGGTGTTACACAAGTCCTCAAATAATAAGTCTATTCATGAGTAGGTTTGTTATCTTATCATTTTAAGAATACTTTGATATTCCTATAGCAGATATCTATCAGGGTTTGTTCATGCTGTTTCCAAGAAAAAGTAATGCTCAGTCACTTTCTGGGTTTGATTGAATTTCATGCTGTAATGTGTGTATCAGAAATATGAATTATGGTACCATGAGTGCATTGTAAGCTTACAGTATTCATGTAGTGTTGCCTTTCAACAGAAATACAAGCTGTAGCTTAAAATCTTAACTTGAGGCTTTATGTTGTAGGAGACCTTGGCTTCCTTTGTTGTGAAAGAAAGTGTTCTGTATTTTCAGATAACTTGTGTTGATGAAAACTGGTAATGATCAGAAAGGCCTAGTGGCATTACCATTTCAAATGTGAAAGCCCGGTGGGGCACCACACATGAATTTTTTCATTGCTTGTGGAGAACCTTGAAAAGGTTTGCAGGCTGTCATGCCTGTTGGAAACTCTGCATCCACATCTAGGTCAGGGTGAAAATACAGCTTTTGTGTGACCTTATATTTCTGACTTGTTATAAATTCTCATCTTTGTATGTCTGCCAGTTGATCTAATTTTAAGGGAATAGTTGGATTACTTGCAACCTTTTCAATTTCAAAAGTTAATTGATTATTGCACATAACTCAAACGTATTTGTGGCAGGGAAGTTTATTCATTAAACTTGTTTAACATATTGTCTGTGCTGAAAGCAAAATGTCAGTACTGAAATTGTGAAAGATCTGTCTGTACATTCCTCTAGGAGATGCTTGCATAACTAAACTTTTAACAAACTTATTTTTTGTATTAAATTTGCAATTGTACATAAATGCACTTTGAAGTTCCATTTATTTGCTTTCAGCTCACGTTACTATCATAGATCAGCTGCTCTTTTCCTGGTTGTGAATGTTCCAGCTGGTATTGAAGATTTCTGTATGTAACAAAAACTTTTATCTAGTCTACTTTTGGTTACTCAAACCAACCTAAACATGCAATTTGAATATCGAATAAGCACAATTGATGATAAATATCTACAAATCTCAAAGCCCGTCTGCCAAGCTAGAATAAATTGGCTCTGCATTCCATTTACATAGTACAAAGCAGATTCAGAGTGGGACCACGTGTTATGCAAAGTGAATTTCTGGCAACTCATATCATTAAAACCTGACACTAAAGAAATTATTTAAAAGGTATTCAAGATTGTATTTTTTTTATCTTGCAGCAGATAGACCTTTCTGGAAAGGAAGAATTTAAAGACTTCAGAAACGTGGCATTGGTTCCCATGGAAACATCATCATCAGATGATAGCTGTGATAGTTTTGCTTCAGACAATTTTACGAACAGTGTAAGTGTAATTTAAGATTGTGAATGCAAAAGAAGTCTACTACAATTACCTTTAATATGATAGTTCGCTATAATATAACAAGTTTTTTTTCTATTTCCTCAGAAAGCAAAATTCAGAGCAGAGATCCTGACAGACGAATTGGCTCAGATTTTTAATGAGGATTCTGACAACGAATCATTCGATGGTTTTTCTGAAAGTGACCTCAAAGATGTTATGGAAGCAATGGTATATACAAACGTGATTAAACATAAAATTCTGAATTTTATGTTACTTAAATATGGAGAATTTACAACAATTTCTTGTTCCAGTTTTTAAAAAATAATTTGCTGGTAGGAAAACATGCTGAATCAACAACTCACATATAATTCTGTCCTTTTCATCTGGAATTTCTATCACAAAATATTTGTTTGAAGGTGATAATGTTGCCAGTGATTTTTATTTTATATTGCCATCATGGACTGTTTAATTCAAACTTATTATAATGATTTCCCTGGTTCTTTCTGGGTTGCTTCTTGACTCTCTCTGAGAGTAGAATTCTTTGTTTTTTTTATTCATTCACTGGATCAGGGTGTGGCTGGCTAGTCCATTTATTATCCATCCCTAGTTTAGAGTCAACCAGATTGTTTTGGGTCTGAGGTCACATGTAGGCCAAACCAGGTAGGGATGGCATTAAAGGACATTAGTGAATACAACAATCGATAATGGTTTCATGGTCATCATTAGTTTCTTAATTCCAGATTTTTAAAAATGGAATTCAAATTCTGCCATCTGCTGTGGCAGGATTCAAACCCAGGTCTCCAAAACATTATCTGGTGTCTGGATTACCAGCCTAGTAATACCACAAGGCCATTGCCTCCCCAGTTCAGTTGATAAACTGAAATTGAATATGTGAGACTAGTATCTTTCTGGCAGATTCTAAATATTTGTAGGGGTTCATTTAACTTGGAATTTGCATAGTTCACATTTTGCTCAGTGGTGTACATTTTATGAAAGTAAGAGTTGCATTAGAACTTGTGTACTATAGTTTTTTTTGAAGTCAAAATTTATTCATCGTCTTTCATTTGGCAAATGTTCACATTTTGGCATACAGTTGGAATATGTGTTTGGAACGAAAACCAAAATGGTCCAAAGTTGTTTAAGGAAATGTTATATTTCAATTATCTGTTTCATAGAGCGTTGAATCATCTGAATCCGAAGAAGAAATAACTTATGAGGATGATGTAAAATCTGCAAAGACTGCCAAAACACGGAGCAAACAATCTTTCCCATTACGTGTGGCATTCAGATTTCCAACTCAGAAAAACAAAATTCTGCCAATAGCAGACTCTTGTGCTTCTTTAAATAAGGATTCGGCTTCTGAATCTGATTCTGATGTGGATGAACCCAGAGGAACAAGCTTTCTTGAGAAAAGAGCTCTAAATATTAAGGAAAACAAGGCTATGGTAAATACTAGAATCATCCTACTATAAATGGCTTTGCTTAGTTACAGACATTAATTAACTTTACAGAAGGATGCAAATTATACAACAATGTCAGTGCTTATGCTAGCTCTGTATCAGAGCTTGTGAATATACTTGTATTGCATGTAAAAATGTTGCTTTCACAATGATGTTTCGTGCTGCAGTTTTTAAAATGATCCCTGATAATCTATTAGAGATGATGGTGTAGACTAGTTTATGCTTGCCTGCTGCCTTTGAAGCTGATGAATTATGTGGGAGATTTTGAGTGGGAAAGAACAAAATAAAGTGATTTGAAGGGCTGAATTGTTGCGCCTGGTAGTGTGGAGTATATTTTCTACTCAGCTAGCGTTATATTCAACCTGGCCTGTGCCTTTTAAGAAAAAGGGGTTTAACAACACGCCAATCTGAACTAGAAGCTAATTGTAGGCAGGGATATTAAAGGTTATGGAGCCACGGTAGATTGGAGTCAAACAGAGCAGGTTCATGGGGCTAAGTGACTTACTTCTGATCCAATGTTCATTTGTTTTCTGAGCTCAATTTGAGCCAAGTGAGGGAAGATTGCATCAGAGACAGCATCAAAAAAGAAAACTCTTGCGAAATAGCACACAACGAGAGAATCAGAAAAGAGGGAACCTTCTGTCTAAGTAGAAGATGTTTATCATTAAGTAAGTAAAGGACAAACCTTTTGTTTAACCCAACAAGTAGTTATAATGTGGAACATGTTCCAACAATGAACAGATAAGATGAATAGCAGAGATAAATTTAGGGAGAAGCTGACTAAATGAATGAAAATGAAAGTAATAGCAGGACATGCTGATAGATGATTTACAGAGGGAGGAAGCTCTGGAGGATCATTAAAAACTGGCACAGACCAGTACCACTAAGTGGCCTTTTTCTTCATGATAAATTCTATACAACAGTCTGTTGTAAAGTTCTCTGAAGGTAATAAATTCCTTAACATAATGTTTATAATGCTTTTATCCAAGTTGGCCAAATTGATAGCAGAGCTGAAGACTGTTCCAGGACTTCTGCCACGCAGAGTTTCAGTTCAAGGAACGCCATCAGTAAGTAGGCAAGAGTTTTTATTTTGTTGCAGTATGCTCGGAACTGATTAGGAATGATGTGGAAATTCCTGTATGCAGCGGATATTTAAGAATTTACATTTAATAAAGTTAATTACTTTAATACCATGAACAGCATTTGTTGGACTTGTGCTGTCAAATTAGATATTTTTGGTAGAAGTCATGGCATTTTTATTTGTTGATTCTTCATTGTGAATTTATAGATTTACGTTTTATATTATATAATTTGTTAAGCTTTTTGGACTATTTTCCAAATGATTATTGTACAATATAACTTTTTCAAATAGAGAAACATAAAACTATGCATTAAATTTAAGCAGAAATAATTAGAAAGCCATAAAGAGATATTAAAGATTAAAATTACATATTGAATAAACAGACCCTTTCAAGTTGTATTTTAAATTGCAGAAGTAATTTCTTGGTAATGATTAATTTAAATACCTTTTTAAAAGATTGGTGCAGCTACCTGACTCTTAATAAACTTGTGCATGATATACTTGGTTACAAATTGCAGAAATACCTGTTTGTATTTTTAAGAAACCAAAGCGTCCGCCACGAAATGCATTCTCAGAAAATGCTTCTAGACGAAATCCTGAGCGGTGTGCTCGGCCTCACACTCGGTCGAGATCTTTGATTGATGGTCCTCCTTCTCCATCATTTGAGCAAGAAGATAATGTCAGCTTTATGAGGAAAAGAAAGTTTCTGGATAATGACTTCTCTGAGGTAGAGTCATTAAGTCATTTGTGCTGCTATTAACAACACCTTTCATGGTGCACTGACTTTGTCAGCTTAATCTGCATTTCTGGTGGTCACTTGTAAAGCCTAATAACCTTTACAGTTAAAGACTTTATGTTCATAAAAATTATAGAGATCTATTTCAGTAGTGTCTGTACTGACTGCAATTAAACACTTGGGAATACATGCCTCATTAAGAAATCTTGAAACATTGAAAGTCAATATATTTTGTTTTGAAGCTCTATGTAGCACTTGTCTTTACAGGTTGGCAGGCAGACAGAAACATGTATGATGAAACAGCTTGTCTTCAGTATTAACTATCTGTTGGATGCATAATAGCTTTCACAGATTAAATAACTTGTGCACATGTTTTGTTACATCTTGAATTTACATTTTTCATGTCTAACATAGGCAATAATTGAATTTGTTTGTTACTTTGGACAATTTCCAGATTTAAAAAATATCTGCCCTATTCAACTCCAAGCTGATGTTTCAACTTTTTTGGCCCTTCACAAAGCAATTGCTGACTTCAGCAAAGCCTATCTGCTACAACCTCATCCATGCCGTTGTCTCCTCCAGACTTGATTATTCTAATGCTTTCCAGGCTACTTTCCAATCTGCCAGAAACTTCAACTCATTCAACGCTTTGCCTGCACTTGGTCTTGCCATGACTTCGTCTTCATTCCTTGTCTTCACTTTAAATTGGTATTAAAATCGCAAGGTTTGTGAAGGTTTGTAGCTCAGGTTGAGGTTTAGGGTGTAGGTTTGCTCGCTGAGCTGTAGGTTTGATATCCAGACATTTCATTAGCTGACTAGGTAACATCATCAGTGGCGACCTCCAAATGAAGTGGCATTAAAATTTTCATTCTTTTGATCAAATACATATTGACCCCAACCCTCAACCATTTTCAGCCTACCACAGCTGTCAAACCTGTTGACCCTATACATCAGAATTCCTTTCCTAACCCTTACTCAAATTCTTGTGTGTGTACTTTTTACTTCATAGCTTTTGGTTTTGTTTCATATTTATGTCTACTTTGGCTTCCATTTTCATCTAATTAAGCATCTCGTGTGATTTTCTTTCCTATTTGATGTAGTCAAACATATCATATACATGGAAGTAGTTTGTACTCGAGTTTATAAATAGAACTCCCAAAGTGGCAAATAAGCCTGTTTTAACATATACTTTAAACACATCACCAATTTGTCTTGGTAGTTACCAATCACCATGTCTGCTGCCCTATTGTAAGATAATGTATGCATGAATCGTGACGCTTGAATTCAGTTGCCTAACTTGTGTTATTAGGTCCTTTAATATTAGGTTTTTTTTGGAGGAATAAAGGAGAAACTGTTTGTGTTTTAATTTGGACAGTGAACCAGGTTAAAGCATTATATATTTGTAGTCATTGAAATCATAAGCTCAGAATACATTCTTGAATGTACGTATTTGAGCAGTTGACCTGAAATTTGAAACAACATCCCATTTTGAGAATTCCAACTTGTGTTTGGGTTTTCAGCTTTGCAGTAAGGGATCACCACTTCAGTACACTGCATCTGATTATTACTGTTGCTAAATGTATCTGATAATGTAGTTAAAATGATTAAATATGCTTGTAAAAGAATAGAATATCTTCAATCTGTAAAATGCTTTCAGGTAAGGATAACAATTGCTCAGACAAAAATGGAGAATACCTTGCCCATTATCCCAATGGTGTATCCTGACAATTCTTGAAAGGGAAACCTAAAGCAGTAATGTGAACTTTTCAATTTCACCACAGCCATCATTACAACATTTGATTTGATTGGGCGTTAGGACTGAATTATGAGGTGTTGTGTTTTGAAATTTAACTTCATACTAGCCAAAGATCATGGAATTATTGTTGGTCTGTATGTTTACTGAATGCTAATTTGTTTGTACAATCCTTAGCTGATGATCTTTGCTGAATAACCTTTTCATTATCATCTCTTTTCATTTCAACAGTCCTTGACTCTTGCATTAGGAGCCTCAATGTTTATATAGATGCTTAAAGATTGCTAATTGCTGGAAGAAGTTTATGATCTCCATGTGCTGAGTTTGTGATTCCTTCTCTTTCTCCTTACGATTAAAGGATGAAGTACCTCTTCGCAGAAGAAGTCGACCCAGCATTCTTACCATTCCACATGTGGTTCGATCAGTTGAGGACATAACACAAGAGGAATTGGAAAATATTTCTTTCTCAGCTAAAGACAAAATTTATAGTCGAACCACAGTAAGTTTTTCTGTGTATGTGTTCTTGTAAAAGAAAGTGAGTCGTTATATTTTTATGTAACCATTCTACCTTGAGTAGGTTTTAGGGATTAATTTCTACATAAGTTCTTGTAATTGGTATAAATGTTAGCAGCTAAATGGTATTAGTGGTGAGCTTTCTAGTACAGAACATTTAATATTGCTAAAACTTTTTATCTTGCATTTGTCCTGGTAAGTGCAAGAATGTCAAATTTCAAAGAATCATAACAATTTATAGTACAGGAGAAAAGGTTACTGATTAGTTGTCATAGCAACTGAACATTGGCTGAGGCCACGGAGAATAGAGGGAGCCATAGAGCCCCCATGCTCCTGATCAAGCTCTCAAATAGATCAAATGCCATCACTTCCTCACCTGAAAAGTGCTTAGTCTACCTCAAATTATCCTGGGAAGGAAAAATATCTTAAATTTGATCATTTTAGTACCACAAATTGATTTGCATGACCCAGTGTTAGGTGAATGATATTTTTTCTCTAACAATATGTGCCATTGTCAGTCGAAAAAGACGTTCTGCCTGTCTCATAATTGAACAAAATCATGTATGAATTGGTGCTGATATGTTGCCAGTTAAATAGGCCAATGTCACAGATTGGCTGATAGAATCGAAATAAGATACTCCTTCAGCTGTTTGTAATTGACAGGGTACAGACTGTTCTCAAGTCACCTAGGGTTGCGAAATGCACAACAAAATATTCTTAATTTGGATGTGATTCTTAATTTGCAGTGTGCTAACAGCCAATTTAAGATGATCCGTTGAGCTTGTAATGTGTCACATCTATACTTGTGAGAAATGGCTTACATTCGTACAGAGATCCATTTCTGCAAACGAAAGGAATGTATTCATCCCTTAGTTTTGGAAGCACCTGGTAGGAAAAAAAAAGTTGAAATCTTGATTTGACAGGGATGTCAAGAGATATGGGAATGGGTAGAAACCTGGAATTGAGGCCACAATCCTATTAAACAATGTTCTTGTTAAATGGCAGAACAGGTTTGACCGGTCAAATGGCCTACTTCTGTTCCTTGTTCTTTGTACTTGTGAAGTCTGCAGTTTCTTGGCACAAACAAATTGTTGGTGAAATTCAGTGGGTTTGGCAGTATCTGTGGGAAGGCAGCAGAACTAATGTTTGAGTCTGGTGACTCTTCATCAAAACTGTTAGCTAGGGAAATGTATTTATGCTGAACTTGGTTGGTGGACATGATTTGGAGATGCCAGTGTTGGACTGGGGTGTACAAAGTTTAAAAATCACAACACCAGGTTATAGTCCAACAGGTTTAATTGGAAGCACACTAGCTTTCGGAGCGATGCTTCATCACTTGATGAAGGACCATCGCTCCAAAAGCTAGTGTGCTTCCAATTAAGCCTGTTGGACTATAACCTGGTGTTGTGTGATTTTTAACTTTGGTTGGTGGAGTGTGTATTGATGGCGGAAGGGGAGAGGAGAAAGTGAGGTCTGCAGATGCTGGAGATCAGAGCTGAAAATGTGTTGCTGGAAAAGCGCAGCAGGTCAGGCAGCATTCAAGGAACAGGAGATTTGATGTTTCGGGCATTCCTGAAGAAGGGCTTATGCCCGAAACGTCAAATCTCCTGTTCCTTGGCGAAAGGGGAGAGGTGAGCAGATAGAGCAAAGGGGTAGGTAAGCTTAGGTTCCCTGATTTCTTTCTCCATAGATCTCAACCAATTAGCACCCTTTTCTGCATCAGAAAAAATTCTAGTATTTGAATTTTGCACATTAATTGTCATGAGTGTTCTTTTCTAAAATGTTAAGCTTTCCCTTGGTTCTATACAAATTAAGCCCACATTCTTGGATGTCTTGTACCATGAGGCAGAAGTTGTACTATTCTTGGAGTGATTGAAGGAAATGGTGAATTGCATCTTAGAGTACTTGCAGCAGTGTACCATGATTAATGGTAAAAGCATTTTTATCAATTCCTAAAGCATCTTGTTTCATTTCAGTTATTTCAGCTAAATATTGTACATTCTAGTTTCAGCATTGACGTCCATTTCTGGTTGTAATAGAACTCTGGAAGTGATGTATTGGTGCCTGTCAACTAAGGGTGAGGGAGTTGGGGATAAGGGCAAAGGAATCAGTGTTAATTGGTGTAACAGAATAAATGGAAAGAATTGTTGACTTGAGTATTTTCCTTGAAGTGAAAAGCTTTCTCTCCAAGCACATGTACACCAGAGACTGTCTCTTTCTTTCTCCCTAATAGACAGCAATTACAAGTGATCGTTTGCTCTTAGGTTTAAGAGTGGGGTAAATGGATTTTTAAAAATTTAATGCAAAATGGGGCAGCATCATGGATTGACACTTAACACTAAACTTGAATTCTAGTGTGGCATGACCATTTTCAACGGTCACTGGGAAAGTAGATATTCAGCTTGCACTAAGCAGTAATGAGAGATGCTGATGTTCGCACATACACAGAAAATTGAAACTGGAAGACCCAAAGGAACTCTTGAGACTGTGAACTATTCATGCTGCTGAAAAGATGAGTAGACCTGAGCAAGGAAGCAGTTTTAAATATGGTATAGCTCATTATATGCTTTCCTTAAGATCATAATACGAGGAGGCCATTCAGTTCTTCAGTGAGATTGATCCTTGTATTTTGTTTAATTGTTTTAATTCTCTACATTTTTGAGGGCTATAGTAAGGTAGATGAATAAATATTCAATAATTGAAATCATGGAATAATTACAACATGGGGGAATCATTTGTCCCATTGTGTCCATCTCTAAGAACAACTGGTCTAGTGTTTCCATATAGCCTTTTTGTTTTCCTCTTCAGTTAGTGACCCAGTTTTGAAGGTCAGGATTGAATTTAATTCGACCACCCTCTCGGGCACTGAATTCCAGATCCTAAGCACTTGGTTTACAAAATCAAGAGGTTTATTTTTGCTATTTGCTTCAGTTAGCAACCACTTTCTTACGGTTGCCTTTGGTTCTCTATCCTTTCACCAATGGAACAATTTCTGTCAATCTACATTATTCAACATCTTTCATGATTTTGAATATCTCCAACAAATTTCTAACTTCTCCGGGAAGTGTAACAGCAGCTTGTCTAATCTGTTCATGGAACTGAAGGTTCTCAATTCTGGAATCATGCTTGTGAATCTTTTCTTGCATCCTTTCTAATTCCACTATGATCACAGCTGATTGCAATTCTGTACAAGTCAGATTTCAGAATGAAAGCTTGCTTAATAGATTTTAGTTTTACTTTTGCAATTTGGTTACTACAGTGGACTGTCGTTGCATATATTCACAGCCCAAAAGGCTGCTAATGCACTTTAACAAAAACTACACAACAAAGGGGCGAGAAAAAGAAAGCTAGTGTGACAATTTTTGGAAATGATTTGGAGATGCTGGTGTTGGACTGGGGTGTACAAAGTTAAAATTCACACACTAGGTTATAGTCCAACAGTTTAACTGGAAGCACTAGCTTTCGGAGTGCCGCTCCTTCATCAGGTGGTTGTGGATGACATGATTATAAGACCAGAATTTATAGCAAAAGTTTACAGTGTGATGTAACTGAAATTATACATTGAAAAATACCTTGATTGCTTGTTGAGTCTTTCATATGTTTGAATACCATGAGAGTTTCACTTCTTTCATATGTAAATCACACTTTTCTTTAAAAAGTTACATTCTCAGGTTAACTGTAACAATTGGTGTTAGCCAGATAATATGTTGAAGGTGTTAGCCCCCTGTGTTCTCTGTCTATGCCACAATGTTTAGACTGATTCTAATCTTAAAAAGTGAGTTAACAGAGTCTTACATGAATTCATGTAGTTTTTGAGCAAAGTACAATGTAACTCTGCAAGTAACTCTCAAACTATTTACCTCTACTTCAAACATTTCACCAAAATGCCTTCCCACCCTTTGAAAAGTAAATTGCCTTGAACTGGACAAAGTATTCCAGTTGAGCTGAACCAGTGTTTTATATGGATTTGTCAAACTTCCTTACTTTTCGACTCTCTGCCCTTTTTAATGTGATCACCCCATATGCCTTTAGTAACTTTCTCAATGTTCCCTATCTTCAGTAATTTGTACATATGCAGTCTCTTTAGAATTGTATCCATTGTTCTATATTGACTCTTCACACACTTCCTACCAAAATGAAACACTTCACAGTTCTTTGTGTTAAATTTCACCTGCCGCTTATAACATGCTACATAACATGGGATATCTGGTCAGCATGGATGGTTTGGACCAAAGGGTCAATTTCCATGCTGTACATCTCTATGACTCTAAGTTAGACTTCTGAAGATGCAAATTATGTCATAATACCCAAGACTAGATGATTAATATACATCAAGAATAGCAGTGGTTGTATCAGCATCTGAAGAATTTCACTGTGTAATTTAATTCAGTCTGAGAAACAACCATTCACCACTACTGATTCTTGTCTGTCATCTGATTTAATGACCGTGTTATTGTTCTTTTATTCTAATTATGCTCACAATCCCGTTTTTGCGGCACTCCATCAAATCTCTTTCAAAGTCCAACAACACCACATTATTTGTATTACCCACATCTACACCATATCATCACCCACATCAACCCATTCTGTTCCCTCATCAAAAAAACTCAAAACAAGTTGTTAAACACTATCTTCTCTGAAGTTTGTATTGACTTCCTTAAACTAATTAATATTTGGTCAATTGATTGCCACTTTTGTCCCAATTCGTCATTTTTAAAAACTTCCTTGCTATAGAGGTAAAACTGACATGTAGTTGCTGAGCTTATTGTATACCCTTTTTGTGAACTAGGGTGCAAGTTTTGCAATTCTCTATTCCTCCAGAGCCACTGCTTATCTAAGGAGGATTGAAATATCATAGCCAGTGCTTCAGCAATTACCACATTCCTTCTCTCCATGCTATTTCCTCAGTATCCAATGTCTCATTCTCTGATTTATCAACTTCTAACCAATAGTTCTAACTACCAATCAGATTGGTAGATAGGGCAGATAAGAGCTGTTGGTTAGAGGTTGATAAATCATCAGGACAGAATGAGACATTGGATACTGAGGAAGTAACATGGCGAGGAGAAGGTGGTGATTGCAGCAACACTGGCTATGATATTCCAATCCTCCTCTGATAAGTAGTGGCCCCTGAAGAATAGAGAATTGCAAAATTTGCATCCTCGTTCACCAATAAAGGGTGTATAACCGCCTCTTTATCATTTGTTTTCAAATGTCTGCTTCCTTTTTTTTGTATGACTAGGGCAGCAATTCCTTGGCAAAATTCTAACTTAGCACTTTTACCAGACCCTACCTGATTGCAAATAATAGTTTCTTTTTAATTAAAAAAAACAACAGAAATGAACATTTTTGACTGGAGGCATTTTATCACCATTTAAATTTCATAGATCATATATAATAGTGTATTAAAGATAAATCACTAACCAATTTTGTTGATATTTGTTTAGTTGAATGATTGTTGACTAGGAAACTGGGAGAGCTTCGTTCTCATTTTAAATGTTTTCCTGGAATATTTGTCCGGCTGAGCATGAAAAGATGTAATAGAGCATTTTGAAATGCATAATATAATTAGCTAGTCATTATTGTTTCATGAAGAGAAAATCATGCCTGACAAATTATTTTAGGAGGTAACAAACAGTATAATAAAAGGAACCCAGTAGTTTTTCCTAAAGGTTTTTGATAAGTTACTTGGCATAGACAACTTAAGAGCTTATGATGTTGATGGTAGAATGTTAGCACACATAAAGGTTTGACTAACTGTTGTGGTTCTGTTCGCCGAGCTGGGAGTTTGTGTTGCAAACATTTCGTCCCCTTTCTAGGTGACATCTTCAGTGCTTGGGAGCCTCCTATGAAGCACTTCTGTGGTGTTTCCTCCGGCTTGTCCCCGCCGCTTCCGGTTGTCAGTTCTTGCTGTCTGCTGCAGTGGCCGGTATATCGGGTCCAGGTCGATGTGTTTGTTGATAGAATCTGTGGATGAGTGCCATGCCTCTAGGAATTGCCTGGCTGTTCTCTGTTTGGCTTGTCCTATAATAGTAGTGTTGTCCCAGTCGAATTCATGTTGCTTGTCATCTGTGTGTGTGGCTACTAAGGATAGCTGGTCGTGTTGTTTCGTGGCTAATTGGTGTTCATGGATGCGGGTCATTAGCTGTCTTCCTGTTTGTCCTATGTAGCATTTTGTGCAGTCCTTGCATGGGACTTTGTATACTACATTGGTTTTGCTCATTCTGGGTATTGGGTCCTTCATTCTGGTGAATTGTTGCCTGAGAGTGGCTGTTGGTTTGTGTGCTGTTGAGTCCTAGTGGTCGCAGCAGTCCTGGCTGTCAGTTCGGAAATGCTCCTGATGTATGGTAGTGTGGCTAGTCCTTTGGGTTGCGGTATGTCCTCATTCCGTTGTCTCTCCCTTAGGCATCTGTTGATGAAATTGCGTGGGTATCCGTTTTTGGTGAATACCTTGTAGAGGTGTTCTTCTTCCTCCTTTTTACAGTTCTGGTGTACTGCAGTGTGTTGTGGCCCTTTTGAATAGTGTCCTGATGTAACTTTGTTTGTATGTGTTGGGGTGGTTGCTTTCATAGTTCAGGACTTGGTCTGTGTGTGTGGCTTTCCTGTATACCTTCGTGGTGAATTCTCCGTTCGGTGTTCTCTGTACCATTACGTCTAGGAGTGGGAGCTGGTTGTCCTTTTCTTCCTCTCTCGTGAATCGGATTCCTGTGAGTGTGGCGTTGACGATCCGGTGTGTGTTCTCTATTTCTGTGTTTTTAATGATTACAAAGGTGTCGTCCACATATCTGACCCAGAGTTTGGGTTGTATTTGCGGTAAGACTGTTTGTTCTAACTTTTGCATTACTGCTTCTGCTATGAGTTCAGAGATCGGTGAGCCCATGGGAGTTCCGTTGATTTGTTCGTATATCTGGTTGTTGAATGTGAAGTGTGTTGTGAGGCACAGGTCCAGTAGTTTAAGTATGCCATCTTTGTTAATAGGTTCATAGTTAATAGTTTGACTAACTAACAACAAAGTTGGAATATAGGGAACATTTTCAGGATGGGATATAAAGTTGTATGAAGGGATATTTACATCTCTGGAAGTAAGCAGGACTTTGACACTTACACTACCACTGCACCACAAGAACCCTCAGTTGTTGGGATAATATCCAGAGCCCAACCATCGTCATCTGCTTCATCAATGATTTTTCCTTTACCATAAGGTCAGAAGTGGGATATTCACTGCACAATATTCAGCACTATTCTCATCTCTTCTGGTACTGAAGTGTCGTCTTGTTCAAGCTACACGTGCTAATCAGTGACTCTCCAGCTTTGTCCCTTTTTTTATGTGCAGTAGTATTTCTATCCCTGAGTCCCTTATTATCAATGTTCAGAGGCTATCATTGACCTCCGTTTAACTGGCCCAGATGTGGGCAAAACTTGGCAGATGGAGTTAAATCTAGGAAATGATGAGGTGATGCACTTTGGTAGGAAAAAAATCAAAAGACTGATTCTTATTAAAATTGAAAGACTGGGGGACAAAAAAAATTGGTGCATCTTGTGTTCTCGTGCATGAAATACAAAAGGTTGGCATGCAGGTGCAGCATATAATTAAGGCAACAATGGAATTTTGGCCTTTATTGCTTGGGGTTTGGAATTTCTTTAATCATTTGTGGGAAGTGAATGTTGCACTTATTGTCTGTCTCTAATTGCCTGTTGATTTTAAAGTGATTGTTAAGTGTCATTGGCTGTGGGTTTGAAATCCCATGTAGCTCAGACATTAGTGAACCTGATGAGTTTTTAAGGGCAAACAACAAAACAGTTATAGACCATCATGCCTGCAACAAACAGTGGCTATAATAAGGCTGGTTTTGCCCCCCTTCTTAATTCCAGATTTTTGTTTGATTCAAATTCCACCAGCTGTTGTAGTGGGATTCAAACCCTTGTCCCTAGAATATTAGCCTGGAGATGTAGATTACTACCCATTGACATTACAACTATGTCACTGTCTCTGCTGATTCAGAGACTTATTAACTAAGTCTCTTCGGCCTTTGCACTGCGTGGTAATAGGGATAGAAGTAGGTCATTCAGCCAGTTGAACCTACTCTGCCAGTCAGTTGGATTCCATTTGATCATCAATCTCAATGTTTCCAATGCCAGTATATCCTTCCTTTTGGATAAGGTTCACAAAACTTTATAGTATTCCAGCTGTAGTCTGACTGGTACTTAGTATAGTTTTAACAAAGCTTTCCTATTTTTATACTCCATTCCCTTTGAAATAGAGGCCAACATTCCACTTGAATAGCGGCTTTGTGATTCAAGGATGAGGACTTCCACATCCCTTTTCTATTGCTTTCTATAGTCTTTCTTCATTTAAATAATATTCAACTCTTGTATTCTTTCTGCTAAACCCCTTTTCCCATATTATATTCCATCTGTCAAGTCTTTCTTCACTTACTTGTCTATTCCTAAACTGACTGTTATCCTCATCACTTCCTTATCCACCTAATTTTGCCATCTGCAAATCTGGCAATAGTACTCTCTCACTTTCCTCAAAGTCATTACCATGGAGTCGTACAGCATCAAAACAAATACTTCAGTCCACTTGTCTATGCCAGTCAGATATTCCAATCTGAACTATTTGCCAGCATTTGGCCCATATCCTCCTTAAACCCTTCCTATTCATATACCCATCCAGATGCATTTTAAATGTTGTATTTGTCCTTGCTTGCACAACTTCCTCTGGCAGCAGTTCCAAATACACCACACTCTCTGCATGAAAAGGTTACTTCTCGGGTGTTTTTTTTTATCTTTATCCTCTCACCTTTAAACCTATGCCTTCTAGTTCTGTACTCATCCAGCTTAGGAAAAAAGACCTAGCTATTCATCCTATCCATGTCCCTCATAATCTTATAAGGTCACCTGTTAGCCTTTGATGATCTAGGGGAAAAAAATGATCCAGTCTACACATCCTCTTCCTCTAACTCAAACACTCCGGTCTGTTGCAAATAATATCAGCTCTGATTCTTGTGGCACTCTACTAATTGTTCTCCTGAAAATGCTCTTCTTATCCAACAGAGATTCACCTGAACTTTCACGCAATGGCAAGGCCACACCTGGAATATTGTGTACAGTTTTCATCCTTATATTTATGAAAAGATATACTGGTATCGAAGGCTGATTCCTAGAATTGATGTAGAGACAGGATGGATGTTGAGAAGTTGTTTCCATTTGTGGCGGAATCACAAACTAGTGGACATAGTGTTTAGGGAGACTTGTTTTAAAACTGAGAAGCAAAATAATTCTTCTGTGAGTGTATTGAGTGACTGGTCAGGAATTCCTGATGAAGGGCTTACGCGTGAATTGTTGACTCCTGTTTCTCGGATGCTGGCTGACCTGTGCTTTTCCAGCACCACATTTTTCAACTCTCAATTCCCCAGCATCTGCAATCCTTACTTTCTCCTATTGAGTGACTGGAATTCTCTACCCAGAGACTTGTGGGGGCTAGACCCCAAATTATTTAAAGAGGTAGGTAGATTTTTGAAATATCAGGGAGTTGATGGCTATTCTCGAGTTAGCATGAAAGAGGAGTTGAAACTTGGGGGATATCTGCCATGATGTTGTTGAAAGGTGGGGCAAGCTTGAAGGGTTGAATGGCCTACTCTTACCTTTTCTGTTCTTACGTTCTCAGAACCCATGGCATTTGTGGTATGCAGTGGGTACAGCAATTTGCTTATCTCGTGGAATGAATCAAATTGGCTGAAGACTGCTAACTGTGTAACAGGGGACCTCTGGAGGAGGCCAAGATGGATTATCCACTTGGGACTTCCGCCTGAAAATTGTTACATGTATTTTTTTTTCTGTGTTGATCTGCTGGACTCCCTTATTGTTGAGAATTGGGATGTTTGTGGAGTCACCTTCTCCACTGGGTTGTTTAATTTTCCACCATTGTTAATTGAAAAGAATTAGGTTTATTGTCTTGTGCCCCCATGAGCACTGTGAAAAGTTTATAAATTGCCACTTATGGTGCCATCTTAGATACCAAATCTTATTTACAATGTGATTCACTGATACTGTCATGGACAGATGCATCTGCAACTGGCAGACTAAGGATGAGATCAAGTATGTTTTTCCTTGTTGATTCAGGCACACCTGCCATAGATCCAGTCTTGCAGCTGTGTATTTTAAGACCTGACCATCTCAATCAGTAATAAATTGGTGATTTATATTGAAATTCCCCACTGAGTATATTTCACACTCTTGGCAAATGTTGTTCAAAATGGAACACTGATTCATCAGCTGATGGAAAACGGTATGTAGTAGCCAGCAGGAAGTCTCCTTGCCAATTTTAACCTGAAGCCATAGACTGAGGTCCAGCATCACTGTTGAGAACTGCTAGAACCACGTCCTTCAACACACATGACGATGAGTCTAAGTTTTAGGCTGTAGCTTGATTAGTCTGAGACATGTCTCTCAGTTTTGGTATTAGCCTACAGTCGTGAGTAAGGAGGCCTTTGCAGGGGAGACAGAATTGAATTTGTGGTAATAAAAGCAAAGAGCTGGAGAAATTCAGCAGATCTGGCAGCATCTGTGGAGGGAGTCTGATGTAACTCTTCTGTTGTCACTTCTGGTGCCTTAGTCAATATTAAGTGATTTTGTCTGGTTTCATTCCTCTATTGAGACTTTCTAATCTGAGGGCAGTTTAGTTAACCACATCAGTGTGGGTTTGGTATCACATGTAGGCAAGACCATGTAAGAATGGCAGTTTTTCCTTCTTTAAAGAATATTAGTGAACTAGATGGCTTTTTTATGACAATTGATCAGTGACCTTTATTGAACAAATCCAAGTCCTTTGGAATATTACCTAATTTCTGGATTATTCCAGTAACACTATGTACTCCAGTACACCCTAAACCACTATCCCTTTGTCACTAGGTGAAAAACCTGGTACTTATGGAATTTGAAATTTTACACATTACACAACCAGAAGAAAGTTGTAAAATAAGCTGCTGAAGAGGTGCCTACATGAAAGGAAAGGTGCTGATGAAAACAGTCACTTTGCATTCCAGTTACTTGTCCTATTTGTAACTCTGCATGACCAGTGCTTTTCTATTCATGTAATTGTGAGCCATGTTCTATTTTTAAAAAAACTGAACTGTTCTTAGAAAAACATGGATACATTTATTCTTCCAGGGTTCCACTTGCCACCAATGCCGTCAAAAGACTATTGATACAAAAACCAATTGTCGAAACCCAGAATGTGTCGGAGTCCGTGGACAGTTCTGTGGGCCATGTCTTCGCAATCGCTATGGTGAATTTGTTAGAACTGCTTTATTGGATGCTGTGAGTCTTGAGTTTTTTTTCATCTGTAGTTACTTCATGCATACATGTGTATATATTTGTTGTATATTATCCCTCTAAGTACTATTTTAAAGCAAACTTAAATAATAATGTTTTCAAGCTGTTGACCACATGACTAGAGTTAGCAAAACTTCCCTTCTCCTTCCCCACAGTGACTTCAGTTAAGGATTGTTTTCATTTATTTAGAAAACTCTTGCAGATAATTAACATGAATATAATTTGTGTAGTTCAGACATATGCAGTTCTTCAATTTTCCTGTAATTAAAAGCAAATACCAAACCCTTCACTAAATTGGTACTCTAATAGATGGTGTTTGCCATTGTTTGTGATATTGAGTGCAAAATTAGAACACTTGAGTCCAGAGGCTTTGGGAAATTAAAAGTGTCTTTAAAAGTGCTTGCCTATTGCTGGTTAGAAAATGTTAACAAAGGCTCATGGTTCTGATTTTCTTGCCCCCCTCTAATTAGAATTGGCATTGTCCACCTTGTAGAGGAATTTGCAATTGCAGCTTCTGTCGACAACGTGAAGGTCGCCGTGCCACAGGTGTTCTTGTTTACCTGGCCAAATATCATGGATATGATAATGTTCATGCTTACTTGAATAGGTAAGGATTTGGGATTTCCCTTATGTAAATTTATTTTTGTTTAGTGTTTTTGGTGTTAAAATATAAATTATTTTTTTTCAGCCTGAAAAAAGAACTTCAAATGGAAGATTAACAAGCTACAGTGAACCAGTTTCTTGGAAGCAATGCAGATCCTTTGATAAATTTACTTTGTTTTCATAATCCATTCTTGTTTTAACAATTCTTGCTAAATACCTGGGCTAGGTTTACAAAAATATGCTTTAGCATAGATCTTCATTTACAATATTTTGGATACTGAACATACCTAGCATTGTTGTGTTATGGGAGGTGAGGAGGTTGCACATGCTCTTAGATTTGTAAATGTGATTGTTCAATTTTAGTCTGACACAAGATAGACATTATTTTAGGACATTGACAGCAAAAAGAAATTGCACAGTAGCATGCTTTTGACAGCACATAAATCCTTCAGTAGTCCACTGTCATTTTATTCTACTTTGATAGCCCTATTCTATAATATCGTCCAATTTTAAATATCCAGCTGCTCAATTGTAAATGTCATCTCATGTGTACTTAAGTCAAAACCAATTGCTCACAAAATCTTAAAACTTGTTTGGTTCAGAAATGTTCTAGAGATTGACTTTCACTCTAAATTATGCAGTTGGACTTTTAAATCTCATTAAATCAAATTAACCATTCCTATCTAGTACCGCATGTACCAGTAAATTTTGCTACTTTTTAGCTTTGCAGCTTATACCAAGACTTTACTGCTACAGGCCTTTCTACATGAAATTTATCATACATAACTAATATGTGATTGCTTAGCTACATCTGCACCCCACTTGGTGCAAGCACTTAGCCACACTAATGCCCCATGTTTTTAGTGTGCAAGTGGAATGTTTGAAGTTACCCTTCCCACTTTTACATTGTAAGAGAGGGATTTACATCGCAAAATGCACTCTAGTTGAACCATACAAAATTGAGTAAATTTGCATCTAAAAGGTACTTGAATGCCTGGGAAGGAGGATGAAGTATTTGCTGTTTTGCGTTTTAATGTTATATTTTGCCACTTGTATCATGTTAGGATTGATTTTGTGGTATGTTCCTAATGCTGGCTATCTGCAAGAGAACAAATGAATTTAAGCAGAAGCTATCGATCAGATTAGTGTAAATGATGAAGTATTAACATACATTGTTGCCAAGTTGCAGTCATTGTTTTGCTAGTGGTAACGTGTTGATTTTTTTTAATGTTCTGAATATATATAAAATCTTTATTTTTGAATATTTTAATTGTGCAAATACTTTACACAAACACCTGAATTTGTTTATTAATAACCATGCTGGCAAATACTGACAGATTTACATTTTGTCACTCCTGGAATTTAAATAGTTAACTATTGCTAATGAAAGCCAATATAGGAAGAAATATACTGAAATTGAAACCCTGCAACTGAATAGAGGTATATTTCAGTAAGTATTATAATTGCATGTGCCATGAATTTCTTTTCTCCTAATCTAATATAGTCACAGTGTATTTACTCAGGGTTTCCACAGATATTGAAATTTTTGATTCTCTTAATTAGCATAACATTTTGAAATAAGTTTCTCAAAAGCCTACGACTGCTGAACTTTAATGTGAAATTTTGAGAAAAAATATTAGTATGTCTAAACTGCATATTTCTTTAATAATATTCCTCATAATTGGCTCAGTGTCAGAAAGCAGCCATGTTAGTGAAATAAAAACTCCAGTAAAAGTATACTAAAATTTAAAATCGCACCCAACGTTGAACATTTCCTGAAACTCTGTTTGTTACAGCTAGATAACAAAAAAACTAATTTGGAGGAGGATGGTTTGAGAAAGCACAAGCAGGTTTTATGCTGGATTCTAATCTCAGGACTGTATAAGACAGCTTGTAAACCCAAGTTCTGTTACTAGCTGTACAACATACTCAGGTGGCAAAACAAACTCTACACTTGTCACTTTAGCTCGCCATACTTGAATTGCAATAACAAACTTGTGCACCTTCCAGGTTGGAAGCGAAATGGCCTGACTCTATTCTCCTGAGTCAGTGGTAGTACAGACATTAAACTATGTAGCGTATAGCTAGATTACAAACATCAAACACAACCACCCAAACTAATGTCATATTTCCCAAAACCACTTAAACACACAACAATAATGCAACACCAGCAAGAATCCATTTTGCAGCTCTCTCTTTTGTTTTCAAATTGAAAGTGCAAACGTAGGTAGGTCCTCTAAGTTTTGTCTTATAAACAGGACATTCATAGATATTTCTCATTTCCTGTTTGTCATTGGGGATTGCTTTAACAAATATGACAGGCATCAGAGGTGTCAGTTCTTTCACCCAGGCTTCTGCTATATGGCCATTCTGGATGTCCCAGCGTGCTCCTGTCACATAATAAGAAAAGGACAAAGTAAGTTATTTGCAAAACGCATAAGATTACTTGTTTCAGTTAAGAAGCACTGCATTTTGGAAACTAAACAGACAATAAAAATAATAAATGTGAAGTGCATTGTCCTCATTTTGTTTACCTTCCATATAGAGTCCAGAAATGTATGCTCCTTCTCTGGCAGGTTGTGCAAAGTCTTCCTTCAGTTTTTTAGTGACATCCACTATCAGGTGCATCTTATCCAGGGGCCACTCATTTTTCCTTGCCAAACTTTGCATTACAGCTGAAATAAATTTTTAAAATTTAGCAAATCAAATAGTCATGCATTTGCCTTGGTGCACAAATGCATCATAACTTTGCACAGAATTTTGCAAGTATTAGATGTTGATTTCAACCATGCTGTTAAAGTTTTTGAATATTGTGTGAAATATCTTGCATTCAAGTTGCTGTTCTTTCACCTAGAGGTCTTAACAGTATTGTATAAAAATAAAGTATTAATGTTACAGGTTTGATGCTTATGGACTCATCTTTCAAATACTGAATAAAATACATTGAGCATGTATCTTTGTGACACACAACATTTTGTACATATCAGTAGAATACATTTAATACTGGATAGAAAGATAGCTTCAATAAAAGGTTAGCTACATACCACACATTATAAACCTTCCTGCTGCCAAGGCATTAAGAACACAAATTAGGACAAACCAATTTGGTGTTTCTATCTCACTTGCCCATTTAACAGTAAGCAGATTATGGGGAAAATAGATCATTAAAATAGAGTCAGAGTCATTGATTGAAACCAAGACAATTGGCAGACCTAAAGTTTTTCAAAGAATTATAAAACTGTAAGATCATGTGTAATACAGCATGTTATTCCACTGAAGTTTGTTTCCATGATAATTTTGAAGCATTTCACATACAACACCTGAATAGTTCAACAGAATTGTCACCAACAAATATTTAAAGTTGAGCAATTATGATCTTTACATCTTACCAGTAAGAAAAGATTGTGGGTTGAAAAACCCTGATATCCAGATAACACTAGGAAGGGTCAGATCCTGTGTCCAGATGTCCAGTTCATGACAACGAAGAAGAAGATCACTGTACCTTCAATAAAGAGTTTTTATTAATATTCATATGCTTATAATGACAGTATTTGTTAAGTGACTCACTATATGCTTTAAATTGAAATCTTGACACTCCTGGAGATCAGTACCATAACAGACAAAACAAATCTGGTCAAACATAAATACCATCATTCCACAACTTTAATGCTCTGATTTATCTATCTTTTTACATGATCATCTTGAAAAGCCAACATTTTAATTATCGTTTGTTCCTTAAATCCTACCTCCGGTGATTTTAGATCTCCCTGATTTCTCATCTTTTGTGCTGGAATACCTGGTATCTCCAATGTTTGATCAGAAGTTCTTCGGCTGCAAATGTGTTGCTGGTCAAAGCACAGCAGGTTAGGCAGCATCTCAGGAATAGAGAATTCGACGTTTCGAGCATAAGCCCTTCATCAGGAATGAAGGGCTTATGCTCGAAACGTCGAATTCTCTATTCCTGAGATGCTGCCTAACCTGCTGTGCTTTGACCAGCAACACATTTGCAGCTGTGATCTCCAGCATCTGCAGACCTCATTTTTTACTCAGAAGTTCTTCGGATCTGTATGTGACATTTCTCAGCACTAAATTTCATTTGCCAGTTTTTCTAATTAAATTTTATCCAAAACTTGAAATTTTAGAGTGTCTTCCCTGGTCCCTTTCTAACTTGTTTTCACTTATTGCTGTTGCTTTATGAAACTCAGCTGTGAAATTATAGATGATGATGTGGCAAAAGAACAGGGAACTGCATTAGAAGAGGATGTCAGCCCATGAATATGCTCTTAACGGTTATTTTGCAAACAAAAAAATACTTTCCAGTGATACCCACATCCCACAAAGGAATTAAAGACAAAGTTCATCTCTGCAAGTATTTACACAGTTTCCTTTGTGAAAGATTGAAGAAACAAATTTAAACACATTTCCACTTGCTGTCTCATTCTTGGACACTTGCATCTCCATCAAGGATGGCCACCTCAGCACCTCACTCTACCATATACTCATGGATAACCTCACAATGCTACACTTCTCTAGCTTCCACCTGAGAACAGCCATCCCCTATGAACAAGCCCTCTGCGTACACAGGATCTGTTCAGATGAGGAGGAACATGATAGACACTTGAAAGTGCTCAAGGATGCCCTGATAAGAACAGGGCACGATGCCCAACTGTTTGACCACCAGTTCTGACATGCCACAGTGAGAAATTGTAATGACCACTGCAGGAGACAGACATGGGCTGCAACAGATAGGGTACCCTTCGTCGTCCAGTACCTCTGGGAGCCGAACGATTACACCACGTTCTTCACAGCCTGCAACAAATTATCAATGAGGATGAGCACCTCACCAAGACCTTCCCCATGCCTCCACTTTGAGCCTTTAAACAACCACCAAACCTTAAACAAATCATTGTTCACAGCAACTTGCCCAGCCTTCCGGACAACATTCTAAAACCCTAGCACAGCAGCTGCTGCAAGAGCTATCAGTGTCGATTATGGATACCACTATTACATGTGGGGACACCTCCCACCATGTAGGTAGCGAGCACTCATGCAATTCAGTGTTGTCTATCTCATACGCTGCAGGCAAGGATGGTACATTGGTGAGACCAAGCAGACTCAACGACAATTGATGATACCACGCAACAATCTTAAGGCAGGAGTGTTCCGTCCCAGTCAGGGGAAATACTTCAGCAGTTCGGGCCATTTGGCGTCAGACCTTTAGGTGACCATCCTCCAAGGCGGACTTCACAACAGGCAACAATGTAAAGTGGTCAAGCAGAAGCTGATAGCCAAGTTTGGTACCCCTGTAAATGGCCTCAACCGTGATCTTGGGTTCATGTCACACTACAGGTGACTCCACTGCACTATACACACTCTCACATACATACCCACGCAGACCCTATCTCATGTGCACACTTACACCCCCTGCACTCAAACATATGCATGCACCCTCTCACAGGCATATACCCCATCACACTCACGCATCCACTTAACCAAGCCTACACTCACATGCACACTATCACGTGCACTCACACCCACACTGTGCACAATATAAGTTTATGGGGTGAATTTGTTTTTGCAGAATTACATTTTAATTGCTCAAAAATTGCATGAATCCATGTAAAACTCTGTAAATCCTACCTTAGGAATAGAACCGGCCTAACTCAACATTGGGACACAGACATATCTTAATGCAGTGTCTGAGCTGAGATAGCACCTACTGTTAGAAAAGCTAGACCTTTCTTGAAAATGTAATTTAAAAGTAGTTCTGGGATTTTCAAAACAAAGAACAGAAATCAACACATCCCACTCTAAAAGATAAAAAAAACTTGATCTAAAATTGTTTCTTGTATTATCAGTGTACCCCTTTAACTATAAACTCTATCTTATTATCTTATTGCCACAACCACCTGAGGAAGAAGCAGTGCTTCGTAAGCTAGTGTTTTCAAATAAACCTGTTGGACTATAACCTGGTGTGTGATTTTTAACTTTATCCTGAGGAGTGATCTTGTGAAACATACAAGATCTTCAGCACACCCAACGGCGCATACCCTCAAGATTTGGGGAAGTTAAACCAGGGAAATGATTTAAACATAAAACTTTCCTTTATTATTCTTTTTCTGAAAAGACCCTATGAGCATGAATTTATTCCCTAGAAGATACTGAAGGTTGTGTCTTTAAAATTTATTCAAGTGCAAATTAGATAGATTTTTAATAAACAATGCAGTCAAGAGTTTTAGGGGCAGACAGCAAAGTGGAGCCAAGACATAACCAGGTCAACCATGAACATAGTAGGCTCAATGGGCCTACATCTGCTCTTATGTTCCCATGGACAATAACATAAATTAGTATTTTGGGTTAAGCAAGGCTTTAATAAACAGTTCTTAAATGTCTGAAAATATAAAGTTACCATTTATAAAATTAGATCCATTCACACTACTGATGGAATTGCTCTCAAAAATCATTTGCCCTGATAGATGGCGTATTTATGTTTTTAGTGCCATGGATGAATCTGTTTTAAACTTTTTAAACTTAAACTTTTTTGAACTAATTCTGTCTGGTTATCACTGTACATGGTGTAAACTGGTAAGGAACTATTCTGTTTTCAATTTAAATGTTCCTTATAATTGGAGGAGGAAAGAATATCAAATTAGGTACATTTTTATGCTTTCAAAAATTCTAAACAATATGTTATCTGTTTGTTCTAAAACAGCACTTTTCTAATTTTCTGTTTCAAGATTCAATCAGAGTAAAGGTTTGCGCAGTTGTGGGTATGAACATCCAAGCTGGGAAGTTGATTTGCAGACATTTTGGTCCCTTCCTCGGTGACATCTTCAGTGCTTTGGAGCCTCCTGAGAAGCATATCTATACTATGTATTCTGGAATTTATTTGGTTCTGTTCCTGCTGCTTCCAGTCACAGATTCCAGTTATTCGTTGTATTGGCTGGTATATTGGTCTAGGTCAATGTGTTTATTGATGGAATCCATGGATGAGTGCCATGCCTCTAGAAATTCTCTGGCTGTTCTCTGTTTAGCTTGTCCTATTATTGTTGTGTTGTCCCAGTCAAATTTGCGGTCCTTGTCATCTGTGTATATGGCCATCAGGGACAGCTAGTCATGGCGTTTAGTAACTAGTTGGTGTTCATGGATGTAGATTGCTAGTTGTCTGCTTGTTTGTCCTATCCAGAGGAACCTCGATTATCTGAACGAGATGGGCAGGCACTATTTCATCAGATAACGGATTATTCAGATAATTAATTATTTGGATAATCGATTTTTACGTTAAATAAGGAAAACCATGCTGATCTAATGCTGTGCACTACTGGAAGATTTGTTTAAATCTATAATTTTCATGTATTGAGCGCAAGAGGACACAGGTTTTACTTGATGAACAAAATAAAGCAATGATAACATGAGAAAACCTTTTAAAAATGCAGCAGTAGTTAGCATTTAGCAAAGAATGATGAAGACAGCATTAAACAAGGTCCCAAACAGCTTCTACGATTGCAAGAGTATTTGTCAGTTTCCAGGAACTCGCGATAAAAAGACAGCTGCACCATTTCGCACATGTGTTTATGTTCTCAGTCATTTTTTCATGATTGGCCCGGTAAATTACTTTTGCAAAGGGCTGTGTGACAACCCTTAGCTAAAAAATATGCAGTAGCTGATGCTTGTGCTGCTTGTGTTTCTTTGTTTTTGCCGGCGTTTTCACATGTTCTTCAGTACAGGTAAATCAAATACACATATCTCTTTAATGTTTTTACGGGACCTTGAAATCTTCTTCGGATAATCCGAAATTCAGATAATCGATATTTGGATAATTGAGTTTCCGCTGTATAGTGTTTCATGCAGTCTATGCATGGAATCTTGTAAGCTATTATTGTGTTGCACATAATGGGTATTAGGTACACAAGCCAGACATACACTTAGACCTATTGTTGCATTTCCAGGAACTCAATCACATAAAATTGGCAGAAGAACTTCAACTAAAACTAAAATATCTTATCAGCGGATCCAAACACTCCATACAATCATTACAGTAATTCCTAGACAACATCAGGAACATAAGCATAGATAAGAATGAAGCAATAATCCCATTCCATGTAACAGCGCTGCTTACCTCGGTTGACAAGACTTTAGCCAGAGAGACAATAGCCAACCTCCTGGACAAACAGAACAGACGACATGACGGGGAACCTATCAACAAGGACTGCACACTCAAACTACTAGACCTGTGCTTGATGACACACTTCATATTCAACAACCAAATGTATGAACATATCAATGGGACACCTAATGGGCTCACCCACCTCTGGGCTTACAGCAAAAGCAGTGATGCAAAGACTGGAAGAAACAGCCTTCCCACAAATTTGACCCAAATTCTGGAACAAATATGTGGACAACACTTCAGTAATAATTAAGAGAACAGAAATCGAAGACACACACCACAATGTCAACACCATGCTTACAGGATCAAATTTATGAGAGGAGGAAACTAACAACAAACTCCCATGGTAGAAAGAACGGAACAGTGAATGCACAATAGAAGCATACAGAAAAGCCACACACACGGACCAGATGCTGAACTACAACAGCAACCACCCAAACACGCATGAGAAGCCACATTAGGACCCTGTTCAAAAGGGCTGCAGCGCTCCCAACCTGCAAAGAGAAGATATCCCTGCAACTTCATCCACAGATGCCTGCCAGACAAACAATGCCATGACCTAACACAATAGCCTCGCGACCTTACATAAAAAAACATGTCAGAACTCACAGCCAGATTTCTCGACCACTCAGATTCATGATAGCCCATAAATCAACAGCCACACTCAGACAACAATTCACCAGAACAAAAGACCCAATACTCAACATGTGGAAGACAAACGTAGTTTACACGATTTCATGCAAAGACTGCTAAAACACTATATAGGAAAAATAGGCAAACAACTAGCAATCTGCATCCACGAACCCCAGTTTGGCCCTCCATGTTTGTGCCGACCACAATCCCATTCTAATCCCATCTGTCTGCACATGGGCCATATCCCTCTATTCGCTGTTGGTTCAGGTGTCAATCCAAATGCCTATTAAACTTGGCTAACCTATCTGCTTCCACCATCTGTCCTGACAGCACATTCCAGGCACCTTTCACCCACTTTGTAAAACAACTTCTTATTGCACATCTCTTCTAAACGTTTCCCCACTCACATTAAGCTTTTGCTCCCTCGTATTTGACATTTCCACCTCTAGGAAAAAAGACTCCAACAATCCACCCTATCCATGCCTCTCACCCCTCAGCCTCTGATGTTCCTGTGAAAACAATCCATCCTTGTAGTTATTACACTCCAATCCAGCCAACATCTTGGCAAACTTCTTTGCATCCTCTCCAAAGCTTCCATTTCCTTCCTATCATGTGGTGACCAGAACTCCACACAATACTCCAAAAGTCTCAGATAGCTGCAACATGGCAAGCACACCTTACGCCTGCTTTACTATCTATTCACTAGTGTTGCCACTTTCAGGGTGCCATGGACTTGCACTCCAATATCCCTTGTATATCAGTGCTCCTAAGGGTCCTACCATTTATTGTATACTTACCTCTAGGATTTGACTTCCCAAGATGCATCACCTCTATGTCATATCTGTTCAAATGATGCTACCTTCCAAAAACAGCACTGCTGATATAGCATTCTTCTTCTGTAACTGTGGTTTCCCACCCACTGTAGTTGACAGGGCCCCCAACCCCATTTGACCTATCATCTGTGTTTCTGACCTTGCCCAGTCCCATCACTCACAACAGCATGATCGGGTCCACCTTGTCCTACTTTTCATTCCACCAGCCTCCGCATTAAAAGGATCATTTCAGACAACTCCAGCATAACACCAACAACAAACATATCCTCTCCCTCCCCACACCTGTATTTCACAGGGACCAATCCCTCTAGTTCATTCCTTGACCACCAACACCATCCCCTCCATTGAGATTGCAAATTGTGGTAAAAGATATTACAGATATCAAAGATTGAATTATTTATTCATAAAATTACTCCATTCTTCTGAGTACCCTTGCCACATTTTGCACATGCTTCAGCACCTTACCCATATGATCACAATTCAATCATAAGTCTTGGTCACAAGAAACAAAGCTAATCAAATGGTCTATTTAGAAGATAGAAGAATAGTGGAGTCATGATCCTGTTCGCATATGATCTACTACTACAACAGGGAATCTCAGCAAAAAGTTAATTAGTTTGGGGCTCCCAAACCTATTGTAACACATTAAGTTAATTCAGTATAAAATAACTGGAAGAAATTTGGAATTGTAGTGGACAGCGAAGGAGGTTACCTCAGATTACAATGGGATCTTGATCAGATGGGCCAATTTGCTGAGAAGTGGCAGATGGAGTTTAATTTAGATAAATGCGAGGTGTTGCATTTTGGAAAAGCCAATCTGAGCAGGACTTATACACTTAATGGTAAGGTTCTAGGAGTGTTGCTGAACAAAGAGACCTTGGAGTGAAGGTTCATAGCTCCTTGAAAATGGAGTCACAGATGGATAAGATAGTGAAGATGGTGTTTGATCTGCTTTCCTTTATTGGTCAGAGTATTGAGTACAGGAGTTGGGAGGTCATGTTGCGGCTGTACAGGTCATTGGTTAGGCCACTGTTGGAATATTGCATGCACTCTGGTCTCCCTCCTATTGGAAAAATGTTGTGGAACTTGAAAGGGTTCAGAAAAGATTTACAAGGATGTTGCCAGGGTTGGAGGATTTGAGCTGTAGGGAGAGGCTGAATAGGCTGCAGCTGTTTTCCCTGGAGCATCGGAGGCTGAGGGGTTTATAAAATCATGAGGGGCATGGATAGGATAAATAAACAATGTCCTTTCCCTGGGGTTGGGGAGTCCAGAACAAGAGGGCATAGGTTTAGGGTGAGAGGGGAAATATTAAAAGAGACCTAAGGGGCAATGTTTTCACTCAGAGGGTGGTACGTGTATGTTATGAGTTGCCACAGGAAATGGTGGAGTCTAGTACAATTGCAACATGTAAATGGCATTTGGATGGGTATATGAATAGGAAGGGTTTGGAGGGATATGGGCCAGGTGCTGGCAGGTGGGACCAGATTGGGTTGGGATATCAGGTTGGCACGGACTAGTTGGACCGAAGCATCTGTTTTCGTGCAGTACATCTCTATAACTCTATTTCTTGTTGTGCAGTGTAATAATCCTACCTCTGGGCCAGGAGACCCACGTTCAAATCTCACATGCTCCAAAAGTGCATCATAGCATCTCTGACCAGATTGGTTAAAAAATATCTAGATTCTTCCTCACTGGGGAGTTTGCTTCTAAAACAATATGGATTCTTGTGGTGTAGTGATAATGCCCCTATTCTGGATCAGTGGTACTGGAAGAGCACAGCAGTTCAGGTAGCATCCAACGAGCAGCATAATGCCCCTACCTCTGTGCCAGGAGACCTACATTCAAGTCTCACGAATGCGTGCCATAACATGCCTGAACAGGATAGTTAAAATAACAAAAACAATGAGAAACCTTGAAAAATCTAGTTTCTGGACTTAACCACAAGCTAGACAAACTCAGTATATTATAAGGGGTCTTAAATACAAATTTCTTTCAAAAGTTTGGTTTTAAGTTTTCTTGAGGAAATAAATGCAGCATTGGTATTTGTATCATCGATAGTCACAGGTGAGGTGCTGGAAGACTGAAGATTGGCTAATGTGGTGCCACTGTTTAAGAAAGGTGGTAAGGACAAGCCAGGGAACTATAGACCGGTGAGCCTGATTTCGGTTATGGGCAAGTTGTTGGAGGGAATCCTGAGGGACAGGATGTACACGTATTTGGAAAGACAAGGACTGATTAGGGATAGTCAACATGACCTTGTTACGTGGGAAATCAAGTCTCACAAACTTGATTGAATTTTTTGAAGAAGTAACAAAGAGGATTGATGAGGGCAAAGCAGTAGATGTGATCTATATGGACTTCAGTAAGGCATTCGACAAGGTTCCCTATGAGAGACTGGTTAGCAAGGTTAGATATCATGGAATACAGGAAGAACTAGCCACTTGGATACAGAACTGGCTCAAAGGTAAAAGACAGGGTGTGGTTGTGAAGGGTTGTTTTTCAGACTGGAAGCCTGTGACCAGTGGAGTGCCACAAGGATTGGTGCTGGGTCCACTACTTTTTGCCATTTTTATAAATGATTTGTATGTGAATATAAGAGGTATAGTTAGTAAGTTTGCAGATGACGCCAAAATTGGAGGTGTAGTGGACAGCGAAGAAGGTTACCTCAGATTACAACGGGATCTTGATAAGATGGGCTGAGAAATGGCAGATAGAGTTTAATTCAGATAAATACGAGGTGCTGCATTTTGGGAAAGCAAATCTTAGCAGGACTTATACACTTAATGGTAAGGTTTTGGGAATTTTGCTGAACAAAGAGACCTTGGAGTGCAGGTTCATAGCTCCTTTAAAGTGGAGTTGCAGGTAGATAAGATAGTGAAGGCGGCACTTGGTATGCTTTCCTTTATTAGTCAGAGTATTGAGTACAGGAGTTGGGAGGTCATGCTGCAGCTGTACAGGACATTGGTTAGGCCACAGTTGGAATATTGCATGCAATTCTGGTCTCCTTCCTATTGGAAATATGTTGTGAAACTTGAAAAGGTTCAGAAAAGATTTGTAAGGATGTTGCCAGAGTTGGAGGATTTGAGCTATAGGGAGAGGCCAAATAGGCTGCAGCTGTTTTCCCTGAAGTGTTGGAGGCTGAGGGGTGAACTTATAGGGGTTTACAAGATCATGAGGGGCATGGATAGGGTTTGGAGGGATATGGGTCAGGTGCTGGCAGGTGAGATTGGGATTGGGATATCTGGTCGGCATGGATGGGTTGGACTGAAGGGTCTGCTTCCGTGCTGTACATCTCTATGACCCTATGGTATTATGCAAATAGAAATTCTTTGCATAACTCCATTTAATAGACTTCTTGGGTAAGTAACCCATTTCTTCTGTTAGTGGTCTTTGCCGCAGACCTTTAACTCATCCAGTTTCTGTGTTTCCTGTCCAGACAGCACAAAGTCCTGAATCTGTCAAAGTTAGGATTTCTAGTTAAAGGAAGCCCAGAAGATGCCAGACTGGCCAAATGTGACACTGATTTCTGAAACTTTAGCAACTACATCAAGGGAGAGTAAAATAGAGAAAGCTGCCTCCAAAGTCTCAGACACAGCATTTTAAAAACTGACAGACTGAAGTGAGATGAATATTTGTGAAAGAGAGGAGGAGCAGGTCAGGATCGCAAACCAAGCATGTGGAGATGTAAGTGACTGAGGAAGTCAGCAACAGGAGTGTGGTTCCTTTGAGTTTCAAGGATCTCAGATGCATAGGAACAGGAAGTGGCATTGCTCTTTCAGGTGCCCACTCTGACTTTCCCAGCATTTTCTTATACAACACTCATTGGACCGATTTACTTTGCTATACAACGTATTGCTGTCATTCCAGGAATTGCCTCGTATTTCCATTTGAAGAGCCAACAGTCTCACCATCATCTTTGTACCATCTCACAACTTTGCAGGTCCCCACAAATATTGTTCTTCTCTTCGCTCAACACAATGCATTTCTCAAATCCAACTCCACCTTCTCTCCTTACAGGTAAGCGCACAAGTCTTCAGGGAAAGGGATAGAACTGGTGACAACGTAATTGTTTAGTTGGATGAGGAGGGACAGAACATGAGGTGGAGGGAAGATCCTTCCACTGATAATTACCTAAATGTTTCTACATGATTTCTGTCTTTATTATTTTAGAATTTGAGTTTCAAAATGGTTGCCTATGGGTGTTGATTGCTTTTGGAGAAGGTTTCAAGAAAACTTGGTCAGACTGTTCTTCTCGAACTGTGACCTAATCCCATCAGAATGCAGGAACCCCATGGAGTGTTGATGGAAAATTGTTTTCACTGTGCTGATTTCCAATAGGGAGCATAAACATTGAAGACTTGCTTTTGGTGGAAAATAATCAAACACTGAAGCTAACTTAGAAAACCCAGAGATCAAAATTTTTAGGCAATTCAGAGGAGAACTGACTGGAGTCAAAACCAAGTATAATTTCTTTCCTAGATATATGCTTTACCAATACCCATCTAAAAGCTGGGAGAATGATACACTAAAACATTCTTGGATAGAAAACAGGCATAAAAATACCAATGAAAAGAAAGGAGGAAGGGACAGTAAAGATAAGCGAAAATATTACAGTGCTGGAGATAAAGGGGTGTGCCAGAAGGGTCAAGGACTGAGTGAGGAATATTTTAATGGAGTGAAAATGACTATGCCACAGACAAATAGGGATCAAAGACTGACAGATAAACCTTATTTTAACTTAACTCATAGGATGCAGGCATCATTGACCAGGCCAGCATTTATTGTCCATCTCTAATTGTGCGGAGGTCAGTTAAGAGTCAATCGCATTGCTGTGGCTGTGGAATCACATGTAGGCCAGACCAGGTAAGGATGGAAGATTAACCTCCCTAAAGGACATTAGTGAATGAGCCAGATGGATTTTTCCATTAATCAACAATGGCTTCGTGGTCACCATTAGATCCTCAACTCCGGATTGTTGAAAATCGATTTCCACCAACCTTTTGTCATTTATATAAATGATTTGACTGCGAATATAGCAGGCATGGTTAGCAAGTTTCCAGATTACATCAAAATTGGTGGTGAAGTGGACAATGAAGAAGGCTATTTCACAGTATAATGGGATCTTGATCAAATGGGCCAGTGGGCTGAAGAGTGGCCGATGGAGTTTAATTTAGATAAATGTAAGGTGTTACACTTTGGTAAGGTAAATCAGGGCAAGACTTATACACTTAATGGTACAATCCTGGGAAGTGTTGCTGAATAAATGGACCTTGAGGTACAGGTTCAAAGTTCCTTAAATGTGGAATCGCAGTTAGACAGGATAATGAAGGTGGTGTTTGGTATGCTTGCGATTATTGGTCAGTGCATTGAATATAGAAGTTAGAAGGTCATGTTGCAGCTATATAAGACATTGGTTAGGCCACTTTTGGAATACTACCTTCAGTTCTGGTCTCTCTGTTATAGGAAAGTTTTTGTGAAAGTTGAAATTTTTCAGAGAAGATTTACAAAGATATTGCCAGGGTTGAGGGTTTGAGCTATAGGGAGAGGCTGCATAGACTGGGTCTATCTTCCATGGAGCATCAGAGTCTGAGGCATGACTTTATAGAGGTTTATAAAATCATGAGAGGCATGCATAAGGTAAATAGAAAAGATCTTTTTTCCAGGTAGGGGGATCCAAAATTAGAAGGTATATGTTAAGGTGAGGGGGAAAATATAAAAGGGGCGTAAACGGTAACTTGTTCTGGCAGAGTGGTGCGTGTATGGAATGAGCTGCTAGAGAAAGTGGTGAAAGCTGGAACAAGTACAACATTTAAAAGCCATCTGGATGGGTACATGAATAGGAGGGGTTTAGAGGGATATGGGCTAAATGCTGGCACAAGGGACCATGCATTTGTAGTAATTTTCCAAAATTCACTGGACTCTGGGGCAGTTCCAGCAGATTGGAATATAGCAAATATGATTCAGTTGTTTAAAAAAGGCAGTAGACAAAAGATGAAGAATTATAGACTGGATAGCTTAACTTCAGTTGTGGGGAAAATGCTTGAGTCTATTATCAAGGAAGAAACAGCAAGGCATCTAGATAGAAATTGTCCCATTGGACAGATGCAGCATAGGTTAATGAAGGGCAGGTCATGCTTAATTGGAGACACAGTAGATGTGTTGTACCTGGATTTCCAAAAGGCAGTCAACAAGGTGCCACACAAAAGGCTGCTGCATAAGGTAAAGATGCAAGGTGGTACAGGCAATGTATTAGCATGAGTAAAGATTGGTTAACCAACAGGAAACAAAGAATGGGAATAAATGAATGCTTCTCTGATTGACGATCAGTGATTAATGGTGTGCCTCAGGGATCAGTGTTGGGACTGCAATTGTTTACAATTCACATAGATGATTCCCTGCCCAGGGAAGTAATTGAGGCTCCCTCAGTAAATGTTTTTAAAGTTAAAATTGATCATGTTTGAACAATAAAGGAATTAAGGGTTATGGAGAGAGGGCGGGTAGTAGAATTGAGGACACAAATGATCAGCCATGATCTTATTGAATGGCAGAGCGGGCTTGAAGGGCCAGATGGCCTACTCCTGCTCTTAATTCTTACATTCTCATTAATTTAAGATATCTGGTCATCATGGATGAGTTGGACTGAAGGGTCTATTTACATACTGTATAACTTGATAAATCTGTCATGGGGAATTTGAACCCAGGCTCTCAGAACATTACCTGGGCCTCTGAATTAAATAGTCCAATGAAAATACCACTAATCCATTGCCTCTCCAATAAGTTTTAACCTGCATTAAAAGAGGAGTTACTCAGGTACTATTGTGATTCAGTTCCTACCAAGAGGAAAGTAAGGACAACAACGTAAAAACACCATGGAAAATGGAAGGATTCAAGAATAAGATGAAGCTTAAAATGTGCTTGTCAGGCTCATAATACAAGTGTAAATCAGGCCAAGTATAGAAAGTTCAGAGGGGAATTGGAAAAGCAAAAGTATGACAAAAGATTGACACATAATAAAGTGGAATCCAAAAGCATGTAAATAGTAAAGAGGAGTGCACCTGATTAAGGACAGAAAACAGGACAAATTTTTGCAGGAAAAATGCATGACTGAGATATTGCGTTTGCGTTTGTCTTTATGTTAGCAAAGTCATCATGAATGGGAGAGATTTAATATATTTGATTGTCTATGGAATAACTACACAGAGGCTGATATCCTATCACCCAGTCACCCTTTACTTCTGCACAGTAAATTGGTTGTAGTCAGTCCGCAGAACTGAGGAGATTCTAAATCCCCTGTTTGTATATTTTTTTCTTATTTTGAGTCAGTCCCCAAGACTGAGGGGATTCCAAATCTCTTGGTTATTCCTTTTCTTTGTCCTCAATAAAAAAGGAATACCAGTTAACAAAACTGACTTTGTGATCAGTCCTTTCCCCGTCTCCCACAAAAAAAAGCAGAAACCAACAGCAGCAGTAACATACTAACTGTGGCCCAGCCAGATCCCCCATTCATATTGGTCAGCCAGGGCTTCCTGTTTGGGTTTGTTAACCAGGAGCAATCAAGGATTTCATAGTCAAAAAGATCCAGAAGGTATAAATCGTAGATGTTGAAAGGACTGCCTGTACTTAGCACTGATAAGCAATCATGTCTGGATGACATGGAAGAAAGGGTGGACTATGTGGACATATCTTCTAATTCATCTTAGATACAAGGTCAGTACCAGCGGTTTGGAGAATTACAAATGTCACATGCTTTTCAAAAAAGGATGTTAGGATAAATCCAGTAATGATAGACCAGTCAGTTTGAACTCAATAATGTGAAAGTTTTCCTTTGGAACAAGAATCATATTAGACTCAAAACGTTAACTCTGTTTTTCTCTTCATAATTGCTGCCAGTCATGCTCAGTTTCACCAGCACTTTTTAGTTTTATTGCTATTTTACATTGTGACCCTTGGACGACAAGGTAGTTCTTCTATACCGCGATGATTGTGTTCTTGTGCAACCCTGTGTTATAGAAAAATGATGATGCTTTAAAAACAGTGCTTGAAGTGTGGCAATGTCACTGCGTTACAGCCAAAACATGTTTTAAAAGTGTGTGCTTAGAAACAGTGTCCCCAATTCATCAATTGCATTACAGCAAATTTGTGTAAATAAAATGTGCTTCATAGCATAACTACTTTAGTAATAACATTGATAGGTATGAAGAAGTATTTGGTATGCTGTGATTTTCAACCTGCTACTGCTCCATTTATTCTTGGAAATCGCTCAATATAACCACTCACTCTGGGGGTAGATTTTTGACTTGCTGCTTTGTTTCTAATTCTTTATTACAAATGGCCTATTCACCCTATGTCTAGTCCTATGTTATGTTTTCTCTAACTAGTCCTAGGAATTTTTGATGCCTGTTTAGTATTTTGTTTTACTGTTTCATTAATCAAATTTAAAGAAAAAATACCTAACAACAACGCAGATGGTTGATTGTGTCATTACTGCAGTAATATACACTAAGTTAAGTAGATAACAAAAAATTCCACAAAACAGCACTCTGCCAGATAAATATTATTTGTAGAAACTAGTCAGTTTCATGGAGGAACTGAAGTAGTCTCATAACAAAGGTTCAGATATGACTGTTTTTAAATTTCAAGTTACTTTTATGTACTGTATCATACTAAAGTAAACAACCTCATGCACTGATATTTCAAAGGATAATTATATTCTGCATAGTATTTTGTCTTCTAAAGATGAAAAAAATGTAAGCATAAACCAATTGCAGTAGCAGTTCTGCCTTGCAGAAGAAATGGCATTAATGATAAGTGGGTCTATTTATAGTGTGAATCCAGACTATGCTTAAAATGATTGAGCCCTGGCAGATCGTGTGCTTGATATAATTGGTATAGAACAGTGGCTAGCCCAAATTGTACCTGATTATTAATCAAAGTATTCTGAGAGAACCATAGTTTGTAGTGTACTTCTGATCTCTGAAACTGTTGTTTTTCTTCCCCTGTGGTCATTTCTGGCAATGGATATAAGGTAAATGCAAATTTATTTATAAACACAATATGGATGGTCGGAGATAAATTATAGATGTGTATCAAATCTACCATTTGCTTTTCAACTTGTAAATCAATGAGCAGCTAAGCCAATTTTAAATTCAGAAGCTCCAAACTGTCTTGAAACTATAATTCGTCATGGTCATCATTTATTGTATTTATATTGAACAGTTTGTTATTACTTCAATTTTGAAAGTGCTGTCTGTTGATTCATTGCTATCATGGTGTGCATTAAAATCAAGTTCATTTTCATGCAATCCTGTATTTTTCTAAGAAGTAAAACTGCACATTTAATGTAATTTTAAATGTGCTCTGCAATTTTACTCATTGTTTGATAGGGACTGAGTGGCTAGTTTTTTTTCTTATTTCATGGACCTGGATTTGAACTTTGTCTGAGCTAATAGTTTGAACTTCAGCTGTAGGAATATCTGTATGAAATCAGTTTGGTCTTCCACAACCCAGAACACAACAGTGATAACAGTGGATGCACAAAATTAAACTGAGCATAACCTAAGACTATTGTCATTTTTGGGGCTAACATCAGAAAATGAAGGAAAAGTACTCCATGTACCTTATATCAAAACTTTAAACACAACTCTTTCAATGCACAACTTCCTGTGTTTAATCATCCTTACTTGGCAAGGAAACAAAATATTTATTTTTCTACCTTGTCCATTGATAGCTTTTAAATGGATGTTTCTGTCAGGAAGTACTTATGTATTACATATTATGACAGTAAATAACATTACAAGAGAAGTAATTGATTATATTGATGGGCCTGTTTTCATTTTCTGCAACATCCCGTGTGTATTCTAACAATTCCAAACTTTAATCATGCCAGTCCTCCTCAGAATCAGCTAATGACAGGATATTGTTGATAACCAGGAGAACAGATTATTTCATAGAAAGGAAGATAAAATATTGGTGAAGAAATTCAGGGAAGGCTACACAGCATAATTTTCAGAGATATTATTTGGTGGAATAAATGTTGCTGTACTGCATGCTGTCATGCACATGAGCACACAAAGTCTTCATTTAGAGTGGATAAGACATTTTCTATTATGACTACTATTAAACATGATTCCTTGCTTGCATTTCTCATACCATACTGGTCCCAAGAGACTCGTTATACATTATGCAAGTAGATACCGAATGGTTTGTGACTAACAGATCAGAGTGATGCATAATAGCTACATCAAAACACTGCCGTGCTGGGGGAAAAGAATCATAGCAAAAATCCCAATAAAAAGCCGAGCAACACTAATTTCCATACAAGAAATACTGAGCAATTCTAGTGGCACTTTGACAGACAGAATGCCATGCACAAGCTGTTTGTGTCTTGACATGCTACTTACCATTGTGCTAGACTGTACGTTGATGGATATGCCAGCTTGGTCCAGGTGTCAGGAACATTATCAAAGAAAAGTGCTGTCTGTAGTACCTCCATCTCAGAGGAAATTGCCAACTCACCCTAACAAAAGCAAGAAAAAAAAAGTGCTGTTTGTAGTTTAAAGAAGGTTGTGATATGAAGATGTGATAAATAACCCAGTTCTTTACAGAGAAGAACGTATTTAAGTGCAATGTTTGAAAAGGGCTGCTATTTTATCAGCTGTGAAAGGTAGAAAATTACACATTTTCTATTTCTTTGCTTTCATATTGCTTCCAATCTAGTTAAACTTTGTTCAAAATACCGACAGCACAATAACATCTATAGTTAGGCATCAGTTTTCAAAACAGAAAATTGGAATTAAGATTGCTTGCTTTAGGATCCGTGTGAAAAATAACGAGGAGAAAATTACTTTAGATTATATTTGGTATTTTGATAATACTAAAAAATATAAATAATACATAATGTAAGTAAACTGTCATGTCAGAAAACTTTCCCATATTGGTTACAGCTGCTCGAACTGTTCTTAAAATGTTTAAAAAGTGAGTAGCAAGACATGTATTTCTACTGATGAAAATCATCTTTAAGAAAGCCATACAGTATCCTGCAGCTGGACAGTCAACTCAAAAACTGAGCATGTTACTTCAGGTCAAATTAAAAGCTAATGGAACATAAAATGCCTCACATTAACTTGACTGAGCTCTTTGATCATTATAATATAATTGATATGGTATGCCTAAACTTACCTGGACAAATTCAAGAAACTGGAGTTGTTCTTGGAGAAAAGATACCATTAAGAGAAGACTTTATGGTAGTGTTCAAAATTACAAGCAGTGCTGATAGAACGGTGAGAGAAAAACTTCTCATTAGTGTATGGCTTAAATACCAAAGGATGTCAAATTATGATAACTTTCAAAAGAACCAATGGTGATTTTTGTTTTTATATACAGCAAGTGGTATTTTTTTTTATACAGCAAGTAATTAGAATGTGTAATGACTGTGGTGGTAGCAGATTAAACTGTAGCTATTGAGGGCTATAAAGGGCTATGGAGACTAAACCAGGGCTTTGGAGAGTAGTTGAGCATAGACATGACAGCTGAATGCCCCCCTTCTGCCATGCAACTATTCTGTGATTGTTGAGAGTTCTATCAATACAAAATGAGATTCAGGTTGTGGTTTCTGGGATGACACCTTCCCACCACTGAAACTGTGTTGGCAACTATATTGAGAAATACTAACTTCCAGAAATCTTGGACACCCACTTAAATCAATATAAGAACTGGGTGTGCATGCATTTACAGATTTCCTGCAGACTAACATTAGTCCTTAAATGGAGTGCTGGATGCAATTACTGAAAAAGCCTTGCCTCCATCATAACATCAGGAATGGAGATGTTCACTGATGACTGCACAACATTCAGCACCATATTCCTCAGAGACTGAAGCAATCCAGGTCCAAATGCAGCAAGATCTAGACAATATTCAGACTTGGACTGCCAAGTGGCAGGTAACATTTGTGCCACTCATGTATGTAATGATCATCCCAAAAAGAGAGATTCCAATCAATACCCCGACATTAAATGGCATTACCATTACTGAATCCTTCTCTATCAACATCCTGGGGGGGGGGTTCCATTGACCAGAAACTGAACTGGACCATAATAGTATTATGGCTTCAAGAGCAGGTCAGAGGCTAGGAATCTAGCAGCAAGTTACACTTTGACTCCCCAAAACCTGTTCACCATCTACAAAACAAGTCAGGAGTATGATGGAATACTCCAACAATACTCAAGAAGCTTGACATCAACAATGACAGAGCAGACCACTTGTTTGGTACCACATCCACATATTCACTCTCTCCATCATTAATGCACAGTGGTAGCACTGCAAAAGTTCACCAAGGCTTTTTTTTAAAGTATCTGTCAAATCCACAACTGCTACCATCTAGAAGGACACAGGAACACCATCACTTGCAAGCTCCCCTCCAAGCCACTCTCCATTCAGACATAGTCATAGAGATGTACAACTAGGAAGTAGACCATTTGGTTCAACTTGTTCATGCCAACCAGATATCCCAACCCAATCTAGTCCCACCTGCCAGCACCCGACCCATATCCCTCCAAACCCTTCCTATTCATATACCCATCCAGATGCCACTTAAATGCTACAATTATACTAGCCTCCACCACTTCCTGTGGCACACACACACCACCCTCTGCATGAGAAAGTTGCCCCTTAGGTCCCTTTAAAATTTTTCCCTCTCACTGTGAACCTATGTCCTCTAGTTCTGGACACCTCCATCACAGGGAAAAGATCCTTGTCAATAGAAATAGATTGCCATTCTTTTAGCGTCACTGGGTCAAAATCCTGAACTTCCTTCCTAACAGCATTGTGGGATTACCTACACCCAAGGAGAGCGGCAATTCAAAAGGCAACATATCAGCACCTTTCCAAGGACAAGTACTAACAGGCAACAAGAGCTGGCTCAGCTGGTAAGCATCCTCTAAGTTTAAAAGGCCAGTGAATTTTTAAAAAAATAGTATTAATTTGGAGCCAGGAAGAGTAGGTATGTTCATCTGGCTCCAGCATAGTGCTGCAGGTCACTGCTGGCCTATAATTTTTAAGTCCTTTGCTGCCTCTGCTCTTCCCAGTGCTTACCTTTTGGGCAAATATCCCATCCTAAGAGCTGCACTGGGGACCTTATTTGGCACTTGTAGCAGTGCTGTTGGAAGGGAAGGCAACTGACCCACAGTAGGTACTACAGTAGGTAATAGTTGATCATGCCTGAAATGTCCACACCTCAATCATGAATTTAAAGATTGCTCATCACTATGTACAATAAAATCACAAGCATTTTCTTAGAATGTCTCCACAGATAGCAACAAAAAAATTACATGATTTAATTTGTATTGATTATGAAACTAATTATTTAGTTTGCTGGAATGTTGTGCAATTTTAAAGAAATGCAAAATGGTTAGTTTTTCTTGTATAGTATTAACAAAACATTGCAATTTAGACTTACTGTTGGTTGAAAGGCTGTTATTGCATTCCTTCAGCACCGAGTGTACTCATTGAGGTGTAATATAAAAAAATATACTGCATGACTTTGACTTTCAACTGTCCATTGTATAATAATTTAGTTTAATCAAAGACAATGAAATGAAATACAATGAAGCATTATCATTTTAGAATAAACATATTTGAGCATATTTCTATTTGTGCAACATATTGCAATTCTTACCTTTAGCCCCAGATCTAGTTCCTTTAATGAATGTCTCACTTCGTGAATTAGGATATTCATTCTTTCACACTCTTGGAAGCAGACCAGAACGTAAGGGGAATGCTCAGCTGTTTTAGAGGTTATATCAGTCATATTGTATTCCTCTGGTAGCTTTTCCAATATATCGTCCAGAATAGTCTTTACCTTTAAAAGCAGTACAAATTGATTGTTAAGCATGATTTCTATTCAATTTTATCTCATAAGGCTGACATTTGGTTTAGAGTAACATAAAATTATTTTCTACATTTCTTGATGCGTAAGCCTTTGGTTTAACTGTGCTAACCAAATTTTGAATATGTAAACCAATATCTTAATCAGTACAGCTTCATGCTGAATCACTTTTCCTCTAGCCAATGTGTATGTAAGATTTTCAGGTGTTCAGCAAATGTAAGGATATTAAAACAAATTGCTCAGGTTATTGTCAATAATCAACATTCTGCTTTGAATACAATGTAAAGGCCAATGTGAAATATTTTGCCAATTTTTTTCTTACCTGAAATGTTAGGTTCAGTCACAACTTAATAATTTTATTATTTTACATTTGAATTTCACTGATAGGAAGTTAATAATAAAAATGTGAATACCTGTAGTCTAAAAGAATTGCATTTAATAACAAGTTTATAATGTTCTAACCTTTTCTTCAACAGTTTGTGTTGCTCCTTCATTAGTTACTGAATCTCTGGGCTGCATTTCTAATAAAGTATGGAGAAGTCTGTCTGAAGTTACAGTCAGGAATTCAATCTCTGCATTTGAGTGGAGACCATAATGTACAGGACTTTCAGGTGGTAATATTTCATCAATGTACCTATGGTAGCCATTGTAATCAAGATTTGATGGAGCTACAAAACCAGGAGCCAGAGTCATCTTTCTTTCAAACTGTAGCCGAGCAAGAAAAAAAGTTAAGAAATGCCCATCAGTTTAACTTAGCGTATAAACATATATTACCTTTACTCGTTTAAGCAGACATGCAATCAATATAATCCTTATTATTAACTTCCAATGGAAGGGAGCATATAAATTTTGAAATAAGAAGAGAAAGTGAGCAAAAGGAGGAACCTTGAGCATCTGAAAGAAGGAAAGTGACCCATAGAGTCATAGAGATGTACAGCATGGAAACACACCCTTCGGTTCAACCCGTCCATGCCGATCAGATATCCCAACCCAATCTAGTCCTACCTTCCAGCACCCGGCCCATATCCCTCCAAACCCTTCCCATTCATAGAACATAGAAGGATACAGCGCAGTACAGGCCCTTCGGCCCTCGATGTTGCGCCGACCGAATCCTACCTAACCTATACTAGCCCAATAACTTCCAAATGCCTATCCAATGCCCGCTTAAATGACCATAAAGAAGGAGAGTTCACCACTGATACGGGCAGGGCATTCCATGAACTCACAACCCGCTGTGTGAAGAATCTACCCTTATACCCATATACCCATATACCCATCCAAATGTCTTTTTAAATGTTGCAATTGTACCAGCCTCCACCACTTCTCTGGCATCTCATTCCATACATGTACCACCCTCTGTGTGAAAAATTGCCCATAGGTCTCTTTTATATCTTTCCCCTCTCGCCCTAAACCTATGATCTCTAGTTCTGGACTCCCTGACCCCAGGGAAAAGACTTTGCCTATTTACCCTATCCATGCCCCTCATAACTTTTTAAACCTCCTATAAGGTCACTTCTCAGCCTCTGGGAAAGCAGCCCCAGCCTGTTCAGTCTCTCACTATAGCTCAAATCCTCCAACCCTGGCAACATCCTTGTAAGTCTTTTCTGAACCCTTTCGAGTTTCACAACATCTTTTCGTTGATGATCCTTCATGAGAATTTGAGAAAATAGATGATCAAGCTACATTAATTTAATTGACTGACTTGAGTCAGTTTCTTTTACTTATTGAAAGAAGTGTCGATATACAAGGATATGAAAGGCATCAAAGAAGCCAAAAGGCTGAATTTGGTGGAAGCCCCAGGAACAGGAATGATTGAGGCAGAAAGGACAGAGGGTCAGGTGGGAGTATCAGTATCCAATTCCTGGTATCAGAAAATCTGTCCCCAAATTAAACTGGGAATGGGAAGGTCCTGAAATGAGAATCCTGACTAATGGTGACAGAATGATCATTATTTTTATTAGTTAATTTCATAGTTTCACTAAGTAGCCACTAAAAAGTTAAATATTCTGAGTCCAATGGATTTTAGTGATGTTTCAATTATATCATGGTACTCAGATGACTGCCAAGTGGCTTCTGAAGGCTGCCCTTGTTGGCGTTGCCACATAGCCTCAGAAAGGGTACTCAATGCCTGGTCAAATCATTAAGAAATAAAGGGGTGGGCAACTAAGCTATTACCCTATACTTGCCTCTGACCCGTTGCTGCCATTCTTTCAGTGATCATTTCCCTCTGATTCCCAGCCCACCCCATTCATCTGTCTCCAATATTATCAGGCTTCAGAGTATTACCAACAGAAACACTACTCCTGGTGGCATGGTCCACAATGGAAGGTAACTGGCCTCTGATTGGCTGACAGCTCTTGGTTGCAAGATTTCCACTTCCTCAGGCCTGTTCTCATTAAAAACCTAATGCTGGTTAGTTAAGTGCCAAAGTGCACTCACATTGCTTCAGTCCTTCCCCTTAACGTGATATGGAGCTCCCTGCAGCTCTTAAACAAACTTCCACCAAAATATTAATAGAAATAGCTTCAAGTCAAAGGAAATTAAGTGAAATGTAAATGGGGAAAAACAAATATAAAACTGATAACTGCAGTACTGGTTTTAAATTCCCTCCACAGACTTGCCCCTCAGTTTCTGTATAATCCTCCAACCCCATAATCACGGTCATAGAGATGTACAGCATGGAAACAGACCCTTTGGTCCAAATCATCCTTGCCAACCAGATATCCAAACCTAATCTAGTCCCGTTTTTCAGCACTTGGCCCATATCCCTCTAAACCATTCCTATTCATATACCCTTCCAGATGCCTTTTAAATGTTGCAATTGTACTAGCCTCCATCACTTCCTCTGGCAGCTCATTCCATACATGCACCACCCTCTGCATGAAAATATTGCCCCTTAGGTCCCTTTCATATCTTTCCCTTCTCACCCTAAACCTATGCCCTCTAGTTCAGGTCTTCCCCACCCCAGGGAAATAATTAGTCTATTTATCCGATCCATGCCCCTCATGATTTTATAAATCTTTATAAAGGTCACCCCTCAGCCTCCGACGCTCCAAGGAAAACAGCCCCAGCCTAAACAGCCTCTCCCTATAGCTCAAATCCTCTAACCCAGGCAACATTGTTATAAATCTTTTCTGAACCCTTTCAAGTTCACAACATCCTTCCGATAGGAAGGAGACCAGGTTTGCACGCAATATTCCAAAAGTGGCCGAAACAATGTCCTGCACAGCCGCAACTTGACCTCTCAAATCCTACACTCTATGCTCTGACCAATAAAGGAAAGCATACCAAACGTATTTTTTTTATCATTTTTTTATTAAGAAAAATTAGATTTTTAAATATTACAACAAATACAAAACAATGCAATTCAAAACAGTACAAAACTAAACCCAAATAATTTTAAAAATTCCCTGATCCACCCTCCTATACGAATGTATAAACATATATAGAGAAGTATAAAATTTTAAAAAAATCTAAACTAGCTATTTAACTAACTAAATAAGTACCTAACAACAAACAAATAAATAGTAATAACACTCAGCCCAGCCAAACAAAACACTCATACATTCACAGTTCCTCCTCCTTGGACATTGGACTCATGAAACACAATCATTACGGCTATATAAAAGCCCTTGTTAGTGTGGCAGATAAATCTGTGTCCAGGTATTTCAAAAAGGGTTGCCATATCTTGTAAAAAATTCTCAGTTTTGTGGTGTACCATATTTGTGAGAAAATCCAGGGGAATATGCTCCATAACATATGCTCCGCCAACCCGACAGGCCTGGGGGGTTTTCTGATGTCCAACCAAGCAAGATATTCTTCCTTGCACAGAAGGCAAGAATATTGAAAAGTTTTGCCTTATGCGAGTCTGCAGGCCCAAAAGGAGCAAAATAGGGTCCTTCTCCACCCCTACACCTAAAATCCTCTCCATTGCACCCACCACAGCGCTCCAATATGTTTGAAGCCTGTCACAAGACCAAAGATAATGGGTAAGAGTACCCGTACAGACCTTGCACTTGGGGCATGCTGAAGATACTCCTGGTTTAAATTTTGACAAACGGTTTGGGGCTAAGTGAACCCTGTGGAGAATCTTCAACTGTAAAGCATGGGTCCTACTGCAAAATGATATCTTCCTTGCATTCTCCCAAATATCCTCCCATGCCTCTGAAGAAACTTCAACATCCAGCTCTCTTTCCCACATCTTGTAGAGTCGAACAGACTCCTCTGAGGTGGCACCCCCCAATTGGTGATATAAAGTACTGACAGAAAGTGTACTCTTAGCCCTTAGTACCCCTCTTTCTATGTCAGATTTGTAGGGATCAGTCAAAAGTGTGGTCCTTTTTTGAATAAAATCCCTAACTTGAAAAAAATGAAAGAGGTCTCTATTAGGTAACTCGTACTTCTGTACTAACTGATCAAAGGACATCATTACATCTCCCTCAAGTAAATCACCCATGCAAGATATACCCCTAGCTGCCCAATGTTTAAATCCTGAATCTATCATACCTGGTTGAAAACTCGGCATACCCACTAAAGATGTAAACAAAGATGTTTTGCCAATATTACCTTCCCTCTGCCGAATTGCCCTCCATGCTTTAACAGTATTGATGACTATTGGGTTATGGCAATATTCCCTAACTGTCCAAAACCTTGTCCAAAACCAACAAACTGGTAAGGGGGCACCTTGCCTGGGAGACTTCGCTATCTAGCCATATTGAAAGAGGGTCCCCACAAACCCAATCACTTGCCTAGGTCAAAGGGAGCTTAATTGGTCATTTTTAATGTCCGGAAGGTCTACTCCCCCTAATCTGTGAGACAACTGCAGTTTGGTTAATTTAATGAGGGGCCATTTATGGGACCAGATAAAGGAGCTGAACCAACCGTTCAGTCTCCTGAGTGTTTGTTCATTGAAAATCAGGGGGAGCATTCGTATTTGGTATAGCAAACGAGGGAGAATATTCATCTTAATAAGCGCTATCTGACCCAACCATGAGACTGGAAGTGCCTCCCATCTTTGGAGATCTTGTTTAATTTTTTCAAATAATTGAGTAATTATTTGAACAGCCAATCCAGAACTGGAGTAATGAATATGCCCAAATACACAAAACCCCCCTGTGACCACCTAAATGGGAATCTATAATCACTCAAGAGCCAACTCTTTTGTTAGACCATCCATAGGCATAGACTCTGATTTAGCAAAATTAATCTTATACCCTGAAAAACGCCAAACATGTGAATGCATTGTATCAGGCAAGGCACCTGAAACTGCTGGATTTGTCAAGAAAATTAGAACATCATCTGCATACAGCGAGATCTTATGTAATTTTGACCCCACTTCTGGAACTGATATATTGAGATCCCCACGAATGGCCTCTGCCAACGGTCCAATCACCAACGTAAAAAGTAATGGTGAAAGGGGACAGCCCTGCCGGCTGCCCCTAGAAATATTAAAATTGCTTGATCGTAACCCGTTGGTAGTGACCGCAGCAAGAGGTACACTGTAGAGAACCTTTACCCATCTTATGAAAACTTCGCCCAGACCAAACCGGTCTAGAGTATAGGAAAGGTACGGCCACTCAACTTGGTCAAATGTCTTCTCTGCATCGAAAGAAATCACCAATCCCTGTATTGACTGCTGTCGGCATACTTGAATTACGTTAAGCAGCCTCCTAACGTTATTGGAGGATCTGCGACCCTTTATGAAGCCCGTCTGATCCTCTTTAATAATAGAAGGTAACACAGTCTCCAGCCTTAACGCAAGAGCCTTAGAAAGGATCTTAAAGTCCATATTTAAGAGCGAGATGGGCCTGTATGAAGCACAGTCTTCTGGATCCTTCCCTTTTTTAAAGATAAGTAAAACATTGGCCTCTCTCAGAGGTGGTGGGAGACAAACATGACTGTATGAATCATTAAACATATTCAGCATCGGGCCAGACAATATACTTATAAATTCCTTATAGAATTCACTGAGAAGTCCATCAGGACTGGGCGCCTTTCCACTCTGAAGCTGCTTCACAGCTTCCTGCACTTCTTGCTCTGATAATGGGACTTTGAGAAAGGGCCGTTGTTCGGGAGTCACACCCGGGAGCTTCAGATCTCTAAAAAAGGATTCCATTTTGGCCTGCCCCTCCTCAAAATTCTCAGACAGATATAACTTAGAGTAGAATCTCGGGAACGCCACATTAATCTTTTTAGAATCACATGTTAGGTTCCCAGACCCTTCCCTAATCGCTGTAATGGTTTGTGGGGTACTTCTCTTTCTGGCAAGGTTTGCTAAGTATTTGCCTGGCTTGTCACCATGCTCATATAATCTTTTCTTTGCCAGCTCCTTCTTTGCCGTCTGCGTGAGCATGGAATTTAGTGCAGACCGCAGTGCCGTAATCCTCTGTAGTTTGACCAACGAGGGTCTGTCAAAATAGGCCTTTTCAGCTGTCTTCAATCATGCTTCAAGGAGATATTGCTGCTCACCCTTCTGCCGCTTCCTACTTATGGAATATGAACTAACTAACCCTCTGGCATAAACTTTGGCGGTTTCCCAGAGAATAGATGAGCTATCAACCAAGCCTATGTTGATGTCGAGGAATACCCGAAATTCCCTAGAGAAATACTCCACAAACATGCTGTCCATGAGAATAAAGGGGTCCATTCGCCAGTACCTTGAATCCACTGTAACATCTTTAATTTTAACCATGAGGTATACTGGAGCATGATCAGAGATGGCAATATTACTAATCGTACAGGATGCCACCAGATCCAGGGTTACCACAGGGGTCAGAAAAAAATCAATACTCGTGTGACATCTGTGCGGATTGGAGAAAAACGTGAAATCCCTACCTGTAGGGTGGAGACACGTCCAGACGTCCACCAATCCTAATTTCCCACACAAACCCAATAACTGTTTAGTTTGTGCAGAGGGTATCGAGGGACCTTTAGGCAACCTGTCTACTGTGGGATCCATGAAGCAGTTAAAATCTCCCCCTATAATGATGTGCCGAGACTTGAGACTTATCAGTTTAGAAAAAGCATCTACCAAGAATTTAAGAGGATGAGCTGGGGGAACAATAAACATTTAAAATGCCATATTCTTCCCCATTTATCAAGGCTTTAAGAATTACAAACCTCCCTCATGTGTCTTTAACACATTCCAACAATTTAAATGAGAGATTTTTCTGAACCAATATAGCCACTCCCCTACTTCTGGTATTAAATGATGAAAAATAAACTCGGTGAAAGCCATTCTGCTGTAATTTCAGATGCTCCTTGTCATCCAAATGTGTCTCCTTTCTAAGACTCAAGAGTACCTTCTTCCTCTTAATTGGTGAGTGACTTCCCTTGATATTCCAGGTACACCATTTAATCAAATCATTAGCCATAGTCTTCTGCAATTTTATTTAAATTCCAAAGAGGAGGAACCCGAACCACAAATTGCTGAGCCTTAGTGTCGCATGGTCCACCAAATATAAAAACTACATAAACTAAAACCACTACATTTAACAAACATACAAAATTATTAAAAATAAAAAACAACAGAAACCAGAAAACAAACTGACATATAAAGCGCCAATAGCGCTGAGTAGGGGAACTCACCCCCTGCCCGGACGGGGCAACTACCCGTCCCGAACTGCCCAAAATAGGCATCTAACCATGTCTACCACCTTCACTTCTCCCAGCTAGAGCCGCTTCGCAAGCACAAGCTAAAAAGAATAAACACCCCATAGAATATCAATATGAATTAAAAAAAATTATTTTATAAACAAAGGGGAATAAATACCCCACCCATCCTTTGGTATGTCCTAACGTAGAAATTTAAAATGTACATCTTAACCACTGCCAGACATAGTTTGAACCAAATTATTATCAATAGAAAAAAAGGGGAAAAACAAAGTTTCAACCCGGATTTCCTCCATTTCTTTTACAGAATGATAAACACATACCCAAGCAACAATATTTATACATACTACAATTGTTTAAATTAGGTTATTTTGTCTACAAAATCTCTTGCCTTCTCTGATGTGTCAAAGGGATAAATGGATCCATCTAAGGTGATCCAAAGCACTGCAGGATATCTCAGGGAGTACTGAATCCCAAGCTCCTTCAATCTTCTCTTGACACCATCATACGATTTTCGTTTCTGGATCACCGCCGCTGAAAAGTCTTGAAAAAACATGATCTTAGGCCTCTCGTAAATTAGGGCCTTTGGATCCTTCCCCTCAGTCTGGAAGCCTCCATGACTTCTCCTTATCCCGGTAATGATGGAACTGCACCAGCAAAGGACAAGGGTGTTGACCCAGATTGACCTCTGTGCTGCGACCCGGTGAGCCCTCTCTATCTTCAATCCTCTCATGCTAGTCTCCAAGTCAAAGAATTTTGGAAGCCAATCTTCAATAAATTCCGCAGGCCGCTCACCTTCCTTACCCTCAGGCAGACCGATGATCTGAATGTTTTTTCTCCTGCCCCTGTTTTCAAGATCATCCACTTGGTCACGCAAATTACGAACCTGTGTCTTCAGGGCTTGGATCTCTTCCTTGAATGAACTGGCATCAGCTTCCACCACTGTGACCCTGTGCTTCACCTCATCCATCCTCTTCTCCAGGTCTCCCAGCTGCTGCTCATGCTTCTGCAGCATGAGATAGACTGACCCAACTTCTCTTCAATCTGTTTCCCCAACATCTCGCGAGATTTCGAGAGCTGGTTCACCAGGTCCTGGAGAGTAATCGGCTCTGAGGCTGCTGCAAGCTGAGCTGCAGGCCCAGCCTCAGATGCTCTTCCTCTCTTTTTAGGCATTTCTGGACAGCTGAAAATACAGGTAAGTCAATTTTTAAATGTTTCTTGGGGCTACAAAATTTTTCCAACGCCCAAGAAACCCTGATGACCTGGGTTGGGTGAGTTAAAGACCATCCTGCTCCTGCTGCGAAGCAAAGCTCTGCAGTGTGAACTTCTCAGATTGCCGCCATCTTAGATCCCCCCCAACCATCATCTTCACTATCCTAGCTACCTGTGACTCTAGTTTCAAGGAACTATGAACGAGCACTCCAAGGTCTCTTTGTTCAGCAACACTCCCCAGGATCTTACCATTTAAGTCCTGCTCTATTTACTTTTCCAAAATGCAGCACCTCGCACTTATCTAAATTAAACTCCATGTGCCACTCCTCAACCCATTGGCCCACCTGATCAAGATCCCATTGTACTCTGAGTGAACATTCTTCGCTGTCCACTACAACTCCAATTTTGGTGTCATCTGCACCTTTGAGATATCTTTGAGCAGAATTTCGGTGGAGAGGTAACATCTATTCTGACAAGTCCTGACAAACCTATCCCAACAGTCACTGCATCAGAGGTCAGATCCATTTTCCTTTGTGTGAATCCAAGGAAAGCAATGGGACCAGATGGAGTACCAGGCCATACACTCAGAGCATGCGCTGATCTACTGGCAGAGGTCTTCTTTGATATCTTCAATCTCTCCCTGCAGCGGGCCACTGTCCCTGCCTGTTTCAAGAGGGCCAACATCATCCCTGTGCCTAAGAAGGCTCTTGCAGCTTGTGTCAATGACTACCGCCCAGTGGCCCTAACTTTGAAGTGCTTTCAAAGGCTAGTCATAGCATTAATCAACTCCAGCCTCTCCACTACTCTTGACCCACTCCAATTTGCCTATCAGACCAACTGATCCACGTCAGATGCCATATCACTTGCTCTTAACTCCTCCCTGGAACATCTTGACACCAAAAACAGCTATGTAAGAATCCTAATCACTGGCAACAGTTCAGCCTTCATCACTATTATTCACACTAGACTGATTACTATACTTGGTGATCTCGGACAATGCCCCACTCTTAGCAACTGGATCCTCAGTTTCCTGACCCACAGGCCACAATCAGTGAAGATTGGGGACAATATTTCGTCCTCACTAACACTCAACACTGGAGCACCCCCAGGTGTGTGTACTCAGCTCCCTGCTGTACTCACTGCATACCCATGACTGCGTCGCCAAATACCAGACTAATGCTATTTAAAAATTTGCTGATGACACCACCATAGTTCGTCAAATCTCCGATGACCACAAAAGAGACTATAGACTGGAGATGGAAGATCTGGAAAAATGGTGCACAGAGAACAACCTAGCTCTCAAAGCAAGCAAAACCAAGGAACTCATTATTGACTTCCGGCAGGATGTTACTCGTGTCCCCCTACACATTAACAGCACAGAGGTGGAACGAGTGGAGAGTGTCAAGCTCCTGGGAGCGGTCATCCACAACAAACTTTCTTGGACTTTTCATGTGGACACACTGGTTACAAAGGCCCAACAATGTCTCTTCTTTCTCAGGCAGCTGAGGAAATTTGGCATGACGGCAAATACGCTTGCCAATTTTTATAGGTGCACCATCGAGAGCATTCTATCTGGATGTACCACTACCTGGTATGACAACTTTGCCATTCAAAATCAGAGACAGTTAACTGCGTGGTGAACTCAGCCCTGACAATCACAAAGGCCAACCTCCCATCAATAGGAGGCTTCTACCAGGCCTGCTGTCAAGGAAATGCCGCCAGCATTCTTCAAGATTCATCCCACCCTGGAAATGTTTTTCTACAATTTCTTGGGGGGGGGGGGGTGGAAGGTACAGAAGTCTGAACACACAGCTAGTTTCTTAACCGTTTCTACCCTACTGTTAGAATACTGAATGGACTCTCAAACTGTTAACATTCGCCTGTACCCGTGTTTTTGTTTTTTGCCACTGTTTATCTATTATTTACTATCTATGCTACTTAACTCATGATCTGCCTGTATTGCTCACAAGACAAAGCTTTTCGCTGTGCCTCGGTACCAGTGACAAAAAATTCAATTCAATATCTCAATGTCTCCAATTCAGATGGCCTGTGCATTCCCAATCAATGTGCCACCTTTGGCGGCTGCTAAGGTGCCAGATCTGGAATTCCCTCGCTACTTTTTTGCCCCTCTTCTTTCCTTTCCTTAAGTTAAATTAAAATCTACCTCTTAGCCCAAGTGTTTGGCTATCTGACCTAACATCTGCTTATGTAGCTCTGTTATAATCTGTTTTTATAATGTTCCGGTGAATTGCCTTTGCAACCTTTAAAGGCACTATATAAATTCTCGGAGAAAGTTTATGTTGAGATTAGAGAGCAATAGTTCAGAAATGGAATAGTGAATAGAATGTTATTGGTTACTGAGGCAGCAGGAATAGTGTAGGGTGTTGGTCAAATTGTGGGGAAACTGATTAGGACAAAACACTGTTGCATTCCCATCCATGGGCGACTTTCCTGGAGGCTATTAGGCAGCAGGTTAGAAGTCCGTATGCTGATGGTGAGCAAGCAATTATGCCATTTTTGAGAAGCTTCATAGCTCAGGTTGGGGTTCAGGTTGTAAGTTTGCTCGCTGAGCTGGAAGGTTTGTTTTCAGATGTTTCATCACCATACTCGATAATATCAATGAACCTCTGAAGTGCTGGTGTTCTGTCCCACTTTCTATTTATGTTTTTTGTCTATTAAGACAGCCGATATCCTTTCTGGATCTTTTTCTCAGAGGTTGGTAAATGGGGTCCAAATTGATGTGTTTATTGATGGAGTTCTGGCTTGAATGCCAGGCCTCTAGAAATTCCCGTGCATGTCTCTGTTTAGCCTGTCCAAGAATGGATGTATTGTCCCAATTGAAGTGGTGTCCTTCTTCATCTGTATGTAAGGATACTAGTGATAGTTGGTCATATCTTCTGGTGGCTAGTTGGTGTTCATGTATCCAGGTGGCTAGTTTTCAGCTTGTCTGTCTGATGTACTGTTTGTTATAATCCTTACAGGGTATTTTTTGTAAATGACATTTGTTTTGCTCGTTGTTTGGCGTAGGGTCCTTTAAGTTCATCAGTTGCTGTTTCAGTGCGTTCGTAGGTTTGTGGGCTACCATGACACCAAGGGGTTGGAGTAGTCTGGTAGTCATCTCTGAGGTGTCTTTGTATGGTAGTGTGGCTAGTGTTTCTGGGCACATTGTCTACTTGTTTGGGTTTGTTGTTTAAGAACCAGTGGACTTCTTGGATATGCTATATCGCTATTTTTGTTCAGGCGCCCATAGTACCTGGGTGCTGCAGTGTGTTGTGGCCCATTTTAAATAATGTCCTGATGCACCTCTATTTTGTGGGTGTTTGAATGATTTGCTTCTTTAGTTAAGTGTGTGGACCCCTATACCAACAACCAGCAAAAGAAATGTTATTTACAAAAAATACCCTGCAAAGACTGCAAAAAACACTACATCGGACAGACAGGCTGAAAACTAGCCACCTGGATACACAAAAACCAACTAGCCATGAAAAGACATGACCAGCTATCACTAGGACAGGCTAAACAGAGACATGCACAGGAATTTCTAGAGGCCTGGCATTCAAAATGGAACTCCATCAATAAATACATCGTTTTGGACCCCACTTACCAACTTCTGAGAAAAAGAACTGGAAATGATATCGCCCATCTTAATAGACCAAGACACATAAGTAAAAGTGGAACAGAACTGCAGTACTTCACCAGAGGCTCACTGATGTTACCTAGTATGGTGATGATACATCTGAAAACAAATCTTCCAGCTCAGTGAGCAAACTTACAACCTGAGCAGGCAATTATTCACGTTAAGAAGCTAATAGAAACATAATTTGAGATGCTTTTAAAATTTTACCACAGGATCTCTAGCAGTTCACTAGCTAAATTGAGGTGAAAGTTCAGAGACAGGTAAGTGATGGCTGGAAATCAAAATCATTGTGAACTGGAGAGTTTCAACACAAAGAATGAGGAATACTAAGTAACCTAAGTTA